>NC_063358.1:15758615-15886525 GCF_021869965.1 Rhincodon typus | reverse complement strand
AACTCTGATCTTTTTCTTCACAGATGCTGCCAGACCTGCTGAGCTTTTCCAGCAACTTCTGTTTTTGTTCCAGTGTAATGTGACTTGAGGAGTTGTCACAAATGTTAATCACGGTCTGTGAGCTCTCTTCTGATGGCTTAAGTAGTTGAGGCGCTAATTAATACAATCATTACCCATACAGACCATGAATTACCAGTTTTGATCCTCAGTCTGTGCTGAGCGAGTGGATCTTACTGAAGTCACATTTGAGTGTGCCAAACAGTTTGCACCCCAAAACTGGTGCCATCTAGTCACTTGCTAGCAAATGCCACCATGTGGACAACAGACAGAGGTCAGGTTTAACTGTAAAATGCCCACAGACAAATAGGTTTGTCCATGACATCATGTATGTTGGCATGAGCTATTTCCAATTGCCCATTATTTGTGGATCCATCCCACCAGGATTTGACAGAGGGCAGCAAAGTAGTGTAGGGGTGCCATCTCTAGTTGGAGACATTCCTAAAAAAATTCAACAAATGATCTCCTGCCTCAAGTCAATGCATCCTCTCAAAAAAACTTGTCCATCACTGATATTTTTACAACTAATAAGCATAACAGGCAAATAGATTAAGAAAATATCTCCAAGTATTTTTTTAAAAAAGTCATTGTTTCCTCCCAAAATTGCTTAATCCACGGTTGTATCCTGAAGATCAAGCTTTTTCTAAATACCTGGAGAATCTAGTGCCATTGTGGAGAGTTGGCAACTGAAGGTACAATACAACTAGCCTTAGCATGCCAGACTGTCTGACAGACACTGACACAAGGGCTGTTAAATTGCATGCAGGACAGGGAGAAGGAAAGAGTTAAGGCTTGCTTGTGTGAAGCAAACCAGATAACCTTTTGGCACTTCAGTGACTTGCCCTATTTACATTGGCTGTTGACTGTGGGGGAGGGAGACAGAGAGAAAGAGAGAGAGAAAAAGACAAAGAATTCTGTGCTTGCTCGAAAGTCAACATTTGCTCTTTGAAAATCCATTGGGTTCACTTTAGTATGCAGCACGCACAGTGCATCATGCATTGGAATGAGGGTCTGCGGAGCTACGATTTGCCTACAGCACCATGTATCAAGCTGATTGCAGCAACTATCGGGGCCTCTCCATAGCAACTCAGTGGTTGCTAAGATACTACATTACTGGAAGAGCTGGATAAATGGCCAGCAGCTTCTGTCACTGTCAATATTTTAAGCTGGATTATAAATGACTTGGCACCTTCTGCAGCATTGGGGCATTTAGGGAGGTTTTGGGGTTGCAGATCTTGGGGCAGGAGGAGACATTTCAAGGGTTTTGTTGGGTTTTTCACCCTGGAGCTTTCTTTAAATCATTTATAATGAACCCAGCATTATTTCTCAAGGGTTGCTGTGGGAGGGTTGAGTTGCTTTGAATTTGTATGAATGAGCATGATGTCTTGACAGTACAATTTGCTGGCATTTTTTTAAAAATTGTATGGACCCCAAAGACCTTCAGTCCCATAGCTGTACTTTTGAGACCTATATGACTTCTCAATCACCTTCCACCCCAACCTTAAATTTACCTGGACCATCTCTAACACCTCTCTCCCCTTACTGGACCTCTCTGTCTCCATATCGGGCAACCACCTCGAAACCGATATTCATTTCAAGCCCACCGACTCCCACAGCTACCTAGAATACTCCTCCTCCCACCCACCTTCCTGCAAAAATGCTATCCCCTATTCCCAATTCCTTCGCCTCCGCCGCATCTGCTCCCAGGATGAGGCATTCCACTCCCGTACATCTCAGTTGTCCTCGTTTTTCAAGGACCGTAACTTCCCCTCCTCGGTGGTCGAGAACGCCCTCAACCGTGTCTCCCACATCTCCCGCACCTCATCCCTCACACCCCGTCCACGCAATAAAAACCAAAAAAGAATCCCCCTCGTCCTCACGTACCACCCCACCAACCTCCGGATCCAACGCATCATCCTCCGACACTTCCGCCATCTGCAATCCGACCCCACCACCAAAGACATCTTTCCCTCCCCACCTTTATCTGCTTTCCGGAGGGACAACTCTCTCCGTGACTCCCTTGTCCGCTCCACACTCCCCTCCAGCTCCACCACACCCGGCACTTTTCCCTGCAACCGCAGGAAGTGCTACACCTGCCCCCATACCTCCTCCCTCACCCCCATCCCAGGCCCCAAGAAGACTTTCCACATCAAGCAGATGTTCACCTGCACATCTGCCAATGTGGTATACTGCATCCGCTGTACCCGGTGTGGCTTCCTCTACATCGGGGAAACCAAGCGGAGACTCGGGGACCGCTTTGCAGAACACTTACGCTCGGTTCGCAACAAACAACTGCACCTCCCAGTCGCGAACCATTTCAACTCCCCCTCCCATTCCTCAGACGACATGTCCATCCTGGGCCTCCTGCAGTGCCACAACGATGCCACCCGAAGGTTGCAGGAACAGCAACTCATATTCCGCTTGGGAACCCTGCAGCCCAATGGTATCAATGTGGATTTCACAAGTTTCAAAATCTCCCCTCCCCCCACCGCATCCCAAAACCAGTCCAGCTCGTCCCTGCCTCCCTAACCTGTTCTTCCTCCCACCTATCCCCTCCTCCCACCTCAAGCCGCACCTCCATCTCCTACCGACCAACCTCATCCCGCCCCCTTGACCTGTCCGTCCTCCCTGGACTGACCTATCCCCTTCCTAACTCCCTACCTACACTCACCTTTCCTGGCCCCATCCCCGCCTCTTCGACCTGTTTGTTTCCTCTCCACCTATCCTCTCCTCTATCCCTCTTCTATCCGCCTCCCACTCTCTCCCTATTTATTTCAAAACCCCCTTCCCCTCCCCCTTTTCTGATGAAGGGTCTAGGCCCGAAACGTCAGCCTCTCTGCTCCTATGATGCTGCTTGGCCTGCTGTGTTCATCCAGCCCTGCACCTTGTTGTCTCTTGACTTCTCAATCAGGCGTCACCAAAGGCCTTTCAGTGTAAACTGCCCTAATGCAGGGGCATCAGTTTTAACATACAACAGTCCAGAGCCCCAAACTGCTGCTCAGCTGGTTAACTCATTGAACACGCATAATATTCATGGCAATTCGTGGTTTAAATCAAGTTTGTACCCTTCAATTTACCTTACAAAGTCATGCATTTGTCAATGTCTCAAAGAACTCCATCCCTGGCTCAAACCTCCACCTTAGGGTTAACAAGGATTACCTCCAGCATTGTCAAGTTTCCAGAAAGTGAAGAAGGGTCACTGGACCCAAAAGGTTAACTCTGCATTCTCTCCGCAGGTGCTGCCACACCTGTTGAGTTTTCCCAGCAATTTCTGTTGTTTGGGAAATATTTGTAATGGGTCCAATAGTGTTGGTGGTTTGGGAGACATCTTGCCTGACAGTCAGGTCATGGAATGCTAGAGCCTGTTTGTTTTCTGAATGGCCATGGGAAGGGTGGCAATGCAAAATGGTCATATTTGGCAATGACAGCAGGAGTAACATGTGGAGCAGTTTGGGGCCAGGATTATGTGGTGACATCTCCAGGAATATGCCCAACAAAGTTGGCAACCCTACCCCTCCATAAAAACCAAAAGAACTGCGGATGCTGTAAATCAGGAACAAAAACAAAATTGCTGGAAAATCTCAGCAGTTCTGGCAGCATCTGTGAAGGAGAAAACAGAGTTAACGTTTCAGGTTCGGTGACTCAGTTCTGAGGAGGGTCACCCGACCTGAAACGTTAACTCTGTTTTCTCCTTCACAGATGCTGTCAGACCTGCTGAGCTTTTCCAGCAACTTTGTTTTTGTTTTCTACCTCTCCATAACGCTGTTTATCACCAGGTTTTTTTATTCTTTCATAGGACGTGAGCATTCCTAATTGCCCTTGAGCTAAGTGGCTCGCTAGACCATTTAAGAGCAATTAAGAGTTGAGCAGGTTACCATGAATTTGGAATCACATGTAAGTCAGGCAAGGTAAGGACAGCAGATTTCCTCCCCAAAAGTGAATAAGAGGTTCTTGCAACAAATAGCTTTATATTCCAGATTTATTAATGGAATTTAAATTCCACCAGATGCCGTAGTAAGATTTGAACCTATGTCCTCAGACATTAGTCTCAGTCTCTCTGGATTAGTAGTCCAGTGATGTTACTACTTTAACACCATTAGGTTGGGAGCAGCTTCTCTGTGCTCCTCTTGCTGTTGAAAGTATTTTTCTTTGTAATGGCTGTCCAAAGGTTTGTGTTGAATGGGGATAGCATGAGGGTGTGGGCAGTGGCAAGTGCTCATTGTGTTTATGGATCCGTGGGTGGTTTTTGCAAAAGGACAGGGAACTAATAAAGGCCAGTCGTAGCTTACAACGCAGAATTATCATTGTGTCACCTGTGCCACGACTACTGACATTCTCAATGCCAGAACTGAGGGATTGCTGAACTGTTGGAGAGACTGGTTTTTGGATGAGATATTAAACTGAGGCACTCTTGTCCTCTCAAGTGGACAGAAAAGATCAGACTGGCATATTTGAAGAAGAGCAGGAGCTGATATTCATCCCTCACTAAGACCGAAAAACAGGTTGCCTAGGTAATTTTACAGTGTTGTTTGTGGGATCTTGCTGTGCACCAACTAGCTGCCCCATTTCCTGCATTTCAACACTGACTATACATCACAGATGTTACATTAGTTGCAAATTTGCTTGAGATGTCCTGAGTTGTTAAAAATTCTGTAGACCTATTGTTAGACGGGGTAGTATCCCCAGGAGGTGTTGCTGATAAATCAATTAATCGCAGTTTACAGAAATGCCCAGCAAATTATTCCCACTCTCTAAATGGCAACCTGGAGCAAGTTAACAATTGCACTAGGAAATAGTGAGAATGTGACCGATGAGAGAGATGGAATTTTCACATGAATAGAAGGAATGAAGCTCTTTCAACCTGTGTGATGCTTATGCTTCATTTGACTCAAATGGGTCACTCACTTTGGATCTTACTGAAGCTATCTTGGAGCAGGGAATGTTTGATGCGACAGTGAAACGGGAACTTCAGCTGATACTTCGGCATGTCCCACTTGACATAATTCTTTGTGCTGACGCCGAGTGTCCAGAATCATTGGGTGGAATGTTATAGGGGTCTGTGCAACTTGGATTGTGGTAGGATTTGTGGCAGGATCAGACGAGATGTCCATCAAGGCTGATCTCAATATTGGGAACATCTCCCTGCATCTTTTATGCTTTTGACAAACAACATGGTGAGTTTCTTGCTAAGCAGCGGGGAGTTGCCAATTAAGGGAGATTATTGCTTGTTGGCAGCCGGACTCACCTCATTGATGTTGAGCTTTGTATTTTACCAAACTCATCAAGCACTCGAGACTTTGACAGAACTTGAGATGGAAATCAAAGTAACTACCTGGTGGATTCAGCTTGCTGCTTGTTCTGGAAAACCTCCATGTTGGAACCAGGCACCAACGTGTCAGGGCACCTTCCATGGGTACCAGCTACATGTTCACTGACATTGGCACCCAATATGTGCCAGCTTCCGTGATCCCTCGTGGCATATTTCTGATCCACGTACAGGAAGCTACTGCACATTAATGCTGCACCTCATACTGCACCAGCAAATGCAACAAGGACAGCCAGGGACACACACCCTCCTGATGGATAGGACCAGGCTGCAATTACCCCTTGTCTTCCACATCCATGGAAAATGTCAAGAACTGTGCAGAGCCGCTCCAGACGGACAGTGTTTGAGGGGCTTTTCAAGATGGTGCGGTCAGAAGGAATGCCATTGAATTCTGGAATAGCCATTGGATGGCGAGTTGTTCTGGGGATAGTGTGTGGTAAGATGTGTTTGGCAAGATTCATCCAGAAAACTTGCTAAGTCTCGTGGCAGAAACCCCTCCAAGAAGCAACTTGGAGTTAGCCAAAATATGCAACATTTTGCCCAAAGTGTTCCATTCCCTTAAACAATGACAATTGATAAGACAAAATTTCAGTCCAGTGTAAATAGAAGGAATCCTGCTCCCACCATTCAGATAGATTTTACATGTGCTGCTTTTTGTGTGTGTGTGTGTGAGAGAAAGAAAGAGAGAACAGGGAGGGAGCTCAGTTTGAGCTCAAAGTCTTTACATCGGAAACCATTGTTGTCATTGGGCCTGGTGAAGATGAAAGAGTTCTCGGCACAACTAATGTCACCAACCAACCTCCAGATGCAGATGGCCAGGGTTGGGTAGAAGGTATACAAAGGGGTTCAGGCAGGATGACTGATAATATGCAGTAAACCATATCCCAGTGAGAGTCAGCTGCTCTGAGGGGAAGGGATTGGTGGTGAGATGAGGACAAATATCTCTTTTATGTAATAGCTGTTACATGCCCAGGCCAGAAGGAGTAATTTCTTTTACCTCTCCACCATTTTCTGATTAAATGATCTGGAAGTTAATTCTTGATTTTCTAGTTAGGAACACTTGGCATAAGATATGGGGATGTCTATGAATGATATATTAAGAAAATGCAGATTGCAAAAACCAGTTCTGTTTAGTATGACCTCAAACAAATATCAGCAAAAAAAAAACCCTCTGATGATCACTGCTGATTATGAACTGTCTAGCTCTCCCCTATCTCATGTTAGGATGCTGTGTTGTGGTGCCTTTGTACTCCCCATCATCCTGCCCCAGTAGCTATTCCGTTATGTGTGAGCCAAAGTGGGCTTCACTCTATGATTGTATCAGTGCAGGGGTGGGGCTATCATCATTGTACTTGCAGAGAACAGGCATGAGTTTCACCAGCCAAATCATTTCTTTCTAACCGCAGAGGTCATCGTGAAGAAACCTGATCCTTTCCAGAACTGAAAGGCATAAGTTCGTACAATTGTTTGCAAGAGTCACTAGGCAATGGAACACAATAAGTTTCTGCTGTCAGTTGTGCTGCTGTGAGCGGCAGTGTCTTTTTGGCAGGTTAGAAGTGGGTCATGGGGAGATTAATTGCCGCTGTGATGGAGCTAAGACAGAAGTGCAAGAGACCGAGGTGGCAGTGTTCACTTTTGGGGTTCAAGACACGATCTAATGCAGACTTGGGCCAGAGGGAGGGGAAGATCTCCTCCACCTGCTGCGTATGAAGATTCAATGTGAAATCAGGCAAGCTAGAATCACTTTGATTCAGCCGACAAAAGCAAAGTACTGAGGATGCTAGAAATCCAAAATAAAAACAGAAAGTGCTGGAGAAATTCAGGAGGTCTGGCAGCATCTGTGGAAAGAGATGCAGAGTTAACATTTTGAGTTCAATATGATTGTTTTTTTGGTGCTCCACTTCTTCTCCATCTCCATTTCTAAATTAGTACAGTATTTTTGCAGAAGTGTTCTGCTTTGGGAGCTTGTCCATCAGCCCATTGTCTCCGTGGGTTTCTGCCGGGTACTCCGGTTTCCTCCCACAGTCCAAAGATGTGCAGGCTAGGTGGGTTGGCCATGCTAAATTGCCCATAGTGTTCAGGGGTGTGTAGATTAGGTGGGTCTGGGTGGGATGCTCTGAGGGCCTGTGTGGACTTGTTGGGCCGAAGGGCCTGTTTCCACACTGTAGGGATTCTATGATCTATGATCCTACATCACCCCCTCATTTCATCCTCAGTGCTATGACTGATTTAGCATTTAATTTCCTTTATTGGTACCCAACATGGTAAGATAATCTCATGTGACTCCTAAAGATTTCAACAATGTTGCTAGTTGATCAGAAGAAGATGACTGACTTCAAGATTGCCCTATGAGAAAATAGGAGGGCAGGGAAAATACAATGTGCCACATTAAATTAAAATGTGAAAAAGAATTAAAAGATGAAGAGAGGGAAGCAGAGGCTAAAATGTTTCAACCACTTTAACATTAATCTACCTTTCTCTTTCCATAGTTGTTGCCTAACATTATGAGTGTTTCCAGCGTTCAATCATACAGCACACAGAAAGGCCATTCAGTCCATCATGGTGAGAGTACAATACGCTATATTAAGAAAAAATTGTAATGAAGCTTGAAATAGGATTACCCCATTCAGCCCTCTCTGGAAGAGCTATTTAATTTGTTCTACTCCCATAATCTCATGGCCCTGCAACTCTTTTATTTCCGTTAAGTATTTAAATCTGATAACCTAGTGATCATTACTCTTAAAAACTCTTCCATCAACCGTCCAGGCAGTGCATTCAAGATCTTAACAACCTAATCTGTAAAAACATTCTTCCGCCTGTTTCTCTTTTGTTCTTGCGCCAAGTTGAGGAAAAAAAAACTTTTTCAAACAGTGAGTAGTTAGGGTATGGATTGCATTGCTTGGAAATGTGTGGAGGCAGGTTCATTTGAGGCATTCATTGGACAATGGATGATTATTTGAATAAAAATGCATGGATGTGGGGAAAAGGCAGGAGATTGGCATTATGTAACACAAATGGTACAGGCACAGTGGGCTGAATGGTCTCCTTCTGCACTGTAACAATTGGATTGTGGTTAATGTACATCAGTATCCTCTGGTTTCTGACCTTCCCACAAGAGAAACTGATGCTCTTCATTTACTCTATCAAAGCATATCATCATTTTGAAGACATCTGTTGAATCTCACCAGAAGATCCACAGATTCTCTTGTCTCTCCACATGTCCATCTCAGCATTGTCTGTTTTAAATTCATATTTTTAATTGCTGCAGTGTTTTGAGTTTTGCAATTAAACTCACTTTGATAAAGAGTAAACACCAGGATTCCATTTCTGTTATGAGCCCAAACAGCAGTTGATTGAATTGGACATTTGAGAAATGATAAGGTGCTAAAATATGCACAAACCCTTTCTTTGAAGGTAAAAGCAAGCTGTTCGAAAGAAGAATCATTGGACTCAAAATGTTAACTCTGTTTCTCAATCCACAAATGCTACCGGACCTGCTGAACTATTCCACTACTTTCTATATTTATATTTCTTTCTTTGCAAACTACTAGTCGAAATATTCCCTGTAGTATATACATTTTATGCTGTCCACACTTTTCTGATGCACCTCTTCCTAAATTATAGAATTATAGGAATATTACAGCACAGAAAGAGGCCATTCAGCCCATTATGTCTGTGCCAGTTGAATAAACCAGCCTCTTATTCGAAACCCACTTTCCAGCAGCTAGACTGTGGCTTTGCTGGTTACAGCACTTCAGGTCCAGATCCAGGTTCCTTTTCAAATGAGATGAGGGTTTCTGCCTCAACTACCAAAATGGGCAGCACATTACAGACATCCACTATCCTCTGGTGAAAACGTATTTCCTCAAGTCTCTTCTCATCTTCTATCAATCACTTTCAGGGGAAAACAATTTGCAGTGCTATAGTGAAAGAGCAAGGTTTCAATGTTTAGCTCTATCAAAGAATCAATGTAGCCTTGATGGGGTGAATGGTCTTTTTCTATGCTGTAATATTCTGTGACCTGAAGGACACTGATTCCTGCATAAAGTTTGTCCTGTAACTGTTTATCTTTATGTTTAAGTAGTTGGATTTTTCAGCCAAACTAGATTATGGACTTTTCAGAAAGGATAGCATGGTGGTCGGTGATGGGCCTAGGGATATAAAAAAGATATTCAGACAAGCACAATTTTACATTTATGCTGAAGTTTTCAGGTGTTGATATATCCCAAAAATGCTCTGTTGGAGGAAATTTGGGCACTGACTGAAAATAACAGTCAAAATGATAAACTTTGAGGAGGCTTTGGATATTAGGGAAAACAAGCAGTGGGAGAATGGTCAAAGATTGCTGGCTGTCTCAGATTGTCCTTCAGGCTCCAAAATTAAAACTGAATCTCCTGGACGTTGCAGTGAACATTCAAGGAGGAAAATAATTTCAAAAATAGTGTTTTTGTCGTTTTTCTTCAGCACTTTGGTTTATCAGCAGTAAAGGTATTGACGAAGTAGAAAAAGCTGTTTGGACAGACAGTTGGAGCTAGGAGGTCATGTGGGGAAAGCTCCAGGAAAACATTCAAATCAAGTTGGCAACCCGAAGCAGGAAGCGATCGGCAGCTTGGGAGAACCGGGGTTAGAATGGTGCCTCTCTGACTTTTGGCACCACTCCATGATCTGCGCACTCCTTCAAATCTGGCCCCTGGCACACCCCCACATCCTTCTCCTCACCATTGGCAGCCATCCTTTCACCTGCCTAGGCCCTAAGACTTTCAATTCCCTCAGCAAACCATTCTGCCTTGTTTAAGAGCCTCCTTGAAAACCTATCACTTTGACCCAGATTTTAGCAAACCCTCATAATATTTCCTTCTCTAGATTTGCATCCGTGTTTATCTGATAGTGCTCCTGTGAAGTGCCTGAGGATGTTTTGCCATGTTACAGGCACTCGACACATGTAAGTTAGCATTGCACACTTCAGAGTTGAAAGGGTTAAATTCCTCATATCACTTATTCTATTCTGAATTCCCTGACATGCAATTGCTGCAGCATTTATTACACGGATGGATGCTTCAGGTAATGCAGGTTGGCACAAGAAGTTGGAAGCAAGTGGGGCTGGCAAGTAGAAGGAAAATTACCCCTCAGCATTTGAAGTGGCAAAGAAAAATATGCATGATCTCACTCGCTTAACTGTATGCCTCTGATTAATGATATCGGTGGGAGGCTTGCTTTCTCTGGCCATTGCGGTAGTCCAGCTGGGGCTAAGAAATCGGCAATGTGTAATTTCTTCCCAAACCCATGACCTTATTCACACACAAAAAAAAATGATAAAGGGAACTAAAAAAGGATAGATAGACATAATCTATTCCCCCACACTGAGTCCACCTCCCAGTGTTAACACATAGCCGCACATCTTATGAAAATCTGGAAGGGGCTTGGGCTGGAAGAGGCTGTCGTGTGTCTGTGCTGCGCAGGTTCTAATCAAATTCATCAGGGCACTTTTATAAAATATACATGAGCAACGCTTCGGCACCATACACTTCCCAGGATGCTTCACGGCAAAGAGCAGCAGTCTTGTGGCATATAAAGCAGTGTGCTTCCCTTGCCCACCAAAATGCAATTGATGGCAGGTGTTGGATCTGTCATGTTTGGGTAAACATTGTACAACAGGAGTTTTGGCATCTTCCTGTTTATATTTTTTTGTGCGTCTCCCTTTTCTCTGTGTGACGTGTGTGCTTTTATATATTTATATATATATAGTCCTCGTGAAAACCCGCGTGGAGTAGCCGAGCGGCGAGTTTTTTTTTGAAAGGTAAGCTGTCGCTTTCGGAGGAGAGAAAAGAAGAATAGATCTTGGGCTTGCGTGGTGAGTGACTCGATTGCGGGGTTTTTTTTCCCTCTGTTTGTTTCTCCTGTCGTGCACGTTTTGCTTTTGTTCTCTTTTTTTTCGTCTTCCTCTCCTTCTTCTTCGCTTTCCAAGTTTTGTAAACAAGTGCGCACTGGGTTCGAGCTGATCTCCTGGCAAAGGAACAGATAGAATTCTCGGGAAGAAGTGGCTGGGTTGCAGTTCGCAGAGAATAAGCTGGCACTCAGCTGGCACCGTGCCAAGGGCTTGTATTGGGAGGGTTGCCAAGCTGGGTTGCCTACAGTGGAAGAAGCAAAGAGAGAACAGGGGAGGCGGGTATATGGAAACTCAGCCAGCCAGTTGGTGTGTGCGTGCACACACACACATACGAACACACAAACAGCCCAAATTAAATACTTTATTTGTCCTATACAGACCCCAGAGTAAGAGGAAGAGAGACAGAGATAAAGGGGAATTTAAAAAAAAATTGGACAGTATTCTGTCGCACAGTCTCAAAGCACTTTCAGAGAGCAGATCCAAAAACAACAGCCGTGGTCAGTCTCGAATCCATAGGCCTTGTGGATGTGTAAAAAATAATGACAAACATGTTATGGATTCAAATGCCTTACACCGCTATAGTTTGCAGGAGGGTGAATGTAATTATTTTTGCAAAGATAATTTAGATTCTCATGATGCTATATGCAGAATGCAGGTAGAGTGGTTCGACACTAGACATCAGAATGATTGATACTAAATTGCACATCAAACTGAATGAATCCTAATCCTCCAGGCACTGTGCCAGTCAGTATGCCAGCTGGACAAAGTTCAGCAGGGCAAGAGTTAATTTTTTGTTGTGGTGCTACACACCCCCAGTCCTTGAAATAGTATTAGAATCTAATATCTCAACTCAATTTGACGGAGATTCGATGCCAGTGTAATAACCCAGAACAATAGTGAGCTGGTTGTCACTTGCATCCAACTCTAATTACTTTTTTTTCATGCTTGCAAGTGGGGTTTTAAAGCATTTCATACCTGCTGTGTTGGATTGCATAGTTTGTTTAAGTAGCAGATTGTTTTGGGTGCTGTGTGCCAACTGACAGCTTGGCATTGTTTAAAGACTGAAAATTCATTTGATGTAAGCTGGCATTTGTTTCATACCAGGAAGTGATTTTTGTTTTATTCCTGGCCTTTCTTTCTTTCTTCTTTCTTGGGATGTGGGCATCATCGGCAAGGCCAATGTTTGTCACCCCTCCCAAATCACCCTTGAACTGAACAACTTTCTAAGCCATTGCAGAGGCCAGTTGAGACTCAATCACATTGTTGTGGGCCTGGAGTTACATGTAGACCAGACCAGGGAAAGATGGAAGATTGCCCTGGACCATTGTAAGCTTTTTACAACAGTGTATAATGGTTTCACAGTCACCATTATCCAGATGAGCTTTATATTCCAGATTTATTAATTTGGTTTAAAATCCACTAACTGCCATGCTGTGATTTTCTTCTGTTCCTATGGCATTAACCTATGTCTCTGGATTACTAATCCAGTGATATTTCCAATGTGTTACCATCTTCCCATTTGGCCTTCACTAAAAACTCATGATGGAGGCAGCCACTGCACAGATTTCCTCAAAAATAATTACCGACTCACACCTATTTTACTTCTGCAGATGAAAGGTTCTCAGAAGTTTGTTTTGAATGAATGACTGGGAACAGAAAGCACATATTGAATTACATTTTTGTAGAGCCAGGAACTACTTTGTCTCTGCCATGACGCAGTAGACTGGGTAGCACTCTGATCTCTGCATCAGATGGTTGTGGGTTCAACACCTTCTCCAGACACTCCAGCAATCCAAGTTGATACTTCCAGTGTCAGTATTAAGGGAGTGCTGCCCAACCAGAAATGCATAGGCTCTGTCTATCATCCCGAATCAAACTAAGAGATCATGAAGCACTATTCAAAGAACAGCAGGGAACTCTCCCCAGTGTCTCAGTCAATATTTATCCTTCCATAAACACCTCAAAACAGATGAGCTAATCATTATCAAATTGTTTGTGGGAACATGTTATGCGGGAAATTGGATGCCACATTTTTACAACAGTGGCTATATTTCCAAAGTAGTCATTGACTATAGGATCCTTGAAATATTCTTAGGTTGTGAAAGAAGCTGTTTAAATACAAGTCTTTCGTTAACACTTGTACATTTACAAGGTTTATTTGCATGTGAGTGCACATAAATGCGGTATTTTTTGATTTTTCTTTGCCTCAGCTACTTGAATGTTTGAAAGAGAGGCTGATATTTTATTTTAAGGGGAAATTGCTAAATATTTACAGAAGAAGATTAAGATTCAGGGCTATGGGAGAAGAAGAGATCTGCAAGATAACTTTTGGAATTATTTATTAAAAAGTGTAGGCACAGATTTGTTGGGAAGAATTGCCCCCTGCGTGCTAAAAATCTCTATGATTGTATAGTCATATTAAACTTTCTGCATTGTTCCATAATATGAACCAAACACCAAAGACCTGATCTGAAAATAGAACTTCTCCGAAGAATGTAAGTAGCCAAGTCATACGGGCCCCAGACATTCTCGACTTTGGATCCTCTTCTAGCTAACCATCTCAGTAATTGTGGTGATATAATTGCCCTCAACACTCCTCAGCTAGGAAAAATAAACAAACTCCCAATTCTGCTCATCAAGCAGTAGACGTTGAAGGAAAATATGTGTAGAGATTGAGTGAATGTAGTATGAAATATCTGTTCTTCTAAAGCTGATCTGTTGCTGATCTTCCTTCTCCACACCAGTTTTGGCTGTATCTTCAGTTACCAAGCCCCACACTCTGAGATTCTCATCCTAAAGCCTCACACTTCCCCAGCTTTAAGATCCTTCTTAAAACTTACCTTTTCCGGTCATCTCTGAAAACATCTTTGAGTCAGCATTCATTTTTGTCTGATTCTGCTACAGTTATGGGCAATTTTGTGGCATCAAAGTGAAAATTGATGCAAGTGGGTGTTTTGATATGTGGAGATTGAATGAGGGCCATAGTGTGTGTGTGCGTGTGTGTGTTTAAGCCTGTGTGTGGAATTTGGGTCAGGGTAGGATTGGGCAACTATGCACCCCCTTTACAGATGCCACTGACTATTTAGCCTTGCTTCTGCAGAATGCAGACTTGGCTGATGCATGACAGAGTCACTAATGTCCTTAAAATTATTTGAAAAATTCTCTGTGGTGTTGTTATTTGAACAGCATCTGACAAAGTTTTATCAGAAACTGAAATCGATGGAATGTGGTGTTGGATTAAAAAATGTATAAAGAGTAGGATATTAAGAGTACTCATGAAAATCAACTAGTTGTGCTGAGTGGAAATCTAGAGATCATTGTTTAGTAATCTGTGTGAATGAACTGGATGATGAATCCATCCATACATTTTCTAATTATCAGGCAGTTCTAGAGTAGAATCTGCTGGAAAGGAGAGTGGAGCTAATAACTTGCAGATAAAAGAATTATATTTACACATGATTCAGAGATCTCTCAAATCACTTCATAAAGAATTAATTGCATTTGAGAAGTGTGGACTTGTGTAGGCACAGACTTTCATTTTTGCAAACAGACAGACAAGTGATCAATGCAAAAGTTCAGGAAAGAATGAGTAATATAGGTATATAACGAACAGACGGAAAATATCATGGGACACTGTATCATACTGGACCCATTCTTCTGGACAACTTGGGGAAGCAATTAAAGCTGGCGAATATTGGGTTACTGAGACAAAACTGTAGGAAATAAGCCTACAGAAGTAAAAATGTCAAGGTGTCCGTCAGACTTGCTCAGTTGGTAGCACACTACCTTTTGGAATAGAAGATTGTTGGCTCAATTCCCATTCCGCAAACTGGAGCACATAATTCAGATTGACACTTCATTGCAGCGCTGTTGGAAATGTTGTCTTTTAGATGAGATGTTAAACTGAGGTGGGGGCGCAGACAGGAACAAGACTGATCCCAAGCGTGAAGAAGATTTCCTTTGACAAGTAGCTTGATACCCAGAGATCATAGATTGAAAATAAATCGTAGAAGAGCTAGAATAATGTCACAGAGGTTTGTTGAGATCAGGAAAGCGATGCTGGAATTAAATTTTATTTAAATGGCAATTGGACATCTACTTGAAAAAAACTGTTTTGCAGGGATGTGGGATAAAATCTAGGGGCTGAATCTCAGTTGAACAGTTCTTTAAAGAGCCACAGGGCCTGCTTTTGTGCCGTATGCCTCTTTGATTCTGATTTATGGATGAGCTATGAAGAAAAATCCAAAAAGTTTGAGCCAGAGCAGAAACTGGTTAAAGGAAACCTAATCCAGGTAACCTGAAATATTTACTGAGAAAAATGTGGTAAATTTCTTATTTCAAGGTAAATGAGAACTGAGGACATAACTTTAAATCGCTAGAAGTAAACTCATCTCTTGGAAATTCAATACTTGAGGGTGATTGGCATACTGAAGAAAGGAAAAATACAATTGGATGCAAACCCAGACGTCCAGCCTTCTACAGTTTGATTTTAAGCCCCCAGTTAATCTCTTGCTCAAACTCAGTTGGAGATACTTGCTGACCACAGAGAGAAACAGGATTTTTGCTGGTTGGAGACACTCCTAACAGTCAGGTAGGTTAGAGAAGGAAGATAATGCATACAGAAAAAAAGCAGCTCTGTGGACTGAACATATAAATTAAGTGACTTTGTAGATTAGCATATGATTTACAACACAGAGAAAGGGTCTTTGTTTGCATCTGGGTTATGCCAGTATTTATTGTCCACAGGAGCATGCCTTCCACCCTACTTTATCTAATCCTATCATCATCACCTTCTATTGCTTACTTCCTTGTGTACTTATTTAGCCTTTTCTTAAATCCATCTATCCTGTTTTTCTCAAATGTTCCATAATGTGGAAACTTCCATATTTTCACTATTCTCCAGGTAAGGACATTTATGCTGAATTCTGCAGTTATTTTGTTGCTAACTGTGTAATACATATTGCTCCTAATTTTGGTCTCTCTTATAATTAGACATATATCCACTTTAAGTACACTATGAAGCGCTTTTTCAATTTTAAATACATCTATCAAATCTCCCTTGTAACGAGTCTACTCAATCCTTCTAGGTAAGTTATAATCTTCCAGTTCTTGTAATTTTTCTTTTTCCCTTCTGCAGTGTTTTATATCCATTTCAAATATGGACAGAAGGTAGTGTGTCATTTAGGACCTCATAGATGGTTGTCCTTGCCCGTTTGTGTGTTGCCCCATAGCCCTGGTAAGGGTCCCAAGCTCAGGCTTCTGTGTCATGGCCAATGATAGCAGAGCCAGTAAGTTTCAGTGGCGATGATGATAGAGCTGACTCCTTGAGGGGCTACAGTTGCTTACAGGCAGAAGATCCTTCAGGAAACGGTCTTGTGTTACTTTTCAATACTTATGTCAAAGGCAACTTGAGACCACCTCACACGTACTTTTCCCCAATCACATAGTTCATTGAATTTGCAAATAGGAAGCTCCTGCACAACTGAAGAGGAGAGCACAAGGTTTCAAGAAGTGAGCAAAAGATCTTGGACAAAAGATCTTTGGAAATGAGAACTGCACACAGCACTATAAGTGCATTCCAACCAAGTTCTAAAAAAGTTTAATATCTAAAGTATCTACTTTTCAATTCTGCACCTCCAGAAATGAACACACTGATTATTTCTATGATTCACTTGAGTGGTGGAACAGGCTCCAGGGTATACTCTTGCTCCTCGGTTTCAGGAGGACATTGCAGCTGTTGAAAGGGGAAGTGAAGTCTGGCCGAGGAGCCTCAATGCCCATTTGTGGGGCCCAGTGGAACACAGGCCGTCAAGGAAATACAGCCGTTCTTCAATGTCATCTGGTCGTGGATCTCCTTGCTGTCAGATTGGTCTTGGAGGGAAACCGTAGTGTATTGCCTACAAAGGGCCTAGGTTAAAATTATATTTGGGACTGGTTAATCCCACTTATGCCTAATGTTTATATTCAATTAATGGTTCCTGTGACCTGCTTGCTTGCCTGCTCCAAAAGGCTGGTTAACACTGAAACTGTTTTGGATGGAAGCGAGTATGTCATCATGTCTATTTTAACAACCCCTTTTTTAAAGTCATGTCCCATCTTAAATGGACATGAAGTGTTCAGATTGGCCATGGAGTGCTAGAAGAATCTGATTGATGGGCTGAATACCATTGTCTCTTTCTTATATCTATTTTCTTGTGAATCCCTATCAACTTGCTCATTTTCATTCTGGTCTATTTCAGTGGAGATTAATATTGTGTGGCTTTTATAACAGATGACAGATTGGCAACACCAGTTTCACACTTAATTTGTTGAGCAAAGATGTTGAACCATAAGTCTAATTCGATAGAAACATGGCAACATCTCTGAGGCACTATAGACTGGCCTATAACATGCAATAACCCTGTTATGACAGTGGATTGGAAATGGAACTGTTGTAGGATTTGGGCACACTGAGACTGGTTAGATGGGCAGACAAACAGTAGATGGAATTCATCCTGGAGAAATGTGAGGTGAAGTGTCGGGGAGGCCAAACAAGACAAAGAAAAAAACAATAAGTGGGAGGATACTGAAATGTGTAGGAAGGTTGGGCGGGGGTCCTTGGAATGAATATCCACAGATCCAGAAGGTAGCAGAACAAGTTGATAAGCAGGTTAAGAAGGCATGTGAATCCTTTCCTTTATTGGCTGAGATATAGAATATAAGAGCAGGAAGTTGTGCTGGAACTGTATAAATCATTAATTAGGCCATAACTTGTGTGCTGCATGCAACTTTGGTCACCTCATTACGGAAAGGACATAAATGTATTAAAGGAGGGCTCTTGTGACACAGTGGTAGTGTCCCTACCTCTGGGCCAAATCAAACAGATTCAAATCCCACTTGCCCTTGATATGTGTCATAACAAGTCCAAACAGAATGGGTTGATTAAAATGAACCTTAAATGTGGTTTTATGACTCAGTGGTAGTACCCATACCTCTGGGCCAGAAGATGTGTCATACCACATTTGAACTGGTTGATTAAAAATAAACATAATTGCCCTACAGACAGTAGAATCACAGAATCCCTACAAAGAAGCCATTCAGCCCTTCGGGTCTGCGCTGACCCTCTGAAGAGTGTACCCCCACCTTGTCGCCACACTTACCATGGCTAATCCACCTAGCCTACACATCTCTACACACTATGGGGCAATTTTGCATGGTGATTGCACCTAACCTGCATCTTTGGACTATGGGAAGAAACCAAAGCACCTAGCAGAAACCCAAACTGACACAGGCAGAACGTGTAAAATCTACACAGTCACTTAAGGCTGGAACTGAACCTCGGTCCCTAGCACTGTGAGGCAGCAATGCTAACCACTGTGTCACCATGCCATCCAAAGCAGAGATTTGCAAGCATGCTGTTAGGGTCTGGGGCTTACTGTTTGAAAGGGTAATAGAGGTTTGGAGCCCTCAGCTCATTTAAAAGTTGTCTGGCCATGCAACTGAAGCGATGCAACTTCCAAGCCTATAGACCAAATGTTGGAAAGGAGGATGAGGCTGGGTGCTTTGTTGTCAGCTGAGGCAGGCATGATGGACTAACAATATTTTTCCGTCCTGTAAACATTCCATGATTCTATGATCAACTGGTCTCTACAAATGTCTGTAAAATAAGTTGCACCTACCACAGCAGTCCAGCATACCCTGAAACCTCATGTCTGAAGAAAAGCTGGTGTGTTAATATATTAAAATAAATAGGCAATATTCAAGCTTTAATTTGCATTGTATTGCCGTTTATTTAATTATTGTTATAATACAGTTGCACCTTGTCCAGAAACTGAATTTCCTATACAAAGTTGGGTCTGAGCTCCAAAAGGAAATCTCTTGATTAAAAATGAAGAATTTTCACGCCTTTGTATCACAGTTGATTGAACCATTTATTCCAATGGCTCACTCTGAAGTTAATAGAAATGCTGTGACTACAAATATGTATTTGACACAAAACTCATTAACTCTCTAAAATGTCCTGATGAAATGTGGCAGTGGGTTGTAGCTGAGCACCAATACCCACTTAATTAGGGAATGCTTCATTCTTAGATCAATGAGCAGGAAGAGATTTGGATCATTAGAATTCTGTACAGTATGAATTAATTGGGAGATGTTCAGTCCTCTGGGACTCTTAGGAAGTGGGAGGGAATGGGAAGCAATTTGGTCCGTTGTAATTCTTGACAGTGGGAAAGATTTGGGAATTCTGCACATAGATATTAGGGAACCAGCTAGATGTTTACAACCGTCTGAGAGCTTCCTGTTCATTTTTTTTTTGAGACTGTGCGCTGGATTTTCAAACAGCTGTAGAGACTGAAGGCAGTGCAGATTCTTGGTAGTGTGGATGAGCAGAGAGATCTCGGTGTCCATGTGCATAGATCACTGAAAGTTGCCACCCAGGTTGATAGCGTTGTTAAGAAGGCGTACGGTGTGTTAGGTTTTATTGGTAGAGGGATTGAGTTTCGGAGCCATGAGGTCATGTTGCAGCTGTACAAAACTCTGGTGCTGCCGCACTTGGAGTATTGCGTACAGTTCTGGTCACCGCATTATAGGAAGGATGTGGAAGCATTGGAAAGGGTGCAGAGGAGATTTACCAGGATGTTGCCTGGTATGGAGGGAAGGTCTTATGAGGGAAGGCTGAGGGTCTTGAGGCTGTTTTTGTTAGAGAGAAGGTTAAGAGGTGACTTGATAGGGACATACAAGATGATCAGAGAATTAGATAGGGTGGACAGTGGGAGCCTTTTTCCTCGGATGGTGATGGCTAGCACGAGGGGACATAGCTTTAAATTGAGGGGTGATAGATATAGGACAGATGTCAGAGGTAGGTTCTTTACTCAGAGAGTAGTAAGGGCGTGGAATGCCCTGCCTGCAAAAGTAGTAGACTCGCCAACTTTAAGGGCATTTAAATGGTCATTGGATAAACATATGGATGATAATGGAATAGTTTAGGTTAGATGGGCTTCAGATTGGTTTCACAGGTCGGCGCAACATCGAGGGCCGAAGGGCCTGTACTGCGCTGTAATGTTCTATGTTCTATGTTCTAGATGGGCCTGCAGCTTCTTACCAATGGGCTAGCATGGTGAGCCAAACATTCAGGCCAGTTTCCTTCCTGGAAAACAAGGGCAGGGTCAGTGATTGAAAATATATGCCTATCCACCCATAGAAGCTGAAACATAGCCACGTACTGGAGATGGTCTATTGTAGCAGGAAATGCTGTCTTTATAGGATGAGATGGTCTACTTGTAGCAAATCCAGGCTGATGGGAAGGATGGGATGAGGAGGAGAATGCTCAATCTAGCTAGGGAGCCCTTACCCTGCCCTGTGGCTGTTAACAGGCCTGTACTAATGCCATTGGCTGTCCAGTGAACAGAGATTCCCCCTCTGCGAGGACAGTCCAGAATCCCACATCTCCTTGCGATGTTGCCTTTGCAAATAACATCAGAGGCCAGCTCCACCTTAAAGCACCTTCCTGTTCTCCCTCCTACATTGGCAACTCTATTGGTGGGGCTGCTGATTTTTCAGAGTCGGAAGGTTTCCTATTGGCCTTGGAATCTCGAGAGCCCACCATCACTCCAGTGGGTAAGGCAAAACATCATGCCATAAAATCTTGATTAAGATTAATTGTTTTTTGCAAAATGAGCTTTGCAGCATGCTATCAAAAAAAACTTTGAAGCCACAAATCCTTGAAAACCAAAGATAGGTAAAATAACAAGTTGAAGCAGTTAAAAATGTTTCTCATAATCGAAAAAAAGGAAAAAGATCTTTTTGAAGTTTTTCCAGACTATATGCTAGCGCAGATCGGAGAAACCCATGGTTAACATTGTTCATGCTTAATAATAGAAATGCCTGTTCTATCCTTTGCTGCAAATCTCCATTTATTTCATTGCAGCATTCCTTTGCATAAAACAGCCTCAAATATATTGCAAAACTTTGGCTGAATTCTAATTTGTACGCAGAGTTCATCTATTTTGTACATTAATTTATTAAATTGAATAATTAAAAAAATCCCATTATGAGCCAGACATTGATGTGATGTTGGGTCAGGACCCAGAAATTCATCCAAGCTTAGAGTCCTGGCCCCATAACGAACATTCAACCCCAACTAATTAAATATATGAAAATAAAATACGGCACATGAGGAAAACTTGAAATAAAAACAAGTGCTGGAACAGCTCAGTGGGTCAGCCTGCATCTGTGAAGGGAACCAGGATTAACATTGCAGGTGGACAAATTTTCATCAGAATTGAAGAAAGATAGAAATGTAAGAGATTTTAACAAAGGGAAATGGGGACAGACAGGCAGAACAATGGAGGAGATCTGTGATAGGGTGGAAGCCAAAGGAGTTTAAATAATAAAAGTAAAATACGGTGAATGCTGAAAATCTGAAATAAAACAGAAACCCAACAGGTCTGGTAGCATGTGAGGAGAGAGAAACAGAATTAATCTTTTGAGTCTGATACGACTTTTTTGAAACACAAAGACAAGATGGTGTTCAGAGGTTCTTCTCTTCCTAGGTTTTTAAAACTAAGTTTCAAATTCTAGAACTGCCACAATGGGATTTGGGTTCATATTCTCTGAATTGTGAGTTGAGTAACTTGATTTTTACTTCATCTTGCATGACAGTGAGGTATGTCAATGGTGGCGAATATAACACTTTTGTAGTCTGGGTTTGTATGAGTGCTTGGATTGAGGACCAAGCCTGCTTTGGTCATAAACAGATAAGAGGATAGTTGACATTCTGGGTTGACTTCACAAAATCAGCTGTAGGCTCCTCCCTGGAACACCAGTGTTTCCACCGCATAACTGGCTGATGGAACACAGGAACAGGAGGAGTTCATTCAGCTCCTTAAATCTGTTCCACCATTCAATTAGCATGTCTGATCTGTACATTAACACCATTTTCCCACCTTGGGACATATCCTGAATACATTTATCTAACTTAAATCTACCAATATCTGTTTTCCGAAATTTCCCATTGACCCTCAGCCTTGCTAGCTTTCTTGAGGGTAGTGGTGAGTTCCTGATCTCCACTACAGTTTGTGTGAAGACATGCCTCCTCAGATCACGACTGAATTAACTGGCTCTAATTGTAAGGCTATATCCCATTCTTCTGGACTGTTGAAACAGAGCAAATAGTTTCTTTCTATCAGAACAGAGGAGCAAGAGTAGGCCATTTTGCCCTTCAAATCTGCTGCACCATTCAATCAGATCATAGGTTGATCTGGATGTGGACTCAGTGTTCTGACTTTCCTGTCTGCACACGTAATCCTTGACTGCCTTGTCTGTCGAAAGTTTATCTAACTCAGCCTTGAATAAATTTAGAGACCCAGCCTCCACTGCTTTCTGAAGGAGAGATTTCCACACTCTAAAGACCTTCCAGAGAAAAAAAATCTTAATCTCTGTCTTTAAAGGGGTGACTACTTATTCTTAAACTATGTCCTCTAATGTCTGTCTCTATCACAAGGAAACATCTTTGAGCTATTCACTCACCCCTCTCCACCATCTAGACCCCTTAGGGTCTTAAAATTTTCAATAAAATCATTGTTAATTCTTCTAAACTCCAATGGATAAAAACCTAACCTGTTCAACCATTCATTGTAAAATGAGCCCTTCATCCAGGAATGAGAAGAGTGACCTTCTGAACCACATTTAGCCCTCCCCAATCTGCATCTTTAATCATCTTAAATGCTTGAATTAGATTGCCCCTTAATCTTCTACACTCAAGGGACATGCATTGTCTACGAAACCTTCTTTATCATTCAGCTATTTTAGTCCCAAGTTTCATCTTGGTGAAACTGGGCTGCATCTGCTCCAAAGGCATTGTGACATTCTCGATGTGCAATGCCCAAAACTGAGCGCAGTTCTTGAAATGCATGATTGCCAGAAATAATAACAGAAAACAGTGACATCTGCATTCAGCTGCCAAAACCAAGAACAGCACAGTTTTCAGAATCATTAGATCTCCCATGACTTCACTTCCACAGTACACATTATAATCTCAATCTTCGCCCAGCTGTACAAGAGACCAGCAACCTGAAATTTTGGGACTCACAGCAATCACCCTTTGTTCAATGAGTGAATTTGTTGATTGGAGCTTAATCCTGAGCAGCTTTGTGCTGAATGACTGTTCTCACTAATAGCAGGGAGCAGGGAGCTAAGTTGTTGGACCATCCCATATCATGTCGTTCGTGGAGAAATTTACGAAAATAAATACCTTTGACCACAATTCCATCAGGCAGTGGTCAGCATGTAGCTTCCTCGAGACCCTTTGGGAAAAGGAGAGGGTGGATCCTGTTGGGTTGTTCCATGAGACTGCAAAAGCCACTTGGCAGAATGCCTCATCACCAGAACTTTCCAACACGCACTAAGATGTTGCTTGACTGGTGGTGAGAAGTTCATTACCCATGAGATCCTCCGTGCATGCCCAGATTCCCTGTACCATCACACACTGCCCTCAAAGCAGCTGTATGTAAGATGAGACTGTCACACATCTCCTTCTGGAATTTGGCAGCATCTGTGAAGAAAACATCAAAGTTAACGTTTCGGGTCCAGTGACCCTTCCTCAGAGGACCTGAAATGTTATCTCTGATTTTTCCTTCACAGATGCTGCCAGACCAGCGGAGCTTTTCCAGCAACTTCTGTTTTTGTCCCTGATTTACAGCATCCACAGTTCTTTCAGTTTTCCTTCTGGAATTTGCCTATGCAAAGGAAATCTGGAGAAAGATGCAGCAAATTTTGTCGCGGTTCATCACGAGCAGCTCTGTGATGCAGGCCTATGTACTTTATAGGCTGTTCCCTAGGACGTACACCAAGACAAATATCAACTACACCTGAAGGACCATCAACTCGAGGACCAAGGAACATCAAGGCCCGAAACTTGCTAGTCTTCCAGTTGAAAGAGTTGACCCCGACTGTTACAGCCTAGTACATTCCAAGGTCCAGGACTATGTGCTGAAGGGTGCATTAAAGCTTGGGGCGGCTGCTGCCAAGGCGCAGTGGTGAAAAACCACCATTTAAGGTCTTTCTGTCAAAGTACAATGGGGGTCCATTCAGTTATTGGACCCTCCCAAAGCATCAGATACATGTAAGTAGTTCCTAGTACCTAGCATAATTAAGAAATTCATTTAGAATAGTTGTAACAATCGAGAAAGTCAAACCCCAATGATTGTTGTCTTGTCCATATGCAAAAATAAGTATAGATCTGAACTGCTTTAGTAACTGTGTATGTATATAAAGTTTTATTTTATGAATGAAGTGTATTTTTGCAAGAAGAAAACAGCAATGCAGCAAGTGTCTCTATGTTCTGAGGTTCTACCTGTCCCTGGTGTTGTGAAGGATGGGACTGGCCTTGTTGCCATGGAACGCTCCAAGTAGTTGGGGACCGCGCTGTATCACCTGTGCATTGTAGAAAAATTTTAAAAGAAAACCACCTTTGACCACCAGTCTGTCAGGCAGTGGTCAGCGTGTTGTGTCCTCGAAACCTTGTGGGAAAAGGAGAGGGAGGATCCTGTTGAGTTGATCCCTGAGCAGGTTGTCAAAGTTTTTTTGGCAGAATTTCTTATCACCAGAACTTTCCAACAAGCACCAAGATATTGTTTGGCTGGTGGTGAGGTGGGCACTACCAATCAGATCCGTCATGTATGCCCAGACACTCTGAGTGCCTCAAAATGGCTGTGCTGTCAAAGAGACTGTCACACATCTCCTTCTGGAATGTGCCTTTGCAAAGAAGGTCTGGAGAGGGATACAGTGGCTTTTGTCCACGGTGGTCTTGAGTTGCTCTGTGACACAGGACTCTACCTTCTGTACCCCGCACCCAGAGACAAATATTGATGCACCTGGAGAACCATCAACTCAGTGAAAGAATGGCTTCCTCTGACAGAAACTTCTTGGTCTTCCAGAGCATGGAGTTGACCTCGGCAGAGAGTTGCAAACTGGCACATTTCAAGGTCCAGGAAGGACTAAGTGCTGAGGGACACATTGAAAATTGGGCAGCTGCCGCCAAGGGCAGTGGGGAAAGACTACCGGCTAAGGTCTTTCTGCTGAAGTATAGCGAGGTTCTGTTCAGTTATCAGATCCCCTCGGTGCTTCAGTGTATGTAAATAGCGTCCTACGTGAGTAAGAAATGCCTTTGATTTTTGCAACTGTAGGGAACGGAAAATTCCAATGTTTGTTTTTGTTGATATGCAAGGACTGCACCGAACTGCTGTTGCACCTGTAAACGTAAATAAATATTTTTCATGAATAACGTATGTTTTTGAAATTAAAAAATGCAGCACTAACGGAGTTTGGTGGTGACATATTTGCAGCAGGGAAAAGCTTGCAAAGGGTTAGCTAATCACTTAGCCGTCCTGTCTACCACCACTTTACCCTGATCACAGAAGACGGAGCCAGGTTCGGTAATCCGCCCCTGTATCTTTCAATTTGCGTGATGCATGGAATTAATCATCCCGCTGATGGTCATATATGAGCTAAAATATTCAACTGATCCAGCTAAGCCTGCCTTAAACCAGACCGACATCTGTCTTTTTGAGCTGAGGGATGTGGCTTGGGCACTAACAATAGATTCTTATTTCCCCTCAAGCACCCGAATTGCACTCACCACTTGCCCACCCCCCCCCCCCCCGCTCTGTCCCACCGCGCAAAAAAATACACATGTCCACATTTATCACGACGTTGCGAGATTTTCAAAACTCAGTGGCCTGAAGCGTAATTCTATTCCTCTCTGTACAACGCTGCCTGACCTGCTGAGTGTTTCCCAGTACTTCCTGCTTTTATTTCAGATGTCTAAGCATCTGCAGCATTTTGTTTTGGCTTCTGGGCTGCCCTTCGCACTCCCTCCAACCTCGGCTCAATGACCACATCATGCTCACGGAGAGATATTGTCGATATGCAACGACTGTACAGAACTGCTTCAGTATCTGTAAATGTAGATAAATATTTTTAATGAATAAGGTATGTTTTTGCAATAAACGGAGTTTGGTGGTGAGATATTTACAGCAGGGAAAAGATGCTAAAGCAGTTCTGTGCACGTGAAGAACAAACATTGGAATTTACCATCGTCTGCAGGTGTACAAAAAAAGGCATTTCTCACTCATGCAGGACAATATTTACATATATTTGAAGTACTGAGAGGGTCTGACAACTGAACGGACCCCCATTGTACTTTAGCAGAAAGACCTTGACCAGTACAAATGTGCCAGGTCATATTGCTACAGAAAATACCCTGACCCGCCCCCCCCACCCCCTCAGCATACCCCTCACCACCACCTCCGCACTAAACGTTTAATACCAAGGGACTTTTTATTAATTTTTACAATAAAGCAGGAGAAAACCAAACTAAGGCTGGAAATCTGAAATTGGACAAGTGTCAGTGTTGGAAAGAAACAACGGGTCAGTCAGCACTTGTAAAGGCGGAAAAACAGGCGAACATTGGGGATGCATTTGTTGTAACTGCAATGTTTGTTGAAACTAAAAAGGCAAAGGCTGTATCTGTTAGCTTATGAATATGCAAATCGCAACAGTCTTTAAGTGGACAATTTAACCTTTTGATGTGCAAGTCTGCTGTGTGTGTTTCTGTTTCTGATTAGCAAAGGTGATTAAATCCATCGCGTCCTTCATCATACTTTTTTTTTGCCTGTGGTGTGTCTCATCGACATCGTTTGCAGGTCCCACACAGACTGGAGATGTTAATTCTCCAGCCTTTGTGCGCTTTCCTGGTGTTAGGATACGGGACAAGTGGGGAAGGGAGAGGAGGAGTGGCGACGTTTGGAATTCAGAGCAGGGGGTGGCATCTGCTAATTTTAAGCATCAACCTGTTTTTTCACTTTCTCCTGCAGTTAGAAAATAAATGGTGCGGAAATTAGTGTCCCTCCAAAACTGGCCCGCTGGGCTGTTGCAATCCGCAACGATACAGAACGTAAAAGTGCAAACAAATAAAAACCGTGCACAACAAAGAAATATTGAGGGAATATTATTGTCGATTCAGTGACCCACTTCATTGGCACGCATGCAGCAATATGTATGTGCAAGGGTATGTGTGTGTGTGCGCATGAGTATGTAATAATTTTATTTTTATCTCAAAAATATACTACATTCATTAAAATCTGTATATACATACATAGTCACTAGAACAATTTTGTTCTGTACAATCTTTACATATGCAGAATGAACAAACCCGAGGTATTTCTTACTTATACGAGACTATATCAATATACATTGAGGCACAGACCCCCATTCAAGTTCAGCAGGAAGACCTTAGTTGGTGATCTTTCCCGACTGTGTTTTGGCAGCAGCTGACCCAAGCTTTAGTGCATCCCTCAGCATCATAGTTCTGGTGCATAAGTGTGTAAACACAATTCCACGTCAGTGTAAGTGAAGCCGAATGAATGTCTATGTGCAGATTAAATGTGTGTGACTTGCGTTCAAAAATGCCCAGTTTTAGTCAAAGTGATTTTTTTTTGTATATCTTTCTGAGTCGGCAGATTGGAGGTTTATAAAAGGCAAAGGATATGCTTTTTTTAAAAAAAATGCTTGGTCTGTTCGTACACACTAACTGATTTCTGATGTTAGTAATTAAGGCTTTCAAATTAAATGTTCAGCTCAGAGAGCAATCTCAGCCCCTAGACCCTGCCCCTATTCTGCTCACTCCCCTGTCTACTATTGGAGTCAGTCAGAAGCTGATAAACTCCAGGGGAAGATGTTACATCAAATACGAATTTGGGATGTAAAGGTTATAACAAAGGAGGGCAGTGCTTTCTTAAACAACGAACTGGGAGAAGGGGATTGGAGCATTAATGACAGTCCCATTGATTGATTATAACGTAGGGGTAATCCATCAATGACAAGACAGCGAGGTACCAAACTAGTGTATGTCACCCCGTCTCTCCCTGAATTTCCACAGCAAGATAACTCCCAGTTCAGGCTAATAATGTGTATGTACTGAAATGAACTCATGTGGATAATTTATTTTAATCTATTTTATTTTTGGATTAGTTTTCCTGTTAGGTAAACTGCCTTAATAAAATGCCGAGAAAGTGGCTTCACGTTGCACAGTGAGCTGAGGTATTTGTGTTTTTCTGCAAAGGGGGAGGGATGGATAGATTTTGACTCTGTACAAGAATATAACATACTTTACATGTTTTTAAGAATTCAATTACAATACAAATGGAAAGTGGCATACCTGCTACACCTCTTTTACACTATTTTACAATGTAACATCTCCCCCAGTATTTTCTATAATGGAAGAAGAATTCTTTTTCAAATTGTAAAATTTAAAACATCATCTTGGAAATGTCCATCTGTATTTTTGTTGAGCGGTGTTGTTTAATCACTGATGGGGTCTGATTTTGTTGAAAATATGGCCTGGAAGAACTGGAATACAATCAGTAACTTCTGAAATCATAGAGCTTCAAGCAGTGTCTTCCACATATCCCAAAACAATCTAAACTGTTTAAAATTATGGTCGCAAAACTCTCATTGCCATCTATACTGTTTAAAGTTATCCCATCAAAATAATGAGACAAAAGCAAAACAAAAAGTAGTTTTTAAAATATATTCTTCCCTTCCTGGGATGAGTCACCACCTTGATCACCTTTCCAGAGGCATGGGACCAAGCCACTACTCTAGATGTGAAAAGGCTATTCAACTGTGGAGGGCAACACAATTTAGCCTGTTCTGCTCCTTTCAAAACCTCTCCTAGTTTAGCAAAGATGAAGTATTCTTTTTTAACTAATGCTAGTTGGAGGATAAATGTTGTCTACTGCACCAGCGAGAATGTACCTGCTCATCTTTGAAATAACGCCATGGGATCGATGGCATTTAGCTAAGTGAACAGCAAGGCCTGAATTTGACATCTCAAATGAAAGAGAGCACCATATGACAATGCAGCACTCCCTTATTATTTCACAAAGGAATGCCGGTCTAGATTTCTCGGACTGGTGCATGAACTCACCTCTTAGACGTGGGAGTCTGTACCTGCTGAGTCAAGGCTGGCACTTAAAGTACAGCAGAACCGAGTCAGTATCAAACACTTGACAATTGGTTCTCATATTACACCCTTTCCTTCCATTATATTTTCTCATGTTCCCTGCACCTCTTACTTGAGTGCAATATGTGGTGTGACCTCATTTATCTCAGTGGAGTTTGCGATAACAGGCCCTTGGATATGTTTTGTGATGAGATATATTGGCTCCTGGGCAGCGCCACTGACAGTAATACCATAAGTCATCAAAAGCCCTCCTTTCTTCATGGCCATTTGGGGGACTGTGTTTGATTAACAGTTAAACTCTTGAAGTACAAGGACCACTTGTGGTGTGTCATAAAATATCTAAACAGATTCTTTAAAAATATCTATTTGCCTGTCAATGAGGCCCAATGCTCCTATTTCCTCCCTTTGCACATGACTTGTAAGGAGCTGTGCCATGTCATGTGTGAGGATCAGTATGTTATCTTTCATCTTGAAAAGCAGCATGATTTTACTGTGCTTGGAAGGGTTATCAGTTACTAATTGCACAAGAATCTCAAGTCCTCACAGTAAAGTTTTAACAAAAAGCCTTGAGTTTTCCAAACGGCTACGTTGGTATACATATGACCTTGTATGGTACTGCTGCTGCTCATGTGCCCTAAAATGTTGGTACTGGGTATCCAAGATGCTGGTGCAGAGGAGCAAGCAATCAATGAAGTCACTAGCTACCCATTCTGACTTTCATGTCACAAATTGTCAATGTCCAGTTTCCTTGCAGTGGGTGGTACGATAGGAAGCTGCCTATTATCGAGGCAAGATTTGTAGTCAGTGAAGATGTTGACAAAACACCCGTAACAGACATCCAACGCTCATTAGGGAGAATCTTGTTTCAATGCCAGGAACTCGTTTGAAAATGCAACAAGTTGCCCTTGATGTCGAGAAAGGCCTTGGCTGACCTCTCATGCAATTCTCTAACAGTTCTTGTCATAGCCCATGTTTTCAGGGCCTTAAAAGATTGAACTGATTCAGTTAAGTTTCTGGATCTCCAAAAGGTAAATGGTGGAGATTCAGCAATAGTAATTCTGTTGAGTATCAAGGAGAGATGACTGGACCCTCTCTTGTTGGGGATGTCATTGCCTGGCACTAATGCGGTGTGAATGTTACCAGCCACTTATTAGCCCAAGCCTGAATGTTTACTGGTTCTTGCCGTATGTGGACACTGGCTTTTACTATCTGAGAATTTGCAGATGGAACTGAATATTATGCAAGGCAAGAGAACATTGATGTCACACATGATTAAATGTTGTATTGGTATCAAGGGCAATTGCTTTCAGCTTATCACTGGCACTCACCTGTTTTGTGCACCTTTGGACCAAAACCTGGTCTTGAGCTGAGTAGTCCTGATGATCCTGAACAATTGTGTGCTGGGTGTTGGTGTGTGAGTGCCTCATTGTAGCACTACTGATGATGTTTTCTATTATTTTTCTGCTGATTGAGGGTAGGCTGATAGAACGGTAATTTTACCTATGGAGTGGCCATGCTTTTTGTGGATAGCACAATCTTCAACATTGTTGTGTAGATGCCACTGTTGAAACTGTACTGGAAATGCTTAACAATTGAGATCAGTAGTGCTGAAGTATAAGTCTTCTGCAATACTAATTGGTAGTTGTCAGAGCTCAAATCTTTGTTGCGGTCTCTCCACTCAGCCATTTTTTAAAATATATGGAATGAATCAAATTTGTGATGCCCAGCTTTGAATTGCTAGATCTATTCTGAATTCAACCCCATTTAATAGGTTTGTGGTGTCAAACAGTGGTGTCCTACATAGTTCATGTTGGCAATGCTGGATTACGAAAGCCAGCTTGGGTTTGTTAAAGACAAATTGCATATCATTAGCTTGATTGAGTTTATTTAATGAAGTAACAGAAAGGCTGATGCAGTTGATGTGGTGTGTTTTTGATAAAGGGCCACATAATAGGTTACCAATGAAGCTGGTTAACAAAAGGACAGTGAAAGCTTGCATAAGAAGTTGGCTGAGAGACAGGAAAGAAGAAGTAGTGGCGAATGGTTGTGGAGAGGCATACATTGGACTTTCCTGGGGCTGTTCTTAGGAGCACTATTTTTCCTAACGTACTTAATGATCTAGATTTGGATGCACTGGGCATAATTTCAAAATTCACAGATGACAAGGAAGCTGAAAGAATTTTTTTTATTTGTTCAGGGCATGTGGGCTTTGATGGCTGGGCTAGTATTTACTCCCATCCCTAATTGCTCTTGAGATGGTGGTGGTGAGCTGCCTTCTTGAACTGGTGCAGTCTATTTGGTGTAGGTGCACCAATGTACTGCTAGGGAGGGGCTCTGGGATTTTAATCCAGTGACATTAAAGAAATGGTCAAATGTTTCCAAGTTAGGATGGTACGTGACTTGGAGAGGAACTTGCAGGTAGTATGCTCCCAAATATCTGTTGCCCTCATCCTTCTAGATGGTATTGGTCATGGATTTGGAAAGTGCTGTCTAAGGATCCTTGGTGAATTTCTGCAGTGTATTGTGTAGACAATACACACTGTTACTGGTATGTGTTGGTGGTAGAAGGAGTGAATATTTGTAGATATAGTGCCAATCAAGCAGGCTTTTTTCTATTGTCAAGCTTCTTGATTGTTTTTGGAATTGTACTCATCCAGACAAGGGGAGAGTATTTCATTACAGTCCTGACTTGTGCCTTGTAGATAGTGAACAGGCTTTGGGAAGACAGGTGAGTTACTAGATGCAGGATTACCAGCCTCTGATCTGTTCCTGCAGCCAATGTATTTATATAGCTAGTCTAGTTCAGTTTCTTGTCAATGTTAACCCCAGGGTATTGATAGTGAGGAATTCAGTGATGGTCATACCATTTAATAGCACCATTTATAACCCCTTCTATCACTTTACACTTAATTGAGAGTAAGCTGATGGGACAGTAATTGGTTATGTTGTATTTGTCCTGATTTTTGTCTACAGGTTATATATGGGCAATTTTTCACATTGCCAGGTAGATGCCAATGTTGTAGCTGTATGGGAACAGCTTGGCTAGGGATACAGCAGATTCTGAAATTGCTTAATTCTTGTCCATCATTTGCTGCTTATGTAGTTTTGCATGTAAGCAGTCCTAAGTTGTAACTAGATAGTGATGGACTTCAAGAGGACATAGACAGATTGGTGGAACAAATCGACAGATGGTTGTTGAAATTAAATGCAGAGAAGTGTGAAGTGGCTTGTTTTGGTGGAAAGAATGAGAAGAGGCAATTTAAAATAAAATTTCAATTCTAAAAGTGAGCAAAAATTACCATACTAGGAGTATATATGTACAAATTATTGAAAGTGACAAGGCATGGTGAGAAATTGCTTGAAAAGGCATATGGGATTGTGGGTTTTATGAACAGTTATAGAGTATAAGAGCAAACAACTATGAAGAACTTTTTTAAACACTGGTTTGGGATTAGCTGGAGTATCATGTTCACTTGAAGGGACCATACTTTAGGAAGGGTATGTAGGATATAGAAAGGGAGCAGACAAGATTTACAAGTATGGTTTGACAGACATCAGAGGAATGCATAGAATCTAAAAGCTGGGGTTGTTCTCCTTGAAGAAGAGGAGGTAAGAGAAGATTTTATAGAAATGTTTAATATCATGACGGGTCTAGAAAGAGTAGACAAGAGAAATTTATCCCACTGGCCAAAAAGTCAACAAGGACATCAGTATAGGGTGAAAAAGAATAGGGCAAAGGCTAAATGATGGAAAGCTTATTTTAAGTAGTGAATGTTTCTTATCTCAAATGCACTGCCTGAGAGTATAGTAGATGTTGATTCACCATAGTCTTCAAAAGGGAATTAGATAAGCATCTGAAGAGAAAAAATTACACAGTGATGGTAAAGCACAGGGAAGTGGCACTATTTAAATTGCTGTTGCAGAGATTCAGCGTGGATATGATGGGTCAAATGGTATCCTTTTGTGCCGTGACCATGTTATGATTCCATTCTTCAGTGTGAAGATGGGACTTTGTCTCCACAAGGGCTGTGAGTCAGTCACTACTACCAATACTGCCATGAACAGATATATCTACAATAGGTACATTGATGTGAAAAAGAACAGTAGGTTTTTCATTTTAGTTTTTTGACACATTCTGCTACAGGGCCAATCTGCCATATGTATCCTTCATGACCTTGTCAGCTCAGTTAGGGGTAGTGCTGTTGAGCCAGTGTTGGTGGTATCCAGTACATTAGTTGAAAGTTACGATTGTGTGTGTCAGATCAGACTATTGCTCTCCAATTTTCTCACGAGGCTCCAAATGTTATTAAGAAGGACTTTGTAGAGCTGACAGGCCTGGATGAGCCTTGTTTGTATCAGGTCGATGCCAGGTGGTCTGTTTGGGTTTATTCTCATATTTTTCTGGAGCAGTTTGCTATGACTGAATGTTCGCTAGACCATTTCAGAGGCTATTCAACAGCCAACCATGTTGCTGGGGGCTCACCGTCACATTTTGCCTCAACTGGATGTGGATGGCAGATTTCCTTCCCTAAGGGGCATTGGTAAGCCAGATGGGTTTTTAAACCAATCTAGTGGTTTCGTGGTCACCATTGCTGAGACTTTTAATTCATGACTTGTTTAATTAATTGAATTTACATACCCCAGCTGCTGTGGTGCGATTTAAACTCGGATCTCTGATCATTAGTCTAGGTTTTAGCTAGCTTATTTGTATCAGTGGCATAAATACTGTACTATTGTACTGGTAACCATTATGTCTGTATTAGTGTGTGGACCTGTGTAACCTGTATTGTTTCTGTGTGTAATGCTGTGTGTGTGGGTATAGAATGCTGGGATTGAGGACAATAGACCTGGCTCATTTCAAGGCTCAGAGATAAAGAATGTTGCGGGTGAGTTGCTAGGACAGTGGCTTGACATCAACTGACTCAGAGCATGGGAACTTCATAATGTGTTGATCAGTGCACCATCTTGGGCCATTTGGCAAATCTTCATCTCTTTTAAAAACGTATATCAATCTGAGGCAAAACCACGCCAATCTGCATCAATTGTAAAAAAGGACAGTTAAAAGTATTTAAACCGAAGGGAACCAAAGAGATAGTGAGTGACCCTGCCTGAAATAAGCTTCCAACTCTGAAACACCACTAACTGTGAGGCAAACGCTCGTTAAATAAATGATCACAAAGCTATTCCGTCACCTTTTACACCGGCTGCAGGAGCTGGCGATCACTTCCTGCTGTGTACACACTCTGAATCGTTTTTAATGCAAACCACTTGTGCTGTTCCCGGGATCAGGCAGTGCAATTTCTAAGCACTTGGCTTTGAAACTCTTACCTCAAATTTGGGTGATGTCACTTTAATCAACCTCGAGATGTTGAGTGTGATTTACCGCCTACTCAAATTTTCTATCCTGCGAGGTCAATAAAATCAACTCAAAACGAAACCACATATTTATATTTTTAAAGCATGTTTTTAACTGCTACCTAGCCAGCATGATTTTAATGATGGGGTATGCATAATGTGATTGCTTAATGCATTACAGAATGCTCTCTGTCCCATTTTCTTCAAAGCGATTGACCGTTCGACATCTAGGATTAGTGAAGTTATATTTCTGCTAGGTCTGTCGTAACTTTGGGACATCCTACAGCATTTTACAGCCAATGGAGTATATTTTTCACTGCATTCACTATTGTTAGAAGTAGGAGACCTAACAGTTATTGTGCACCCAGCAAATTTCCACAGACTGCAATGCGATAATGATCTTATTTTGATAAAGATAGTGATGATTTTGTAAACGAATTATATATCGAGTAGGTCATCAGGGAGAACTCGCCTGCTCCTTATCAAAATCGTGCCTTGAGATCTGAAAGGACAGATTTGAGTTTAAAGGCCTTATCTCAAAAAATCTCAGCACTGAGAGCCCGGATTACGTGCCCGCGCCTCTGGAATGAGATTTGAACCGACAACCTGATAGGTCAAAGTGGAGAGTGTCCCCATTTGTGTGACATCGAAGTTGAATGGTGCACGATGACTGTCTTTCTTGGCTCTCTAGCATTAGTCACTGTGTAGAACGTTTTGAGATGTTTGCCATTCCAAGCCAGGAGAGCGGATATCTTGGGAAATATCCCAGACTCGCCATGGGGTCCTTAGGCATTCTCCACTCTTTACAATTCTTTCTTTCGGACTTCCAATGTACGCCCGTGATACACGAGGAATTGCATTTTGACAACAAATTTGTAGAACCTCCTCTTACGCAATAAAAGTGATTATTTAAGGGAGCAGGATAAGTGTGCAGTTTGGGCAGTTTGGTAAGTCCTTTGTGCTTGCTGTTCTTGGAGAGTCCTTGCCTTTATTCAAGTGTCCAAAAGCTGTATAATTGGGTTTCCTCAAATATGTAATTTGCATTTATATAGTCTTGTAATGTAAAATGGTCCAAAATGTTCCCGAGCATTTCCTAGACATTGCCTGGGCCGCAAGTTCTAGAATTCTTTTCCAAACGCTTCACCTCCGTACCTTTCTCTTCTCCTCGAAGATATTTCTTCAAACCAATCCTTTTGGACAAGTTTTTGTTCGTCGGTCAAAATAATGTTTGCTGATGTTTGTACCAGTTTGCGACATGACAAGGTCCAATAGAACCCCCAGTAACAGTGCAAAGGAAATCCGGGGTGCACGCGATGTCAAAATAGGAATAGTGCAGAGATCTTAGTAGGATATTGGTTTGGAGGACATTGCAGAAATGGAGAGGGGAGGAGATGGGTGGAAGAAGTTGCTAAAACCTGCCCATGGAGGAAATGGAAGAGACATTATGGAAACATGGAATATAGAAGCAGGAGTAGGCCATTTGACCATTCAAGTCTGCTTCACCATTCATAGTGATGACTTGATCATCTAAGTCCACTTTTCCCCCATATCCTTTGATCTGTTTAGCTCCAAGTATTGTATCTGACTCCTTCTTGAAATCACACAATATTTTAGCCTCAACTGCTTTCTGTGGTAATGAATTACACAGGCTCACCACTCTCTGGTTGAAGAAATTTCTCCACATCTCAGCCCTAAGTGGCCTAACCTGTATCCTTAGTCTGAGACCCCTGGTCTGGATCCTCCTGCCATTGGAAACATCCTTCCCTGACTCTACTCTGTCTAATCCTGTTCAAATTTTATAGGTTTCTGCAAGATTCCCCCCTTATTCTTCTGAAATACAGCAAATATATTCCTAATCGATTCACCCTGTACTCATACATCAATCCTGCCATCCCAGGGACCAGTCTGGTAAACCTTTGCTGCACTCTCTGTGCAGCAAGACACAGATACAGAGACCAACACTGCACACAATATTCCAGGTGTGGTCTCACCAAGGCCCTGCACAGTTGCAGCAAGACATCTCTGGGGACTTGTAAAATGGGGCCATGGCTGGACAAGGAGCCAATTTAGGTCCGTGTGCACAGTGGAGAATGATCAAACTGGACTTGGTTCAAGTTAGAACATGGGCACCTGAGTTTTGGATGAGCTCAGTTCTGTTGAATAGGGAAGATGAGTCTTGGAACTGAGTTTAGGTCTGGCCCAGACAAAGGGGTGGCAGGCTCCCCTGTTGCAGGTTGCAAAGGTTGTCATGTGAAATTAGTTTGAACAGTTGTTATTCCATTCTTTGTGGGGGTTACTGTTGAAACAATGATTACAACTTGGATCTTTATTGTGGTTTTGATGTAAAGTGTAAGCCAAGGACCAAACAAAGGCCTTGGCATAACAGAAGTATTTCCTTGATGATTTTAAATGACGAGTAGTGGAAAAAAGAAAGGGAACCCACAAAGGCCAGGACTCAGAGGACTGAAGGAGCTGTTACTAACACAGGGATGAATGTTGGAAGCTGTGGTGCAGAAAAGGCTACATTCAAAGCAAAGTAGAGATTGGAGTGTGGGCTGCGGTGTTGAATGAGATTACAGGGATGAGATGGGTTCAGGAGATATGATCTGCAGGTTGAGATTTTAAATAAATGCTGATCCTTCCTCAGATTGTGCTGAAGGAAGGGTATGGAATACAAGGCAGTGGGACTGAGCTTGTGGCAAGGCTTGAAGCCAATAGGCCTGAGCTTCCCAACATCAGAACAAGTCAGTGAAAGTTCAAGGTTACAGTCAGGCCTGACTTGGGACAATCTGACAGCACAAAGGCAGGGGGTACACAGGCTGAGCCAGAAATGGTGAGCCTGTAGGCCATGCACATCTGGTTATTTTTCGAGGCAGGATGTAAGGGGGAAGGGAAATATCGCAAATCTTTGTGTTAAAACCCCAGTGTGTAAAGAGTGGCAGAATTGTGGTGGCTAATTTCTGACACTCTGGTGCCTCTCACAGATTGGGATCATTTCCCCCTGATTTGTACTTCAGTGAATCCGCTTCAAACAATTTCCATGGCCAAATTTGCAGTCATCTCGTTTCCTTGTGACTCCTATCTATGTTCTGTATCCTGGTCTCTTTGTCCTCCTCACTCTGCCTCTCCCGCCCCTCTCCTTTTCTCTTGTTCCCCTCAACTCCCCTCTCTTGCGGTTTCTTTTTCGCGCTCTCTCTCTCTATCACCCTCCTCCTTTCTGCCTTGCCCGGCTTTGTGCCTATTTATGTAACTAAAGTTAACCTTGATTACTGTGGCAAGGACGAAGTACCGCTGGCACTCTTGTGTGTAGCAGAATTGCGTTGTTCTTATCTGAAAAAAAGCACTCTCCCAAACAACTGTTCCCTAGTGGCGGTTACGAGTGTCAAAGAGCAATGCAGATGCATTGTGAAAAAGCAATAAAGTATAGCCTTGGGGGCCCTCTCCGGAGCTAGTCAGTCAAATCCGCGAGCAGCAGCCAATATGGGTTTGCACACACAGGGTTGCATGAGACAAAAAAAGTGTGTACGTTTTATTAACAGTCTTCAACAACACACTCGATTTATTTTTTTTCGTGTGTGTGTGTTCATTGTGGGACACTGTCTATCCCTTGCCAGGAAAGACTGGCCCTATTGAAACAGGGGAAGAAATGTGAATGATCCGCAACAGATCAACAACAAGGAGCTAGCGAATGTCTTTTGGGAGAATCGGGCGATCCTGACACAAGGTATGGTAATGAAGGTGCCAGTTTCTCATTACGCTCCCTAATTACTGTTTCGTAATTAGCACGCACCAGAGATACAAAAGAATGAAAATGATCTCCCATTCCTTCCCCCCCCCCCCTCCCCTGCCTCAGTCCTCCTCCCCCGCCTCTCAATGTTAAATTACTTGCCTCAAGCAGCAGCCCCGAAAAGGCAGCGAAGCGATTCGAGGGGCCTGTGGGGATTTGGGGGGAGGGGGGTGCTGGGGGAGCCAAATGGCAGCTTCACAGCTTCTGACTCGATGTGTTGCTAAATTACTGTAAATATTTAAGCAAATTAAAATTCTGCTTGAGCTGTCCTTGCGCCCGGCTAATTGTTTTTTCTCTCTGCTCCCTGCAGCAAAAGCCGAGTGAAGGCTGCACTCTTGTCTGATATACGCCAGGCTTGCTCTGAACCGAGCTGCAAATTGAGCTGTATTACTTGTGGACTGTTTAATTATTCTCTTCAATTTGCATTTAAAAGATTGATTATTTATTTCAGGCTGTGTGTGTGTGTGTGAGAGAGAGAGAGAGACAGACAGAGAGAGTGGGGGGTTGGGGAGATTGTGTGGTGGGGGGTTGGGGAAGTTGCTCTCAGCAGCAATGCGGCATCTCCCTGTCAGACCCACTACCACCGAGTGCCCTTTCCTTACACACCGCTCGCTGAAGGTGCCCTGTGCCAGGCACCCTCGGGCTGCATTAGACGCATTGTCTGTTTTTATCGTGACATCTTCCTGCCCTGTTATTAACCCGTCCGTCTCATCCCCGCTGTTCACTCCCTTGATCCCCACCCTCCGTCCTTGCACACAAGCCGCCCCCACCCCGCCATCCCCGTCCACATCCCACAAGTTTCTTTTTCCATGGGCCGCACTTTCACAGAGACTCGCAGTCCCGCAATGCCTGCGGTGAGTGGCTATTCTGTATCCGCAAAACTATACGGTGAGTGCGGGCCGGCTGTTCGGTCCCGGGAGGCATCACGGTCCTGTCAGCCAAAAGCCACACACACACACACACAGGTAAAGACATAGGCACATAAAGACATATACACACAGAGACACACAGACGCACGCAGGGAGACATAGACATACACAAGGACAAAGACAAAGAGACACACAAACTTACACCCAGAAATGGACATACCGACACAGAGACAGAGGCACACACATATACAGAGAGACAGCCATATAGACGCACACACAGTCACATACGCAGAGACAGACATAAAGAGACACAGAGACAGACAAACAGACACACACGCAGAGACAAACAGAGACACACACAGAAACAGGCATACTGAGACACACACAGACATATACACAGAGACAGACATGCAGAGACACGGACACAGGCAGACAGACACACAGACATACTTACAGAGACATACATACAGAGGCACTCAGAGACAGATATACAGAGGCACTCACAGACAGACATACAGAGGCACAAATAGACATACACACAGAGGCAGACATATTTAGACACACAGAGGCAGACTTAGAGAGGCACACACAGACATACACACTGAGCAGACGTACAAAGTCAGGCAGAGACATACATACAGAGACAGGCAAAGACAGCCATACAGAGACGCACATACGCACGCAGAGAGGGACTTAGAGAGACCACACAGACATATACACAGAGACAGACATACAGAGACAGGCAGAGACGGACATACGGAGACACAAATAGCCATACACAGGCAAACACGGACAGACAGAAAAGCATGAAAACACAGAGATACAGACAGACACAGACACACAGAGACACAGGCACACAAAGAGATACGCAGGCACAGAGTCAAACCACATACACATAGCCACACACAGAGACAGACGCACAGATACATACACCAATAGAGACACATAGACAGACAGACGGACAGGACTGCCGTGTGAGAAAGGGCAGGAATCATAGTGGTGATACCAACTTGGAGCACGGGCTAATTCCTAACTCCTCGCTCTCCATTGTGCAGTGGACCTACATTCCGGTCACGAAACCCCATCCCGGTCCCTCAGCCCTAACCCGGGGCAGTTAACATGGGACTCTCCTGGACTGAACAACTCACGTCCTTGGGAGTGAGGTGGTTGGGGGGAATACTATATGAAATTCGAAGAGCAGTGATCCAATTTTTTCATTAGCCTTCCTATAAATTAAGCAGTCGGATACAGTTTGCAACCAATCGATTCACATGTGTCAAGAACTGCAAAAATGTTTTTGAGTGATTTGTTCCAGAGAATATTCCAAAGCCCACCCCAACATCAGCTTGCAGAATGGCTGCCTGAGGTCACTGTCTGTAAAACGATAAGGTGTTCTGGTCCTGGAATAGAATGGTTCCAACACAGGAGAAGGACACTCGGCCCACTGCATCTCTGTTGGCTCTCTGTAAAACAAATTGAGCTAGTCACTCCCTGGCCTTCTCCCTTACAGCCCTGCAACATTTCTAATATCATCCACAAGTAGTTATCCAATTCTCTTTCGAAAGCCATAATTTGTCTCCAGCATCCCTCGCGGCTGGACCCAATCCTAGATCCTAACCATTGGCTGTGTAATAAAAGAGTTGTATCTCCTGTTGTCTTTCGTTCTTTTGCCTATGATTGCATTTTTGTGTTCTTTGGCTTTCGACCCTTCCACCAATGGGAGCAGGTTCTCTCAATCTACGCTGTTCATACTCCTCATGATTTTGAACGCGTTTATCACATCTCCTCTCAACATTCTTTTCTCCAGTCGATCCACATATTTCAAGCCTCTCGGCCTATTGAATGGTGGAACAGGCTCGACGGGCTGAGCACCCTACCCCTGTACCTTTTTCTTGTGGTCTTATCCCTAGAACCTTTTTCATAAATATTTCTCTACAGCCTTCAAATGTCTCCTAAAATGCAGTGCTTCTTGGAGGTGGTAAACACTATTGCCAGTGGAAGTGAATGGTTATGGTGGTGGCTTTGTGCCAACTAAGTGGACTACTTTGTCCTGGATGGGGTCAAACTTCCTAAATGTTGTTGGGGCTGCACCTATCCAGGCAAGTATTCCATGTATTCACAACTTTAGCTTTATAGATGGTGGTCAGGCTTTGGGGAGTTTGAAGGCAAGTTACTCTCTATAGAATTCCCAACCTCTGATGTACTCTTATTACAACGGTATTTATGTCGTTGTCCAGTTCAGTTCTGGTCTATAGTAACACTTGGGGTGTTGATAACGGGAGATTAAATATCTTTGAATATCAAGTGGATACCATTAAAAACAAAACTCTTCTTGGAGATTGACATTGCCTCATACTTGTGTGGCATGTATGTTACTTGTTACTTATCAGCCCAAGCCTGAGTATTGTCCAGGTCTTGCTGGCAACAAACTGCTTTAGTATCTGAGGATTTACAGATGGGTCTGAACACTGCACAATCATCAGCAGATATGACTTTTACGAAGGTGATGGAGGGAAGGTTATTGATGAAGCAGCTGAAGATGGTTGGGGCGTAGGACTCTACCCTGAGAAAGTGCAACGATAGTCTTGGGATTGACTTCCCAAGGTCAATATATAAAAGTCTTCCTTTCTGCTAGCCATGACTCAACTTTGGAGAATCTCCATTCAGAAGAGGAGCAACATAAATGCAAATCTTTTTCTATTGTTAAGTAATCTATGGTAAACTGCAAGCTGTAGCATAAGCGAGAAGCTCGTTTAACGACCTGTGTGCAGAGATTTGGTGGCTCTCTGTGCCAGCAATGTCTCACGCAATCTGACTGCAGTAAAGCTTCAGGAGCCGGTCGCCAGAAACGACTTAATCGTTGTTTAATTAGCCTCGCCTTCGGATCAGGCGTTGAAAATCTGCCCAACAACTATTCTCTGATTGGCCGCAGGTCTGAGCAACTGAACTGATTATTGGTCCGGAGTCCGATTAAAAAAAGAAACACCTTTAACCCTTCCTTAAAAGAGCCATTGCTTCAATTGTGACAAAAGTGCAAACAACTTATTAAAAGAAGATTGGAACTTTTCTGAGAAAGAACAGACCGAGTTAGGAAGGTGTAATTGGGATAAATGACTTTGAGCTGGGTGAGAGCGATGCTGAAATCATTTTAATGTTGTCACTGACAAGTATAGGGGAGCAGGGCTTAATGTACTGCAGCAAAATCAAACGCCTCTGATAGGCTTTATTTCTCCCTAATGATTTTTTTTTGCCTTGTCCATTTTTTTTCTGGCGAGGTTCAGTCCCGTGAGTTCTGACAGGCCTCCATTTCCTTGTCCAACTTTAATGTGTGAATTGACATTCAGAGTGAGCTGTTTGGCTGTGCTCCCTGACCTGTGCACCCAACCCCCGCTCCTGGGAGCTTGACTCAGCTGTCAGGCTTTTACATCCTTCACGCTGTCTCCAGAGACTCCCCTCTCTCCCTTGAGTGGCTATCTACCCCCCACGCCCAATCCTCTGCGCGCACACACACACACCTTGATCCTTTAGTAACCGCACGCAGTAACGTGCCGAGAACGGGCGAAGAGAGAGAGAAAGCCGGGCCCGGGCCTTGGGAGCAGGTGACTCGGGATAGCTGAGCTGCCTTGTTGTGTATTCAAGGCACATTCGGAGAGGCTGGCAGGAGACAAACTCTGCTGGGAATCTCTGCAGCTCTTTATTAACCAGGTTTTATTTAATGAGAATGTAACAAGCTCCTGGCCTGTCCCTCTCTTTCCATCTTGCCATTTGTGTACAAACAATTAACGGCTCATAATACACGAAGACTGATGCCACCTTTCTCTCTGTCGGTTTTTATTACAGCTCTTTCCTTGCCACACGTTTTGGCTTCTATTTTGCTATCGTCCTGTCTGCTTGTGTCCCTGTCTTAAGTCTTTTTGATTCCCTCTATCGGCTTGGTCTGTCCATTTGCCATTTTCTGTATCGCTGCCTTTGTCTCTGCCTCCCTCTGCTGTAGCTGATCTACGCTGGCTGTGCTAATCAGCCATTTGAACCCCGTAGGATTATATTAATTTTTGCATCCGAACGGGAGCCAATATTTGGTGTGCCAGTTTTCTTTGCTCCATTTTCACTCGTACTCTGGAGGTAGATTTCTCCTATAGCAGGCACAGTTGCACAGCTAATGGCTGCTCTATGACATCTCTCCCAAGACGCTATTCTTTATTGTGGGAGCTGAGATATTTACTGCTGCTAAGCTATTCACCTTTGGCAAGGCGTCATGGCTGAATCTCTATCCTCACCTAACCTCAGCACTCATCCATTCTGCGGCCTAGCCTCAAATTGTGAATGCTCTTTTGTAGATCAGGAGTTTTCGGACCCATTGGTAAAATCTCAACGCCATCCTTCTTGAGATCAGTTGTCTCATCTCAGGCTGGGCATTCAATCAGAAAGCAGGGAGATTGCACTGTCAGTGAAGATGAGCAGGAAATTGAGGAAACAATTCAAAAGGATTGTCATCTAAAACGTAGAGGATGAAATGAATAGGTGGGGCCAAACGGTTGAATGTGAATATACGTTTTAGGAAGTGGACCATTTGGCCACTTGATATCTGCTCTGCCATTTAATACAATCATGGCTGCTCTGACTGTGATCTCAACTCAGCATTCTGACAGACTCCCAATGCCTTTGTCTCCCTTGTTAGTCAAGAATCTATCTACGTCTGCCTTAAACAGTGCCTCTTGCGGGGAAAAGAGTTTGAAAAGCCATGACTCTCCTAGAGAAAAAGAAACTCCCCAGTTCTCTCTTTACTGAATGACCCCTTAATTTTTAACTGCATCCCCTAGTTCCAGTTCCTGCCACAAAGGAGAAACATCCTTTTATTATCCACCCTATGGAGTCCCTTCTTCATTTTATATGCTTCAATAAAATGACCTCTCATTCTCCTAAACTCCTATGGATACAGCTCCAGCCTGTACTCAGCCAATCTTCACTCATAAAATAATTCCCATTTTTATTTCAAAAATATACTTTATTCATAAAATAATTTTTATATATGCATAGTCACTAGAGCAATTCAATTCTGTACAGTCTTTACATAGGGAGAACAAACAAGCCAAAACACTTCTTACTTACACAAGACTATATTTGCATACATTTGAGGCACCGGAAGGGTCCATTAACTGAACTGACCCCCATTTAACTTTGACAGAAAGTCCTTAAATGGTGGTCTATTCCCACTGCACCTTGGCTGCAGCTGCTCCAAGCTTTAGTGCATCCCTCAGCTTGTAGTCCTGCACCTTGGAATGTGCAGTCTGTAACTCTTGGTCAGGGTCAGCTCCTTGCTGTGGAAGACCAACACGTTTTGGGCAGACCAAAGAGTGTCCTTCACTGAATTGATGGCCCACCGGGCACAATCGATGTTTGCCTCAGTGTGTGTCCCAGGGAACAGAATGCAGAGTCCTGCATCATGGAGCTGCTTGGGATGAACCTTGACAAAAACCACTACATCTTTCTCCAGACTTCCTTTTCAAAGGCACATTCTAGCAGGAGGTGTGTGACAGTTTCTAGTCCCCAACCCCACCCACCGTCCCCATCCCTCAACCACCACCACCATCACTAAAACAGCCATTTCAAGGGCAGCATTCAGTGGTACAGAGAGACCAGGAGGTACATAAAAGATCCCACAGGGTAGTGCCCCTCTCACCACCAGCCAAGGTATGTCTTGATGCCTGTTAGAAAATTCTGGTGATGAGACATTCTGCCAAATGACTTTGACAGTCCACAACATTCACCCACCCAAACCTTGTGGGTATCAGTTGAGTGAATCTTCTCTGAACTGCTTCTAATGCATTTACATCCTTTCTTAAATGAGGGGATAAAAATTCAACACAGTATGCCATGTGTAGCTTCACCAACACACAGGGGAAGTGTAGCAAAACATCCCTGCTTTTATGTTCTATTACCCTTGCAATATGTAACAACGTTCCATTTGCCTTCCTACTCACTTTATGGACCTGCACACAATGTTCTCTATAAATTGCCCAGCCATACAGCCTGCCTGAGGTTCCCCTGAGGTTTCACATGCACCAAATGGCATGATCAACACTTCAGAAGTTGTTGCTGTGTGGAGACCTTGGTGGTCCATGCATTAAAAAGAAATTGTAGAGGGAGTATTGCCTGCACACCAACCATTTGTGATTCATGTACCAAGGCACCCAGATCCTGTTGAATCCCAGAGTTCAACAATTTCTCTCATTTAAATAAAATGTTACTTTCCCATTCTTTCTGCCAAAGTAGATTAGTTCATGTTTTCCTGTATCATGCACCATTTGTTAAATGTTCATCCACTCACTTAAACTGTCAATATTCATATGCAGACTCCTTGTGTCCTCTTCCCAACTTAACTTTCCGACATCTCTTTGTCATCGGCATGTTTAACAATCGTACATTTGGTTTCTTTGTACTAATAATTGATATAAATAGGAAATTGTTGAGATCTCAGCATTAGTCCCTTATGGCATTGCACAAGTCACAGCTTGCTTAAATGAAATGGCCCATTTAAGCATACTCTGTCTCCTGTTAGCTAACCAATCCTGTAACCATGCTAATATACAATTTCAATGCCTTGAGCTCCAATATTGTGTAATAATCTTTGATGTGGCATCTTGGCAAATGATTACTGGGAATCTAAGTATGGCATATGATAAATGTCCCTATTTCTGAGCCAGGAGGCCCAAGATCAAATCCCACATGCTCCAGAGATATTATAACATCTCAGAATAGGTTGATTAAAAATACCTAGCACATCCACAGATTTTTTTTGTCAAAAAAATGAAAAATTAGTCAAATATGATTTCCCTTCCATAAAACAATATGGATTTTGGCTGATTGCGTTAAGATGTTCTAAGTGCCCTACTACCACTTCTTGAGTAATAGATTTCAGCATTTTCTGTATGACAGATATTAAGCTAACCAGTGTGTAGTTTCCTGCTTTCTGTTTCCCTCATTTCTTGAATAGATGAGTCACATTCACTCATTTCCACTCTTTTCTGATGAGTCTTTCCCTAAATCTAACCAAACTACATCTTGGTGCCTGCTTGTAAGTTTTGACCATGAGGCACATGAGGCATTCTGCCAAATGAGTTTGGCCGACCGCTCAGGAACCTTCAACAGGATCAACCATCTCCTTTTCCTGCAGGACTAGTCATAAACCTTGAAAAAGGCTGTTTGGTTAAATGGCTGTTTTGGTTACAATTTATGTGTAATTTTGCAGTCTGTGAAAGTGCAGGTAATTAATCTAATGGTTATGTTTCAGAGAGAAAGCATGCTTACATATAAAAAATAGTCCCAGGCAGCAATTACCAATTTACAACCCTAGGTTCATATGCAGCACTTACTGTAAGAAATGTTCTGAGTCCTGTTTCTGCTTACTTGCCACATTTATTTGTTTCTCTTCTTTGAATTTTGTTCGGAAATTCCTGTTCTCAGTGTTTTTACAGTGGCTTAATCCTAAATTGGAACATCAAGATCTGTTGGTAACCATGTCTTGAAATGTAAGGAATTGCATTAATTCAGCACCATTCGTGATCCCAGAACACCCATAGTACAGGCAGTTAAATACTCCTGAAAGGTAGCTGCTGTTGTAATGTAGGAAACATGTTTGCCAATTTGTGCACATCTATTTCTTACAAGCAGCAAAGAAATAAGGAACGTATAATCTGTTTAGTGATATTAGTTGTGGGATAAATATTAGTCAGGGCAGCAGAACTCTCCAACTTCTCTTCAAAGTGCTGTAGTGCAATTTGATTTTTTTACATCAGTTGAGGCGGACAGGGCTTCAGGTTATTATCTCATCCAAAGATGGCACCTCCAAGAGTGCAGTGCTGCTTTGCAATTGTACTGTCAGTGTTTGTTTGGATTTTGTGTTTAATTCCTGGGAGTTTAATTGTCAATCCACAACCTTTTGATTCAGAAGCTAAAATACTATCTATTGAGCCATGACTAAAAGTAAGCATAAAGATGAATTTATAGCAGATCTGCCGTGGTCTCAGAAACTCAATGTCACACACCAATCTGACCCATGAAAGTAAAACAATTGCTCAGTCTTGCTCTAGAATTAGACTCTTGGACAGTTTCAACAAGATTTAAAGAAGCAAATGTTATGAACAAATATAGTCAGAAGTCACACAATACCAGGTTATAGTCCAACACATTTATTTGAAATGAAGGAGCAGCACTCCAGAAGGTTGTGATTTCAAATAAATCTGTTGGACTATAACCTGGTGTTGTGTGACTTTGGACCTTGTCCACTTCAGCCCAACACCAGCACCTCCACATCACAAACAAATAGACAACAAGCTGAAATGAAAACAGACAAAGTTTTAACAAATAAACTTTCAATCAGAGAGCAAAAAACATTCTCAGGCTTTTACATTGGTTCCGTGGAGATTTTGAGTTCTCAACATGACGTTTACAGAAGGCTGCATCAGTTGGTCAATTGGGCTTTCTCACACTGTAGCTTAATACATTTCAGACCCATGTGAGTACACCTGGAGCCAGTTTATATTCTCATATTCAGTTCAACTGGACAAGGGATGCATGGATTTCCACATTTTGTTGTAGGTTTGGTTTTGAGTTGGTTGATCATGCTGTACAGTTTAGAAACCAATAAAATAACAGACTTACCCTGAAGAATTCCCCTTCAATATGGCAGTTGCACCTTATTTGGAAAAGCTGAGTAATCTGAGTATTGCTGAAATAAAATGCATATTTTGTCAAAGCTTTCCATTTCACACAGTTCAAGACATTCATGCAATTATCAGGGTAAAGGACAATAGCATTTTTATATCAAACATGAATAATGCATGACCGGTGGTGGACAATTAAACAACTAACAGGAGATGGGGTCTCCATATCATCCCCATCCTCAATGATGGGGGAGCCCAGCACATGAGTGCAAAACATGAATCTGAAATATTTCCCTCCAGTTTCGGCCAGAAGTGCTTGGTGGATGATTCATCTTGGCCACCTCCTGAAGCTGCAGTATTGTAGATGCCAATGTTCAAACAGTTTGATTCAGTCCACTTGATATGAAGAAATGGCTGGATACTGCCATTGTATCCAATGCACTGGAAAGCGTTGGATACTGCAAAGAGTACTCCAGCAATAATACTAAGACCAAGGCAACGTAGAGGCTTGGGCTGATAAATGGCAAGTAGCATTTATAACAAGTGCTTGGCAATGACCATGACCATGTTCAACAAGAGAGAATCCAGCCATTGCCCCATGACATTCAATGGCATTACAATTGCTGAATCACCAATTACCAACATACAGGGGGTTTTTACTGATTGGAAACTGAACTGGACCAACTATATAAATACTGTGGCTACAAGAGAACACCGAGGATAAAAATTCTGTCTCCATAAAGCCTGGTCACCAACTACAAGGCAAGTCTGGAGTGTGTTGAAGTGCCTTCCACTTGCCTGGATGAGTGCAGCTCCAAGAACACTCGAAGCTTGACATTATCCCAGACAAAGCATCCCACGTGATTAAGATTATCGACCATTTTCAACATTTATTCCTTTCACTATTGATGCACAATATCAACAGCGTCTACAAGATGTACTGCAGCCACTCACCAAGGCTCTTTGACAGCATCTTCCAAGCTATGACCACTATCTCCTGGATGGTCGAGGGCAGCAGGCACATTGGAATATCACCATTTGTAAATTCCATTTGAAATCATATACTGTCCTTACTTGGAAATCCAACACTGTTCCTTCACTGTTGTTGAGTCAAAATCCTGGAACTCCCTTCCCAACTGCAATGTGCACTACACCCCAAGAACTGCAATGGTTCAAGGAGCCAGCTCACCACCATCTTCCCCAGCATAATTAGTGTTGGACATTAAATGTTGGCCTAATCAGAGATGTTCATCTTCCTTCGAATGAATTAAAAATACAATATACAATGATGAATGCAAGATAAAAAGTTTTGATAAAATGTATTTTTTCAGCAATACTCAAGTTCTGTAATATCAACCAACTAAAAAGTAACCTTGTCTCTTCAGGTGCTTTGTTGTCACAATTTTCTTCCCATCTCTCTTGAAACTTCCTGGGAGATCAGTCTATTTGGAGATATTTAGCAAACTTAATGGTAGATTATAGGGTAAGTGAGAGAAATATGTCTAAACTATGCCTCAGTGAAGAGGGGAGATGGGTGAGATAACTATTGTGGCAGCTTCTGGGTATTATTTTGGTTTGGTTGGTTCATTGGCTAAAAAAAACTTAAATATCACTTACTTCCCTGCTGATTTCATTCTTTAGATTTTATTTGCTACAAAAAAAGGTGCAAAATGATTCAAAATTCAGCATTTTTAATGCAACAATTCTATGTTTCCCAGAAGTGTATTACTCTGGATTCCAACATAAATACATCTGTTTGAATGAAGCACTTGGAATTGTGAATACAAATGTGAGTTTGCAAGTTATGTTTTTAAAGTTGTTGAGATATGGGCATCATTAGTAAGATCAACATTTATTGCCCATAACTAGTTACCCTTGAAAAAGTGCTCTCACAGTGCTTGCATAGGGAGTTCAAGGATTTTAACCCCAGCAACAAAGAAGGAAGGTAAAATTGAAATAGTTATGAGCTAGTGCATCAGAGAGAAATTTACAAGTTCCCATTGTCTTGCTGCCATTGATTCCGTGGATTGTGGAGGTCATGTGTTTGCGGGGGCAGGGGGAGGTGTCACTACCAGATAAGCCATTTTGTGTTACTGCGTGACATTCTGTAGCCACAGTGCACTGATGATAGAAGTAATAGATATTTAGGACAGCAGACAAAGTGAAGATAAGCTTAAACAAAACTCTGTAATTATCTCTGTAATCTTAAATGCTTAATCCAACATAGACTTCCTTTCCTCCGCTGTTGTCATTTACTGAATTAAGGTTCACTGCAGTGTCCTTACTAACACAGTCATTTTCAAGAAGAAGACTGATGGGCCTCTACAGGCTTCCAAGAGCCACACATAAATGTTATTCCATGATTCATCTTACTCGTTCTTATATTTGCTTTTCAGTTTTACTAGTGGCCTCACATTATCTCTCAGGATTTTCTAACATCTAAGACCTTAGAGCTGACAAATCCATAATTGTCAGGTTGCAAATGGTCTGCCAGGGATACATGGATCACCCTATCTGGTGAGTGCCATTTGCCAGAAAAAGGTTGGTTGACAAATATTGAGTTGGTGTTCAGAATAGTGAGGATAAAATGGAGTAGACTTCATGTAGACTGATTGAGGCAATTAATAGCTTGGGATTGAGTATCACCGGCATGGTTCACACAATATTTGATTGATTGCCTTCTTATTATGAACTTTTATGTAGCAACAGATATTTTTTGATACCGCATCTGAGTCGGTTTGGGAAAACCTGGCATGCAGACATTCAGATCTCAAGTTCCCATGATCCCACTTGCCCCTTTTTATGCTGAGTTAAATGATCACAAATAGCATTGTAGTTGCAAGATGATAACTTAGCTCAACATTGAATAGATGGGATTAGTGTGTGTCGGTGGAGGGGGTGTGGTCAGAGAGAAAAATAGGCAGCGTTTATACTCTGAGATAACAAGGTCTAGAGCTGGATGAACACAGCAGGCCAAGCAGCATCAGAGGTTCATAGAATCCCTACAGTGTGGAAACAGGCCCTTCGGCCCAACAAGTCCACACCGACCCTTGGACCATCCCACCCAGACCCATCCCCCTATAACCCACACACCCCTGAACACTACGGGCAATTTAGCATGGCCAATCCACCTAGCCTGCACATCTTTGGACTGTGGGAGGAAACCGGAGCACCCAGAGGAAACCCACACAGACATGGGGAGAACGTGCAAACTCCACACAGACAGTCGTCCGAGGCTGGAATTGAACCTGGGTTCCTGGCGCTGTGAGGCAGCAGTGGTTGCCACTGAGCCACCTAGAAGGGTCTAGGCCCGAAACGTCAGCCTTCCTGCTCCTCTGATGCTGCTTGGCCTGCTGTGTTCATCCAGCTCTACACCTTGTTATCTCAGATTCTCCAGCATCTGCAGTTCCTACTATCTCTGAAGCGTTTATGCTCTGATTGTCAATCAGTAACTCCCTCATCTCTGCTCAAAAATGTAAGTGAAGTTTTAAGTGGAGATAGATTGGGGTTTGTTTTGATGCCTTCCAATCAATAATAGTCTACCCACACTGTCTAGGCTTATGTTTCAGCATGTGATTCAGGTTGACAGTCCCAATGCCAGTGCTGAGGGTGAGCTGCACTACCGGTTGTGCTGTTTTATGGATGACTTATACCATGGCTCATTCTGTTCTCTTTGGTGGAAATAAAAGGTATCAAAGCAGTGTCTGGTAAAATGTAGGGCAAATTTCCCCAATGACTGGGCCAATGTTTATGATGCAATTAACACAATTAAACAGGCACACAAACAGAAATTGTTGGAAAAGCTTGCTTGGTAAAACTCAGCAGGTCTGGTAGCATCTGCAGAGAGAGAGTAGAACTAATGTTTCGAGTCAAGTGACCCTTCTTCAAAACTGTCATTAAAAAGATATTTACCTGGTCATTATCACATTGCATTTTGTGGGAACTTGCTACATGCAAATTGGCTGTCATGTTACTTACAAGGGTGACTGCACTTCAATAGTATTTGATTCAGTGTAAAGCATTTTAAGACATTCTCAGATTGTAAAACGTGATATATGAATATGTATCCTTTCTTCAGTCTGAGCAAATCTCCCATGGGGTGAGGTGCTGGAGGGTATTCATGAAATGGTACTTCAAAAATTCATTTGACCCATTCTGGTTAGAGAGCATGCACGTCCATCAAGGGGTCTGAGTCTAGCCTGAAATCGGGTCTTGGGCCTCAGTAATATTTTATACACAGATGCAACTCATACTGTGCTTCCATAGTCTTGCATATTTCAAAATCTCAAAAAAGTCAAAGATGGCGGCGGACCGGTCGGTAGTATTCGGGCTTGTCAGAGTCCATCCTGTCCAGGCTGGCAGCATCATTTCCTCTATGTATTTTTCATCTTTTCACTTTTCTCCTTCCTTTCTTCTTCATCTTTGAGGCCGGAGTGGTGTCAGTGGCTGCATCAACGGTGGTGTGGACCAGGAATTCTGGCGGGGGTGGTGGTAGATCCAGAGCCTGGACTTCCAGCAGCGGAAGGAATCAAGTGGGACTGTTGGCAGTTTCAGCAAGGCAGCGGATGGCAGTAGAGCCGGGGACTCCTGGGGTATCAGCACCATTGTTGCAGTTCCTGGGGTGAGATTCCTTGAGGACCGGAACACCTTGCAGAGTCCTTGCAGAAGCCCGGAAGCCATGCTTGAGACCCCAATTTGGACAGAAGCTGAACTCTTATTTAAGTAATTTCTTTTTATCCCTATTGTACGTCAAAATGGCCCCAGATTGTGGCAATGAAACACTTTTCACTGTATCTTCAAGATATACGTGACAGTAAATAAATTATCATCATCATCATTTGACTTGCACAAATGTGAGACAGCGTTGCCTAGCAGCCCCATTGTGAAGCCCCAGGATGGAGGTTCATGTTACAATGGGAAAGGTGAATAGGAAGGGGTAGGGAGTCCTACCTCCCTCTGTGCTGCATGAGAAAGTTTTGTTACTTTTATTTGGTGGTGTTGCTGATGACTGTCGAACAAGAGGCATCCAATACCTACCCCATTTATCACTATCCAATTTCCCAGAGGTGGGGACTTAAAGCAGGGTTCAGATTAATCACTTACAGATGTAAGGGACTGACTTCCTTTTTGTCCTCAGGCACCAAGAATCCTGAAAAACGGTACAACTCAATTTTAGGCCAGATGTTACTGACTTGTCCTTGCAGAGAAGGATGTTGATCCTCAAGCTTGTGTTTTTGTTTCAATTGTAATGTAGGCAGTGATGTAGCAATAGTGTCCCAATGCCTGGGCCTGAACCGTTAGTTCAAGTTCTACCAGCTCCAGAGGTATGTCACAGCAGATTGATTAAAAACACTATACCAGGCACACAGAGGTTGAATTGCCACTACAGTGCTTTTACAGGAGAAAGAGAGGAAATAGGACAAGATAAAATCTTGAAGATTATCATTTTGTAGCAAGGGGCCTGAGAAGCTATTCCCAATTGTGCTTCTTTCTCAACAGGCATCTTTGACTTTGTTCCTAGTTTCTCTTTGAAGCTTTCTATTTGTCTTAACACTATTGTAATTTTCCATCCCTATGTCTGCCTGCAAATCAAACTTTCTGGGAGAAAAGTGGGAGGAGAAGGGTTAACATATCTGGAACGTTAACAGAATCCTAAAGTCACCCTTCCTCTCCCATGACCTGGCCTCAAGGGGATAGTTTGCATCTGTTTTCTATATTCATGCCTATAGCAAGCTAATTAAACATTTACTGTACCTCAGCAGTAATTGATAGCTTTGCTCCCTTTTTAATTGGGTTAACAGCTGTTGTTTGGAATGATACGATAATTATCAGCTACTGTCTCTCGCCAAGGCTAATTAAACGTGCAGGAAGAGGAACGTGCCAAAGTGCCATCAGTGGGAGAATGGAGAGCATTGTTTGAACCCTGGCCCAGAAGCAACCATTGGGACCATTCCCTCTCCCACCAATTTTCCAGAAGGCGCTGGCTCATGTTGGACTGCAGTTCCAAGACATTGACTACTCTCTGATTTTGGGGCTTGGTTAGCTTAATTGCCTGGATGGCTGACAATGCAGACTAATGTAAACAGCACGGGTTCAATTCCTATGTCGGCCAAGGTCACCATGAAGGTCCTATTTCACTCTTGCCGGAGGCATGGTGAGGTAAAATAGGACCATAGCAACATTACATTACTCTCTGATGACTCCCAGCTCTGACTACTCCACCATGGGCAGTCATGACTTCAGCTGCCCAGGCCTTCAACTCAGGAGTTCATTTCTTGAGCTCCTCCTATTAAGACATGTATGGCTTTAGCTGAGCTGTCCTAACATCTCTTCATGTTGCTTGTCATAATGCTCCTGTGAAGCATTTAGGAATGCTTTAAAGACGCTGTAAAAATGCCATTATTGACGGAACTTGTTATGTACAAATTGGCTGTCTGATTTGCTTACATAACATCAGTGATTGCATTTCAAACGAGATTCATTGTTTGTTGCTTTAGAATGTGATGTGGAAAGTACAATGCAAATGCAAATCTTTATTTTGATTTCTGATTTCTTTATCCTCAGTTTCATGGCTTGATGGACTGAATAATCATTTATTTGCACAGGCATTTTGAAGTTATATGGTATCACTAATATGGATGATCACACTATAGAACGATGGCCCAAGTGGCCTCCTTTCCTGCCATGTTATCTTACCCTTCTGAAAAGTGATGGGGAAAGTGGCAGGAGGGGAAGATAATTGGCTGTCTTGGCAATGGAGAGGTACCCACCATCATCTTGCCACCACAGGAATGAAATTCTGGGCAGCAAGACCCAAGGTTGACCCCCCTGAGACCCTTAAGTTGTTGATTAATGACCACTGAAGGCTCTCATCCCCCCACCCTGACTGCACTTATTTCAGTTCTGAGCTGGAGGATAATGAGTTGGCCATCCCAACTGGTGAACTGGTGTGGCCAGGCTACCAGTTTGGGGCAGATCCCAACATCTGCACTAATTCATGCAAGACTGAGGAACTGGACCTAGAGCAGGAGGATGACTGATGAAAGTTGGCCTCCTATGTGACCTCTGAACCCCTGCTCTCCCTCTCCCACTACCTCCAATCCCCCAAACCACTGCCAACAGCACCTAAATTCCTGACAGTAATCCTGCATCCCGGGAGACCAGGGTGGTGTCTTGGAAGCAGCCATTATGTCCACCCATCATGCTGCTGGGTTCGGACTTGCCAGCCTCTGATTAGCCAGTAGCTCCAAGCAGGTGGGACTTTCTGGTCCAGGATCCTAATTCTGCTGGAAAGCCAGCTGGCATCCAATCAGATGCCTGATTACTGGAAGATCTGGTAGCTTTCTTACCTCAGTAAGATTTCTCTCCTGGATAGTCTCTTGCTTTCAAAATGAGACTTCCAAAAGTGAGTAAGTCCTGGCCTATGATTCTATTCAAAAGGGTTTTCGCAGAGAATAAAGTAACGTAACAGTTGGAACAATGTTGTCTCATACATTAACTACGAGTCAGATGTAGAAAATTGGGAACCCAGATGTGGCTGATTGAATTTTCTTTTTTACCTTTTTCTTTACACCAGAAGTGCTCTTCCATGGAACCAGATAGTTTTTTTTTCCCATCACTAAATCACCCATTTATTTTAATCTATTAATCACCACCAGTACATTGCCAGTGTTCTCCAATTAATTCATTTATGTGAAAAGCCTATTAAGGGCTCTGCAGACCATCAAAGGTGAGGGAGGGGAAAGGAGAGATGGAGGGGGCTGAATGAAAATGGATTTGGAAGGGCAGATAAAACATTCCACCCCCCCACTGGTGCCCACCTGTCCCTGAAGGCATTCCTAGCTTTCGATACCAGAATGGTGAAGTGAAAAATAGAGAGTTGCTGTTTTTGATGGATTATGAGTTCTTTATTTCCCCTTTACTGAAGAGTGAAGAATGTTTATCATATAAATATAATTAAGTAAATGTTCTTCTCAAAGGTCCTAGGGGTAGCCAACAAATGTTGACCACTAAGTATATTGATCTGTATTGGTGTCTGATATTTTCTGCTAAGCTTAGACATGTGGTTAAAATGGCCTTACAGCAGTCACACCTGATACTGATCAGCAATTCTGGTTTAGAAGCAATGATTAGGAACATGTTTGGAAAGATTTGAGAAGATCTTGAAAAAGGCAAAAGTGCTTAAGGAGGATATTGCAGACCATGTGGTTGAAACACTTGAAGGTGCTTTTTCCAGTTGCTAAGAATTAAGTTCCTTAGGAACTTTCAGGAGAAAGTGAGTAATCAGCCAGTATATCAAAGTAGATTACCATGTGTGCTTTGACAGAGGTTGTGTTAACTTGACCGCAGAGAAGACTTTAATATTGTGAGGCTGCTGAATGAAACAGGCTGTTCCTATTTTACTCTTTTAATTCTTTCTCATAAGGATCACTGAGTGTGAAAGTGATGTACAGGCTTTCAGTGTTAACTTCTTAATGTTTATTTTGCTGGATTGGCCTTTGCCTGTCTTATGTACACCTGTCAGGTTGACCATGTATTGACACAGCCCACTTACTCGTCATGGCTCTGTGAGCTGTACTTTTGCTTCTTGAGTGAGAGAGTCACAGATTTAAGTCCTGCTTCAGAGACCTACAGCATAATTTTGGCTGACCCTGCCACAAAACTACTGAAGGGGTGTTGCAGTGTCAGAGACTGATCAATATCCTGTTGTTGGTATTGCTGCATGGGGACAGAAATGGGCCATTCAACTCTTTAAATCTGTTCCACCACTCAGTCAGATCATGCTTGATCTGCATGTCAATCCATCCACTTGCCTTGTCTCCATCTCCTTGCAAACCCATGTTTAACCAAACAAACACCATCACAGGTAACAGGGCAATAGCAGCAACAAGACATATAAGAATATTGCTTTTAAGAGAAGTAGATTTCTGGGGTTGTCAACTCTCATTGCCATAGATGGCAGCCCACTTAAGTTAAAGTTTTCTCACTTGCCATGTCCATGCATTAGGGCTTGTCCAGACTTACTGGCACTCTGTATAATTATCAGGAACAGTTTAGTTGCTTCTATGAATTTTAGTAGTAATTAATCTTTGAGTAAAGAATCATCAAGTTAATGTAATGATTGACAATGAGGAACTTAAGACGGGGAGTTTTGTCTCTGTTCCAGAGTAGGATTTTGCCTATGAGGTCTTTTGGGGGATGTTTATTTTGGACAATGCATAAACATCAAGAGAAATGTGAACATTCTTACCTTGTAATTAGTCTCATGTAATGGTTAGACATTATTTAAGGCAGTTGTGATAAATGTTGACATTTACCCCCCCCCCCCCATTTCCCATTATGTCTTCCCCTGAATCCAATGAGTTGCTCCAAAAGGACCTACCTTTGCCTTGAATAAAACTTTTGTTCAATAAACTCTGAACTCAGGTTTCATATGTTGCTTCCAGAAATGTACAAATCCATGACATGGACCTCTGCCTTAGGATTAGATGGTGATGAACCTTTTCCTTGTTTCCCTACAGCCAATGTATTGATGGGTGTCCTCATAATGATATTAGATACAGGAATCCAGATGAGTGACCCACCATTGGTGAAGGGGAGAAAATAATTGTTAAAGTTAGAACAGTGTGTGATTTGGAAGAAACCATAGAAACAGGAGACAGCCATTCAGCCCCTTGAATTTGCTCTTCTAATCAATTAAATCAAAGCTGATCCCCACCTTAGCTTCATTTTCTCTCCTTTGCCTTAAATTACTTGGTAGCCTTACCTTCTAAAAATCTATTTTCATCTTAGAAGTTTCAAAGACTCCCCCGGCATTCACAACCATTTGGAAAGCAGGTTCTAGATTTTCACTTCCCTTTGTGTGAAAAAATACTTTGTGATTTTTGTTCTGATTGGCCTCGTTATTTTTAGATTGTGTCTCCGCGTTCTTGATTCTTCTGCCAGATGAATCAGCTTTTCTGTATCTACTCTTGCAAGAGGAGAATACAACCTATGATTATGTAACCTGTCCTGAAAATGTAACCTTTTAAGTCTACAGTCTACATAAAGTATCTTTTAAGACCAGTCAACCCTAGCTTATCTGGGTCTATGTAGCAAATGTATATCGTGACCTTAAGGCCATATAGAAGTTACACTGCAGCTACACTTCAGCATCAAGATAATATTCTGTGCTATATAAAATGTAATATATGCAGACTGAAACCGTAAGAGCATATCTATATTAAAATGAGTTCTGTTTTAAATAATGCCTTTTTGCTTTAACTTGAAGAACGTAGATGATGTCTGATTGGCATGTAGTGTCTTGCCTCAATGAACAATATGATGGGTGATTGTGACCCAATACTTTAGACTGTCATGAAATGCCAGAGGTTTGGGAGAGCTGTAGACACAATGACCTGCAGGTAGAAGGAATGGTTGATTTTCGCTAGCTCTTTCAAACCTCAAAACCTCCAAACAGAATGTTTTTTTAAGAATAATCGTTCATTGGGATGTGGATGTCACTGTCAAGACTGGTGTCAATGGCCGATTCCTGGTTACTCTGGCAAGGGAATGGTCAGTCTTCATGAACATTTGGCAGTGGTTTAATCCAACCAAATCACTGAGCAACTGCAATGGTTTGGGGCTGAGTTATTGGCCCAGGAGTGCAAATAACATGAATGCAACCTATTGTCCAAGTTCAGCCTTCTTATTATGGTGAATCCGCACCGTGTCCCTCCAATGTCAATGTATCTTTCTTGAGATACAATATGCAAAGTGAAAATCTCCAGATATAGACTAACAATGGATCTGAAAGATTTCTCCCTCCTCTTACCTAGTTCCCAGCCAATATTGTTTTTGCATTTTTGATTACCTTCTCTATCTGTGCATAAATGTTTAATACAGAAGCAAATCTATGGCTGTTGGAAATCTAAAATGAAAACAGAAAATGGTGGAAATATTTGGCAGGTCTAATAGCATTTGTGGAGAAAGAAACAGGCTGGGATTTATAAAGGAGACAGTGGTCTTGCCCACTAATTGGAGAGATGTCATCTACTTTTGGGAAGACTGTAAAAGTAAGGGCTGATCAGACCTCCCTTGGGGAGGTAATGGTATAGTGATAATGTCACTGGATTGGTAATCCAGAGCCCCAGGCTAATGTTCTGAGAACATGGGTTCAAAACCTTAATATGCTAGATGGTGAAACTTGAATTAAATTTAAAAATTCTGGAATTTAAAATGAGCCTAATATAACCACTGTTGATTTTCATCAACAAAACACCCTGATTCACTCAGGCCCTTTCGGAAAAGAAATCTGCAATCCTTACCTGGTCTGGCCTGCATGTGACTCCAAACCCATAGCCATATGTTTGACTTTTAACCATTCTCTGGGGAATTACGAATGGGCAATAAATGAGGATGGTCTAGCCAGCGATGTCCATATTCCTTTTAATAAACAGACTCTCAACTGAGCAATGGTAAGTCGTTCAGGATCAGGGAGCCTGGCAGTAACAATCCTGCCCTCAGCCCAATCAGAGGCAGGCAGCTGCGTGTTGCTTGGCAACATCACTGGAGAGGTAGGCTGCTAGTTGTAATGCAAAAGCCTAGAATCACCAAGTGATCCAGACCACAGATGGTAGGAAGTCAGGTTGCATGGGGTTGTGAATGATAGGAATACCAGCCAGAGTGGGGAGGGATTGAGCCTCTCTCAGTCAAGCACTGAGTGCCCCCTACCCATTTAATCCATCTCACGCAAGCCACATGGACAGAGTTTTGCCTTTTGGCCTTCCAAGTGGCGACTCCCCCACTCATTCACTGGGTCACTGCCTGCCAGTGGTGGGTTGTGGTCTTTAAGTTAATTGGTCATTTAAGGGACTCAGTTAGCAGTGGGGCAGGAAGACCAGGAACCTCCCTTTATGGACTTAATCAGGTGGCGGGGGAAGGTGGCAGGTACTGCTTCCATCAGCCTCCTTTCTGACTAAATATCCAACCACCAAACCTGCCTCAGATGAAGGCACTAAAATCTACCACAGAGTAGATGGGCCAAATTTTTGCAGAGTCTTTTTGACTCTGAGAACTATTAAAAATGGTGGTACCTGGATACGAAAGCCTCGCCCCCATTTCCCAACAGATCCTATTTTTGCTGTTGGAAAAGGGGGTAATAAAAGAGAGGGAAAGAGGGGGAATGGAACAGGCTGTTATCAGTAATTGATTACAAAAAACTTCTTATTTGATTGACAAATCAGCTGGTGTAGCATCTGTTTGAACAGTTTCAATAAATGTTTTTGTTGACATTTCCCCAAGACATATTCAGTAGGAATGTTGGCTGTCATTCAAAAGCTACAGTTATCTCAGTGGGTGATTCTGGGTTCAAAGTTTGACTGACAACTTAAAGCGATTATTGATGGATTAGGGGCGTGAACAGAAGTTAATTTTAATAAGCGATTAACCACTTGAGGAGATTTCACAGCTTTGATTGGGTCACTAATGGGAGTTTTTCACTATCAAGTCTATATAGTCAGAGCTGTTTGGATTCTTAGACATTTATTTTATCTCCATGTGACTTCTGAAGTCTCTCGTGGATATAGGTTGAGCTGCTATGGAGTTGGCATGATGGGTATGACAGGTCAGAGGTGTATGTGGAGGGCATAAATTGCCATGGAGGATGTAAGGGCCCATTTGGTTGGGGTGATGAAAGGTAGTGAAAGATTGTAAGGAGTGAGGACTAGATGGGCTAAGTCTTCTTTAAAAACTAGGAGGAAGTCCGAAAGAACCAAGACAGGCCTTCTAACCTGCCTGCCGTGTTCCTGGTGTTGGCCAAAGGGAGTGGTAATGGGGTAAATAAAGTAACAAAAAGATGTATCTTAGAGGATGTGTGAATGGCACCTTAGCAACCATCTGAATACAAAGAATTCAGAAAGAAAGAAATTATAGGAGAGAGCGCAAAACTCTTAAAATGAAATAAAATAAATAAAACGGCAGCAAAGATTATAATCTAAGATTGCTGAGTTTAGTGCACAGTTGAAAGATACAGAGCTGATCCATGTGCTGCAAAACATTTACAATTCTTAGAGGACTTGACAGGATAGATGTGAAAAGGTTGTTTGCCCTTGTGGAAGAGATTAGGACCAAGGGGCATAATCTCAGAATAAGGCGTTACTCATTTAAATCAGAGATGAGGCAGAATTTGTTCTCCCAGTGGGTAATGAATCTGCGGAATTCTTTACAACAGAGGGCTGTCAAGGCTGGATCATAAGTGTATTCAAGGCCGAGGCAATCAGATTTTAATCAGTAAGGAAATCAAGGATTATGGGGAAATCCATCAAAGTGGAGTTGAGGATTATCAGATCAGCCGTGATCTCATTGAATGACAGAGCAGACTTGATGGGTTGAATGGCCTACTTCTGCTCCTAAGTCTGATGGTCTTGCTTTGACCTTCATTAGTACTCTGTGATAAGGGGAAGTCAGAAAGGTCAGCATGGGTGAAAGGTAGCAGATTGTTAGGGGACACCAGAGATAATGCAGTGGAAGCTGAAAGAAAAGCCCCTGTAAGTGGTTCTTTGGGTCCAGTGGATAGATAGTCATCTGTGGCACATATCACCCATATCAGTCATTTAAATAGTTCACACTCCCAGTTGCCATACTCTTCCTCTTTCCTCCATTTATTTCCTATGCAATTGAACATTTCAAAACTGTGATGATTAATTTTCTTTATGGAAGAATATTGAGGCTTATAGAATGAAGGTGGGGAGATGGATTTAATGTACCCACCTAAGTAAATGGCAAAACAGGTTTGATGGCTCAAATGGTCTTCTCTTGTTCCTATGTGGCTCGAAAAGCTTTTATCGTTAGCTTTGATCACATTTGCAAGTTTCTTATCATTTTTTGCTTTGTTTCTTTGCATCCTATTGTTCCCTTGTATCGTATGTAGAATAGAATGTATAAGAAGGAAAACTGAATTTGGGGAATGAGTCATCAAGTTGAATGCAGAGAGAGGGTTTTGAGATGAACTAGACAGCCATGAACATAGCTTTGTAGGTGACCATATGGTGCTAACTTATTTTAGAAGGGCATTGTGCCAGATCCAGTCAAAAGCTTTAAATTTATCTAAGGCAATTATGAATGATTCATCTAAGTGTCCTGGAGCTGAATTCAAGAGGAAGAAGAACCCCCCACTGTAATGAAAAGCAAACTGGCGATCAAAGATTGAGCCAAAGCCTTCAGGTTGATGGACTTCAGAAAGTATCAGTGTTTGAGTTGGAAGGGTGAAAAAGGTTCACTTCCTAGGAGATACAGAAAATGTAATCAAACACTTAAAGAGAAGCAAGGATGGTTCAGGAAGAGACTAAGAGACAAAATGAAGAAAGGGAGGAAGGTGGAAAGGATGAAAAGAGGAATGGATGAAAGGGAGATTTGAAGGGAAGAAGGAAGATTTTTTTATTATTCACTCATGAGATACAGGCATCACTGGCTGGGCCCAGCATTTATTGCCTGTCCCTAGTTGCCCTTGAGAAGGTGGTGATGAGCTACCTTCTTTAACTGCTGCAGTCCATATGCTGTAGGTAGACTCACAATGTCATTAGGGAGGGAATGAAGGGAGAGGGAAGGAAACAAGGACAAAAATTGCATTTATAGAGCACCTTTTGTAATCTCAGCTTGACAGTCATTGGAATAATTTTGAAGTGCTTTCACTGTTTTATGTATGAAGAGATAATACAATTTAATTTATATCCATATTTCTCGAAAACATTGAAAAGGATTGGAGAACCAGCTGAACGATTTTGGTCAATCTGATGGAATGCAATGAAACAATGGAGGAAAGTCCTTTACTAAAATCAGTAAGATTAGAATTGAAGGAGAAAAAAAATTAGTCATATCAATCACCTGTCTAATTTGGAAAGGTGTGACATCACTACTTGTTGAATTACATTGTGTAAGGTGTCGCTGTGTGAAGAGTACTCTTACTGAGTCAGATTGATGTGGATTCAAAGCCCACTTCAGATATTTAAGCAAAACATCTAACTGATGCAGGACAGTACTGCAGATGTGCTGTTCTGTTGGAGGGGCCATCTTCCAGATGGGTTGTTAAGCTGTGATGCCCTTGTCTGCATTTTAAGGTGGGCATAAAAGTTCTCTGGCACAACAGTGAAAAAGAGTATCTGAGTTTGCCCCGGTTTCCTGACCATCTCTGATACTAACATTTCTGAAACAAATAATCTGCTCATTAGCACATTACAGTTTGTGGAAGTTTCCTGTTTGCAAGTTGCTTGTCTTATTTCCTGCTTTACTTCAATGACCCCATTTCACTATATTGTATAAGTCAATTGGTATGTTGGGATGTTCTGGGATTGTGAAAGATTCTATATAAAAAAAAACTTCTTTCCTTAAGAATTCTTTCATTTCATCCCTTACTCTATTCAATTTCAGTGCTGTTATGGTATTTAGCTGTTTAAAACAGCACCTTGCTGTTCAAACTTCTACTTCTTCCATAGTCAGTTGCAATATAATAGCAAGCTGCTTTATTTCAGGAAAGAAAACAAGTTTTTTTTTAATAGGATTAACTTATTCTTGTGAATACTGTTTAATATACATTAAAATTTTCTACCACTGGGTTGAGCAGGGGCATTAATTGCAATGAACAGTACAGTGGATTATTCATAATCGTGTAATGAAAAATTGATATGGAATATCTGCTATCCAGCCCCGAGCAATTAGTAATTATAGTGACCTTGCCTTTTTTTCTTTTTTTGATTCTTTGTGTAAAAGTCTTATTATTGTCAATCTTAATGACTGGCATTTTTGACAAATTTAATTTATGCTGATTAATGACACAAGCTTCCCAATTTGCTTTGAGCTGTGTTGGCTTTGTATGTATACGTGTCTATATTTCTGTGTATTTATTTATATATGTGTGTGTATGTGTGTGTGTATATCTGTGTCTGTGTGTGCGCGTGTGTATGTGTGCATGTTTATGAACAAGCCATCATCTATGATGCAAAGGGCTTTGGGATGTCATGAATATTAATTCATAGAATAATTGGAAAGCTATTAATGTTTGGGGCGGCACAGTGGCTTAGTGGTTAGCACTGCTGTCTCACAGCGCCAGGAACCTGGGTTCAATTCCACCCTTGGGTGACTATCTGTGTGGAGTTTGTACATTCTCCCGGTGTCTGCATGAGTTTCCTCTGGGTGTTCTGGTTTCCTCCCACAGCCCAAAAATATGCGGACTAGGTGGATTGACCATGCTAAATTGCCTGTAGTGTTCAGGGATGTGTAGATTAGGTGGGTTACAGTGTGATGGGTCTGGGTGGGATGCTCTGTGAAGGTCAGTGTGGACTTGTCGGGCCAAAGGGCCTGTTTTCACACTGTAGGGATTCTATGATTCATTGTCAATGCCCACATTTGCAGTGAGGTGAATTTCTGTGCTGTCAGAGATGGTATCAGAATCTAAAAAGTTACTCTGACATGGGTGTGATTTGGGAATTTAGACGTTTACTCTTTTTAAAATTTATAGTTTTGCAAATATCAAATCTTCCTTCACTCCATTTCCCCAGTGCTTTTTGCACTTCCAAATTGCCAGCTATTCTTTGATGTCTTTTCCAAGTAGCCTTTCTTCCTTTGTGAGTCTGAACAGTGTGTCAGCAGAATGTTTGACTGTCTAAGGCATCATAACTAACCTTGACCCCACCACTGTCCATAGGTAGATTTTCTACTAAGTTTCATTAATAATTTTGGAGCAATAAGAGCAGAATCAGTCATTCCAGAGCACTTGGATTGGGGAATTTAAAACAAAAGTGAATCATGCTCAAAACCTACTTAAGTTTGTGTTTCCCACAATCTTTTGCGTTGGTTTGACATTCAATTTGCTATGTCAGATTTGCCCACAAAATTGACCAGATGGCCAAGCCAAAATTCAGGATTTCACCGACTGCCCTGATTCAGGAAGTCTTTTCAAATTATGCTCATTTTCATAGGCATGAGTAGCCATATTTAAAAGAGTGTTACCATGTCAAAAAAATATACACAGTCAGTGGTGCATTAACAGCACTTGGTTCTGACCTCAAAGAAAGCTGTTCACAAATATATGGCAATCTCTATGTTGTGCCTCTCCTGATGCTAGCTTAAATCTGGCATCAAGTTAAAGTAAACTCTTGGCATGCAGCAACAATGATGTCAGCAAGCAGATAAGCAATCATACTGAAGTATTCTCACAGACAGCATACCAGGAGGTTACTGATTATTATTCAGCCTTTAATATCATTCTGCAGAGTGCAAAATAAATGATTCAGACATGCACATGCGATTAAGGTTGAAGTGAAGGAACATTAAAAACATGTTTAAATCATTGTTTTAAAATATATGTTCTCTTTTATCAGAATGGAGAAATAGGGCATTCCACAAAAGTAAAATTAGTCTTACAGAGTAATTTATCAGAAATTGTTCAGCAATAATTATAAAACTTAGTGCGCCATTAAAAATCCACTTTAGCTTACTCAACAAATTGTAACTTTCCAAGGGCTTTTACAATAAGCCTATTAGTATAAGAAGGGAAGCTATCACCAGTTCACTAATTTCTAATTGATTTAATTTTGTGGGGGCTTCATTTGCGCACCTTATCGAGAAGTGTAAAATCACTAGGAACAACTTCTGGACTTCTGTGCTTAAAAGCGTCAAACACCAGAGGTTGCTGTCAATTTCAGAGGATGCTGACAGCTTCATTGTTATTACTACCACAAAATCAGGTCCTTTTACTTTACTAAGTAACCGACTGGCGTACACCAATTTAACTCATAAATGGATCTGAATAGATTTCTGGCATCAGTTCAGTCATCTCAAATCAGTTTATTGACTGATGGAGGACTGGATACTTAATATGAATGCATATGTTCGTAATGAACCCTTTTTCAGCTGCATTAATAAAACTGTACTGTGGTTACCAGTTTGAATATATCATAGAATTCTGTTTCATGGGGAGGAAAAGAGGTAATTGTATTCTATTATGCTGCCTGATTGTCCTGGTTCGAGGAATATTTTACAACTGTGGTTCTGCACATGATTTTGTTTAATCAGAAACTTACGCTGCAAAATAACCAGTGCAGTTTTAGATGGATATCAGATGTAAATTCTCGATTGTATTCAAGCTGAAATTTCACTCCCATTTCCTTGTTACACCAGTACACTTTCATAGCCAAATGCCCTATTCTGGCAATGTGACATTTTTTTGCGGGGGGAGGGGAGCGGGTAGTGTTGGGCAGTGGTACAGAAAGATTCTCCAGCTTCGGACTCCTAAGAAAAAAAAACAAACGTAGGACATGGCGACTATGAATAATTGAGGTATCCTTAAATTGTGCTGCTGTCATCCACTATTAGACATATGCATTTGTGAATTTTAACCTTGCTTAGTATTATGATTGAGATTTGTTGTTCTTGCTATACAGGTACGAAGCAGTCATTGGATATTGGGTCTCATATTGATTAGTCATGCACACATACACCTTGCTTCTGATGGACACTGCACCACATTACAAAGACATCTACCAGCAGGTAGGGTACTTGAAAGGAGATCTCCACTTTTAGTACTATTTTCTTACAGCAGATCAATTGTAACTTTGTTTATTTTGAATCTGGAGGCAATGCTTTGGAGTTTAAAGTGCTGTTCAAATCAAACATACAAATAAACTGCAAGACAATCACAGGTTTGGGTGTCACATGTTGAAACGGTCAAAGGTTAGATAAAGGAAGAATCTACATGATCCATTTTAACTGTTTTAAGGTAACTGCAAAATACGTTGATAATGGTCCTGAAGAATAGGGTAAGTATGATTGATTCCACACTGTCCTATCAATTCACCCTTCTGTTATCAATCCTGTCAAAGATCTACCTACACTCTCATACAGCAAGCAAACAAACATATACAAATGTCTAACCAGTACTACAGCCACCCTACATCAACCTCTAACCCTAACAACGACTTGCATTTTGCCTTTATGGTAGTAATCAAACCCCAGACATTGGCGGAGGAGACCTGCGTGCAATATTAACAATGGTGTGGACCAATTGGGCCAAATGGTCTATCTGTAGACCCCAGGGGCAGGATTTTTCAACTGATGGGACTTCTTACCCTGCCACCCAACCTGTCAGCAACCTTGGTCATTTAAAGCTGTTTGGGACATTGATTGTTTGGAGACAGGTCTGTGCACTCCAGACACCCACCCCAACAACCCTAACCACCAACCACCTGAATCCTGAATGGCCAATAACCCTGGAACCTCAGCAGTGGCCAGCAGGTGTGCTATGGAGGAAGGAGTTGGCCCTACAGCCTATAGAAAGTAGGCAAAAGATAATTTTAGAAAAACGCCATCACTAATGTAGGGCAAACCCTTTCGAGGAAAGTTTTAGATCTGAGGAGACTGCCTTCCCCAACCAAGGCCCCTGCTTAGATTAGAAAAAATGCTTCCTCCTTCAGTGTCACCGGGACATCACTTACATTCAGCTATTGGCCTTCCCAGATGGGGGCACTGTTGACCCATTATTGCCAAAATCTCAGCATAGCCTTTATATTTGGAATTAGGTTCCTGCTTCACTGGAGCAAGATGCTTGTTCACTCCCTTATGAACAGTTGGTAAAATTCCTCAGCAGCGGGAAATGGTCCATGGTTCTGCCATGGTTCCCCTGATTTTACCAGCAGACCTCCTTCCCCACTTTGTTCCTACCCTGTGAACAGGTAATATTCTGTCCTATGTAATTTCTAATTCAAAATGTCTATAACAAAATTTGTTACTGAGCCACAGAAAGCCACATTTGGACAAGTCAACTGAAAAAAGAGTCTTAACGGAAGAGAGGGGGAAGGGTAGAGAGGTGGAGAGATTTTGGGAAGGAGTTCCAGAGCTAAAGACCCCAGCAGCTGAAGGCACAGCTGGTGATGGTGGAGCATAGAAAATCAGGCCTATTAAGACCTTATGAAACACAAAGATTTCAGGGAGTTGTAGGACAGGGAGAGGTTACAGAGGTGGGGCTGAAGGTTAGTGGTGGGGAAATTTGACAGATTGGAACACACGAGAATTTCAAAATCAATGCTTTGCTGGATTAACAGTGAATTGACATCTACCTGAACCAGTTACATTTAAACTTACTCTCCCCTGCACACAGCTGTTATTGTAGCCAACATCTGAATCCCCTTACTGGCTCTTTGTCCTAGCAATATTTGATTGAGGACAGAGCTAAGAGAACATGCCATTATCTTAATGTTCTGATCAGTGATTTGTTGCACAGCCTCTTCCAGCAGTATAGTACTGGGTATGCCAGCTGCATGTATTGATAGAGTGTGTCTAATGGCATTAATAGCTAGCTGGAAACTGTTTCCTCTACCTTTCTTTATATATCTACCTTTCTTTCTTTGTATATCTCCATATCTCTTTTCACTCTCTCGATTTATGCCCATAAACCTTTCTGTTTATTGATGTGGAGAATTAAGGAGTTGATAATGTTGCAGGAGATGAAGTCACTGCAGTTCATAAGCACAAGCTGTTTTTCTTTTCATAACTTCTGTACCTTCTAGTAGCTTGCTAGTGTGTGTAAATGTGATTAAATAAACATTCCAGAAGAGTGACGCAGGCTGGATAAGACTGAGGGTGTTTTGAAGCCAGTTGAGTTTGTTCTTTTTTAGAATTGCGTATAAGTAATCTTATTTGCTGTACTTGATCTCTGAGTTTACAGAGATTTAGGGGGAGAAACGTCAAGAGATTTAATAAGACACTGGAGTTTGAACCTCTGTCACTTAGTGCTTTTAAAAACATGTTTCTGATTTTGACTGTGATTGTGGCATTTGTACAACAACTTTCATCTGCATGTTTGTAATGAAGAGGTTTAGACTCAAACCATCTCTGACCCGTGGCAGTTGTTCCACAATATCCTTATTCACTCTTTCTACCTTTCATTTTATCTATTTTCATCATCACATAATCCTTCCTGAACCATGTTTTGTTTCCTATGTCTCATATTGCTTATAGATATTTTATTTGTATGTCAAATTTGTTCAACCTCTTGTTTCTATATGTCTCTCTGTTTCTGCTTTTATTTCTCTTGATTCATTTCAATCTTATTTTTCTCTATCTTTCGATGTCTCTGCTGCTCTCACTCTCTATCTCTGAGTCTGCTTCCCTTGTTTTCTATCATTTTATGCTTCTTGTTTCTGGTTACCTGAATCTTTATGTCTTTGTCTTCTTCTCTTAGTCTCTGTGTCTCCTCATCTCTTATTCTCCATTTCTCTGTACCTGTTTCTTTCGCTAGTTCTCTATGTCTCAGTACCTATGTCTCCATCTCTCATTCTCTGTCTCTCCATGTCTCTGACTTTAACTCTCTTGCCCTCTATCTATCTCACAGGCAGTGCCTCTGCATCAAAATGAATTACAAAGTGGTTCTATGGATGGTCTGTCAGAGCTGGTTAAGGTGATGTGGCTGCAAAGATACCTGACCCAGCTTGTCTTGGCTTGTTTGTGACTGCCATCTGTTGTAGAACAGATTTAGGCGAGGCTCCCTGTTGTGAGAGACTGTTTAATGTTGGAATACACAGTCATTGCTGTAGGCCTATCTTTTTGCATGCACAGCTAGGCCCAACACCTCTGCTTTACTGATTGGATGTGGATTAGAAACCGGTCACGTTTGTATTTTACACCAAATGATCCTCAGCTTTCAATCTGGGGGCAAAGTGTAATGAAATAGAATGGCCCTAAATAACATATCCACCTGCAATTGCAGAGCACTTTTAATGCAATACACCATTGCAAAGCTATTCATGTAATATAAATAGACAAAAACATGGATGAAAGAAACATTAGGATCACCAAAAGATTAACTGAAGAGATTTTAAGCAGTGAGGATGGAAGAGCTGGAGAGCTTCGGAGAAGTATGCAAGAGATGGAGCAAAAAAAATCAATAGTGAACTCTTCATTAATGCCAATCTGAAGGGATAATCCACGTGGTTCCTTTCACCAATTTGCCTGGTGCTGTGGCAGCTCTAATCTCCCAATACTCTTTGGCAAACTACCCTTTAATACTAATGCTGTGGATTCTGATGCAATGTTTCTCTTACGCATTGCATGCAAACCAAGTTGTATACCATAGTGGTAGATGCCTCTTGTTTAACGTCTCTATAGACCTGTGACTGAGACAGGTAAATTATTGAATCATAGTTGACTGAAGCTTTGTTATATCACCTTTCATCATCCAATGACAACTGCATTGTGTTGTCAATCACATCTGATATCCTTGATAATACAACAAGCGACTTATGGATCTCACAGTCTGAATGTGTGGTGTTTTGTTCTGTGCCAGATTAACATCTGGTTTGTGAGTTGTTTTCTCAGACCTTTCACCTTTAAGTTTTCCCTTCCTGTCCTGGAGATATGGAGTCTTGCTGGAGTACAATGCCATGCGTGCCAGCTTTCCATCTGGTATCTCTGGTCTTTCTTTAGTCCTGACCACACATCTTTGTAAAATATATGAGAGTGCAAGGGACCAGTGCTGAGGCAGATCCAGTCTTTTCTCAATGTTTATGACTGTGTCCAGAAAATTCAATGATGAGGAAATTTCCATGGTGCGGCAAGTTAATGAAGAGAAAGAAATAGTTGGCTATACATAGTACCTTCTATGAATGAGGCGCCACATCGCCACATAGAGATTGAGTTCAAAGCAATGATAGTATTAAGAATTTAACGATTTTACTAATCGATTCAACCTATCCGTCAACACAAGAATCGACTAGATTACAGCAAGAATTGTGCATACATTATTAAAGCACCTTCCACAGTCTCTGGCCATCCCAAGGTGCTTCATATTCAATGACCTTTTTTGAAGTACAGTCACTATTGTAATGTAAGAAACTTAGTAGACAGTTTACACACACCAAGCTCCCATAAAGCAATGAGTTAATGATTGGATAAAATGTGTTTTTATGACGTTGGTTTAGAGACCAATACACATCTGGATATTGGTGGAAGCTCCCTGGGGTTTTTCGAAATATTGACTCCAGCATTCCACTTTGTACAAATTGGCTGGTGCATATCTTATACTGTAATAGTACCAGCAACTCAAAGCACTTCATCGGCTGTAAGTCATTTTGAGATGCCCTGAAAAGTGTTATTGAAATGCAAGTTCTTTATTTCTGTCACCATGAAAGTCTTTCAGTTGTGAAACAGTTAATAAAACTATTGTTCATGGTGCCTGCTTTCATGGTAAATAAAAGATTTTGATTTATGCAGAGAATTTTACAGTACCAGTGGGACATTAATCTATAATACATTATGATGAAATCAGTCCCAGCTCCTGAAGCTTGCCTTGACTCTGCTTTTAGGCCCTTGTTGGGTTGCAGCTAATTAACTGGGCCACCTTATCAGTTCTGACACAGACCGTACACAGAGAATGGGAATTAAAACCCATCTCTGATAAGCCATTGTTTGAGCCCAAAGGAAAGCCAGCTCTCTATTCAGCTCTTCTGAAATGCTGAGAAGTGCAGCTCTCTGATCCAAAAGAACATTTATTTCTATAAAGAGGCATCTGACAGTTTGGGTGTCATTCTTTTTGGGGGAAAAAAATTGCTTGTGCTTTGCGTCTCTGCTTTCTTGTTTTATCATAATTGACTGGTCCTGTGCCTATTTCTTTTCATTTTTAATTCTGCAGAATTTTCTTAAATGCAGCCAATGACCAATTCCCTAGTATTTCTCTGCAATTTCAGAGAAAGAAAAAACTTGCATTGATAAAGTACCTTTCAAGACTCCATCAAAGTGCTTCACAGACAATAAATTATTTTCTCTAGTTGTGTGATCTCAGTTGTAACACAGGAATCACAGCAACTAATTTATGCATAGGAAGGTCCTGTAAATAGCAATGACTGCTTTAGTTTTCATTTGTAAGGTTGGGCGTAACAGTTATTGGTTGTCAGTCTATTTAATGACTTTAGCTGACACAGTGGGCATGGTTGTGATGCCATCAGATGTGGATCTCTCAGGGCAGAAATTCAGAATGTGGACAATGGTCTGATTTGGACACATCTGAAATCCTCTAGTCCCTACGGGAACGCACTCTGTGCTGTACAAATTGACAACGCCACCTCACGATGGCACACCTCCTGATTAACTGCTAACATCACCAACTATAACCTGGTAACTGACCTAAGTGGTCTAAGGTTTCAACCATCCATTGAAAAACTGCATAACCCTCATGAGGTCGGGCCAAGATAAACATGGTCACCTTCTCCATAAGTGAAATATGAGACCATAAGATCTTAAGAAATACGAGAACAATTAGGATATCTGGCCCACTGAGTCTGCTCCACATTCACTAAGATCATGGCTCATCTTATGGCCTTAATTTCACCTTCCTGCCTGATGGTCATAATCCTTAATTCCCACGATCAAAAATCTGCCCAATTCAGCCTTAACAAATTCAATGGCTCATCCACCACTGTTGTCTTTGGAAGAGAATTACTAATGACTCATTGTGAAATGAAATTCTTCCTTATCTCAAGCTTAAATGTGAAACCTACTTACTCACATTTTACTACATTACACCCCTTCCACCAAATTATTTTCTACTCACTTCACCCATCTGTATCCCTTTGTACTCCTTTAATCATTTATCCTCCTAACTTGATTTCCTACCTATCTTTGTATCATAAACAAATGTGGCTACAATACACTGAGCCCTATCATTCAGCATATTAATACAGATCATAAGTATTTGAAGGTCCAGCACTGATCCCCATAACACCCCAGCAGTTATAATTTACTAAACTGAAAATGATCAATTTATCTAAACTCTGTTTTCTGTTAGTTAGCCAATCCTCTGTCCATACTTAAATATCATCCTGTACATGATTAGCTCTCATTTTGTGCAGTAACCTTTTATGTGGCACCTTATTGGGAGTCCAAATATGCCACATCTGCTGGTTTCCCTTTATCCCTACTTTTTACATTCTCAAAGAACTCAAATAAATTTATCAAACATGATTTTCCTTTCACAAGAGAATGGTGGCTTTTCCCGACAATATTGTGATTTTCTACATTTCCTGCTACTCCTCCTTTGTAATTGATTCCAGCATGTTTCTATTAGTTTAATTGATTTATCGTTTTCCGTTTACTGTCATGATCTGTCCTTGAATAATGATGTTACATTTGTGGTTTTCCAATCCGCTGGGATCTTTCCAGAATCTAGGAAAATTTGGAAGGTTACAGAAAATGGATCTATTATCTTTGTAGCTACTTCCTTGAATACCGTAGGATTTAGGACATTAGGTCTCAGAGACTTGGCTCCAGGTACTTCTTCTCCAGTGATGATATTTAATTCTTCCCACCCTATGGCCTCTTGATTTTCAATTATTCTCGGGATGCTTCCTGTGTTTTCTGCTATGAAGACAAATACAAAATCCTTGTTCTAAGCCCCAGCCATTTCCTTGTTTCTCGCTTTAATTCCCCAGTCTCACTTTGTAATGAACCAATGCTTACTTTAGCTACTCTGCTCATTTTTGTATATTTGTGTAAGATTTTGCCGTTTATTTTTATATTTCTTGCAAATTTTCTTTTCTTCTCCAGTTTTTCCTTGTTGCTTATTTCTTAAATAATCTTTTTCTGGCTTTTAAAGTGTTCTCAATCTTCTGGGCTACCAGTTGCACATATTTTCTTTAGATCTGATATCATCCTTAAGTTGCTTAGTTAGCTATAGATGGTTTCTTCTCAATAGAATATAACTTTGCTGTGAGTTGTGAAATATCTCTTTAAAGCATTCTGCTCATCTACCATTGTGCCTTTTTATCAATTTTCCCATTCTGCTTTAGCTAACTGTCTTCATGGTCTTGTACCTATCTTTACTTAAGGCTACAGCACTAGTTTCAGAACCAAATTTCTCACCCTCAAACTGAATATGAAATTCTATTATGTTGTGATCACTCTACTTTATAAGATCTTTTACTTGAAAATCATTGATTAATCCTATTTCATTGCACAATACTTGGCCTAAAGTAACGAATTCTCTGGCTGTTTGTAGTTCCAAACATGTTCTATGAGCGTATTATCCAGGCTAATTTTGCTAATTTGACTTATCCAATCTATGTGAAGATTAAAATCTGCTATGAATACTGTAGAAACTTTCTTACAAGCTCCCATTATTTCTTGAGTTATACTGTGTCCTGCAGTATAGCTACTGTCATGGGAGATATAAGCCACTCTCACCAGTGGCTTCTTTCCTTTGATATTTCTTATTTCCATCCAATTAATTCTATATTTTTATCCTTGGCATCAAGATAATTTCTCACTACTGTACTAATCTCATTCTTATCAACAGGACCAGCCCACCATCTTTTTCATTCTTCCTGTCATTCCAAAATATCAAATACACTTGAATTTTGTTCCCAGCTGTGGTCACCTTGCAACCATATCTCTGTAATGGTTAAATATCATTCTTGTTTATTTCTGTGTGTGCTAACAATTAATCCATTTTGTTATGAAGGTTACATGCGTTTAGGTAAAGAACTTTTAATTCTGTCTTTTTACTGTTTTTTTCTACTCTGACCTTATTTGTTAGTGCACTTTTCTGTTTGTACCATCTGTCCCTGCCTATCACATCTGGTTATCATTACCTGCATTACTACCATACACTATTGTCTTGCCCTTTCTATGTAACTTCCCAAATCTTTCCTCACATGAAGCCTCTCCTATTATTTACTTTAAAGCCCTTATATAGCCTAACATGATTTGCCAGTTCACTGATCCCAATGTGGTTCAGGGGAAGGCCATTCAAAACTTGCAGCTCCCTAGTACTGATAGAGTAGCCCATGAATCAAAACCTCTTTCTCCCACAGCAATCTGGATGCCATCCATTTAGCTCTGATCTTATTTGCCCCATGCATATTTGCTTGTGGCTCAGATAGTAATCCAGGGATTATTAGTAGTTCTGCTTTTTAATTTAATCTCTAGCTGTTCATATTTCCTCTGCAAGACCTCTTTCTCGGTCCCACCTGCAACAATGATAGTCATGTGGATCATGTCAACTTCCTCTCCCACTCCAAGTGACCCTATCAATGGGCAGGCAACATGGCCTTCTGGACTCACGCTGGCAGCTACAGGCAGTAGTATGTATCCCTGAAATATATTGTCCCTTAATAAAAATACATTCATTTTTATTCTTCACACTTGAAATCTTTCGCTGCATCATTAAGTCGTGGTCAAATCTTTCCTGCAGTCCCAGCTCTCATCCCACAATTTGGAAGAACCTCAAGCCTGTTGGACAATTGCAGGGACTGGGGCTCATCCTTTTAAATACCTTTTAAATTCTCTTACCTCCTTCACTCGGAGTCACTTGCTCCTGACCACAGCCCAAATTTGAAGCACCTGGTGAAGAGGTCAGATTATGATTTTGGCCATCCAAGTTATATGTTTTAGTGATGGTGCTTGAAGAATAAATATCAGTTGAGGAGTTTAACAACTTACCTGAAGGATGGCATGGCCAGGTGTAGCATGGCCTCCACGCTCAGCTGTGAGAGCCACGACTGACTTTATGAAATCAGATAGGTTTTGGTTTCTTAGTTTCCTTTTTTCTTGCTGTTAAAATGCTGACTGCTTGCTTGGGTAGAACATAAGTGACACTGGGCACTTCCCTAAGATCTCTCACATACACCAGTCTGTTGAGTGACCTCAGGCAGCATCCAGAGACAATGTCATAGACAAAATCAATTCATTGTTTGGCCAATGGCTACATGTATGTATATGCAGATACACATATCCACATGCACCAGTTTGCTTGTGCATACTGTTATTGTGTACACTTTCTAATGCATACACGAGCATGTACTCATGCGCATACACACATATAGACACAAAATGCACCCTCTTGGATGTTGATCAGAAGCAGGAAGCCCTTCTTTTTTGTCATTCCTAGCTGAGTGATGGCCTCGAGTGTCATCTGTGGAAGCTGACATCAGCTCACACAGCACAGACCCTGACCAAATCTAGGTCCACTGGTTCTGTAAGGCTCAATTTCTCACTGTGCTGCATATTTACAAGCTGTGGATTTTGGAAGCTCAGCAAACAGGCCGTTCAAAACAGGCATGAAGACCCTGCAGTAATGAAAGTGAAAAGCAATTTCTCTTTTACCATCTATTGCCATTCTTTGCTTGGAAATGAAAATATCATGTTGGTATTTGTTGATCCTGAAGAATCAAGATGGTCACTCGGTGTGGGGATTTCAATGGCCAATAGACATCTCCAAGATTACACACAATTTCACGTGAAGAAAAAGGCCGCGCCAACAGATTGTGCTTCACATGATCCCCCTCTCAGTAATCTTATTCTAAACCTATCAACATTTCGGTCCAACCTTTTCTCTCTTATTTGATTATCCAGCTTCCCCTTAAATGCATCTGTGGTATTCATGTCAACCACTCCTTGTGATAGCAAGATTCACATTGGTCGAGTAAAGACAGTTCTCCTGAATTCCAATTGGATTTCTGGATAACGGTCTTAAATTTATGACTTGTAATTTTGGATTCTCTCACAAACAGAAACATCTCCATGTCCAGCCTGACAAGTTCCATTGTAATTTTAAAGGCCACTATACTTTTGGATATTTGTTTAAATCAATCTGTTCGGAGATGTGATTAATCCGATCATCTTCCCTTTTGTAAGGGAGCTTCTGCTGTTCCAGTTGTGATCATTATAAACTCTCTGTCTGATATCATCCTTGTAAATCGTTATTGCACCATTTCCAGGAGCTGAACTGTTCATAATGATATAAATAATGTTCTACACAAATTTAAACATAGCTTCTCTGCTTTTCACGTGTATCCATCTAGAAACAAATACAGTCAGTTTTTGTTTTGGAATAGTAAATCTTGGCTTGTGAAGCTAGTCCAGGTGACAGCAATGTTTTAATATTTGACTCAGGATGGCCTGAGAATTTGGGAGAATGAGCACTGATGTTGGAAGTGAAGCAGGTTATCTTCAGTAAAACTAAATTTGATTGGAACAGAAATTTCACAAATGATTTGTTTTTTGAGGGTCATGTTAAACTGAGGTCCCCGTTTAATCCACTGGTACATTTGAATGTTTCCATATTGAAAGAAGAATGGTAGAAGAGATGATAGAAAATGAGGCTGCTTTTATGACAGTAGTGGGTAAGGGGACTACTGATGGATGTGCTCACAGTTATGATGTTTTTGACAAACTAAATTGAAAGGAAATACTCGAGTTTATATAATGTCTTTCTTGACCCTAAGGCATCCTAATGTTCTCTACCAACAGTTGAAGAAGCCACTCTTCTAAGTTAGGTAATATGGCAAACAGTTTGTGCACAACAGACTCCCACAAAGAGCAAAGAGATCTGTCAGCAGATAATTAATATTAGTGGTGTTGTTTTTTTTTAATGATGCTGATGCAGTGGCTCGAAATCTGTGTATTCTGCAGTGACTGACTCACTGGTCAACCTCACAAAGCCTCTCCGTCAGTTGCAAGGCTTAAGGCAGAAGTCTGATAGATAACTTTGCAGTTGCCTAGATGGGGGCAACTGGAACCACATTCTAGAAATTCAGTCTTGGGCAAAATAATCCATTTGACCTGCAGCCATTACACCGCCTTAAACTTCACTCCTTCCATCACCAGCACATCCTAGATATAGCCTGTGCTATCGACGGGATACATTGCAGCGATTCAGCAAGTCTTCCTTGGCAGGACTTGTCAAATCCATGATGTATACTGCCTCAAAGGACATGGTGGGAAGCTGCAAATATAAGCCATCAGCAACAAGTTCCCCGCCAAGTCACATACCATTTTGACTTTAGATATAATTGGTTGTTTTATCATTGCACTGGTGAAAATCCTGGAATCCCCGAACTGATAGCACTATTGCAGCATCTTCAGCACACAAACAGCAGTGGTTCAAGGGCAACTGGTTTCAGCCTTGCTGGCAATTCCCACAGTAGGATTTTTTTTAAAAAGAATCTACATTGTAGTGTCCTATTGCATAATGTAGAACTCTTCTCCTACAAAAGAATGCAGTAAATGCCAGATCAGTTAATAACTTTAAATCTGGGTTGGAAAGACTTTGGATAGCCAAGTATATACAAGGAGATAGAGCCAAAACAAGTGAAACGGAGTTTGAATACAGATCAACTGTGATTTCACTGAGTCGGCTGAACAGACAGATAGACCCAGTCCTATTCCTGTGTTTCTATAATGTGACATCCAAAGCTGTAGCCTAACCTGGTTTATGTACAAATTTATCATGACTTTTTTTGTTATCATGTACACTGTGTTTCCATTTAATATCCAAAATGTTCTGGACTTCTTTCCTTTGCTTCTGTGCTTTCAGGAAATTGCTTATTTTCATCCCTTGGATCTCTCTGCTCTTCTCCGTTTACTGGTATTTTCCTTTGATTTTAAACTCTGGGGCCTGTAGTTCCTCACAGAAACCGATGACCTCAGTTATTTAGAGTGTGCAACTCCTGATTTACAGCTGCTACAAATCACAACTTGAACAATTGAAAGCTTTCTGTAGATTGATACCTTAATGAGATCCTCCATTTAGCAAAGTATAGAAGGGGGAGCGTGTGGAGTCCGTAGCCCAGAAGTCAATAGATCTAAACCTGTCTTTATTTAATTTTCTTTAAGAGGACTGTTATGGCATAGTGGTAATCTCCCCACTGCAGAGCCAGAAGGCCCCGGTTCAAATCCCACCTGCTCCAGAGGTGTTTAATACCATCTCTGAATAGATTGATTAGAAAATATCTATTAGTTACTAATAGTTACTAACTACAAGTTGCTCTTGTCATGCAGTGGTAGTGCATGGGCCAGAAAGCCTAGGTTCAAGTCCTGCCTACACAGATAGATTAAAAATATCTCTTAGCTACAATTGGTTTTGGATGCACGGTCCATGTGAGGCTGGTATGTTTGAATTTAAGTCAGCTTTGGTGTAGACATATGAAGGGAAGTTACAGGCTGGTTGCTGCTTGAGTGATGGATTTGTTTCTTTTGTTAGTGCTGTGAACACTGCTGTTCATTCAGAAATGTTCAGTGTAAATCACACCCTGATTCCCGAATTGTAAAGTAATATCTTTTTAAATTTCAAATCCTGTACAATTTCATTCACCTGCTGAACTGTAGTTTAACGTCGTAATGTACATAATAATAGCAAGTATTTTAATGGATTGCAATAAAAATAGTCTTGTAGTGCATTATTGCATGACACATAGCAATGTCACACAGTGTAATATTTAACTTCTTAATGTTATATGAGGGTTGTTGGCAAGCTCATCATTAATGGGCGGCACGGTGGCTGAGATGTTAGCACTGCTGCCTCACAGAGCCGGGCATCCGGGGTCGATTCCACCTTTGGGCTACTGCCCACGTGGGTTTCCTCCCATAGTTCAAAGATGTGCAAGTTAGGTAGATTGGCCATGCTAAATTGCCCATAGTGCCCAGGGATGCATAGACTAGGTGGGTTAGCCATGGGAAATGCAGGGTTACAGGGATAGTTGCGGGGGGAGCCTGGGCAGGAGGATCAGTATGGACTCGATGGGCTGAGTGGCCTGCTTCCACACTGTAGGGATCTATGATTTATTTAGGGCTGGGCCTTCCTAGCGATGCTCACACACCGCACCTGATGACAAGCTTATATTCAAATAGCAACTTTAACCAAATGAAATGTCCCAAGGTGCTCTGTTGGAGCATTATAAAACAAAATATGACACTGAGTCACTAAAGGAGATATTAGATCAGATGGCCAAAAACTTTGGTCAAAGGGGTTGGTTTCCAGGAGTTTCTTAAAGGAGAAAAGCAAGTCAGAGGATTGGAGAGGGATTTGGAGAGATGTTCCTGTGCTGGGGTCTAGGCAACTGAAGTCTTGGCTGCCAATTGTAAAAAGTTAAAATTGGGGATGCACAAGAGGCCAGAATTGGAGGAGTTTGGGTGTCTTGGAAGGGTGGGGAGGTCTGGGGATGATTACAGAGTTAGCGAGGGATGAGGCCAGTGAGAAATTTGAAAACATGGAGTTGAATTTTATGGCCCCCAGCTGCACATGCTTTTGTCAGGGCAATGTAATAAATGATAGGCATCTAGCCTTGAGCACTCCCCCAACTCAACACCTCATAATATAGTGGATGGCGTAGCCCGCCCACCCTTAGGCCTACTGAAGCCTTAAGGAGCAATCATGAGCCTAATTCCACATCTGCCTCCTTAATATATCTGACAGTGGAAGATGAGCGAGAGTGGGCAAGCTGCTTCCTCACCATGTCTCATGGAAATGCAGGAAGGAATGTAGGTTAGGATATCTCCTATTGGGGAGTCTGGAAGAGGCCACCTGAGTGGCATGGGCATGACAAGACGGTGTCTGTCACCTCTGCCCACCCCATGCCCATATCCAACCCTTCAAACCCTCCTAACCATTGCGAGGATGCCCGATCCTTCCCCACTTGAAAAATCCTGGACTTACCAAGATCTGTGCCATTTTCTCATGGAGTTCTGGTGTTAGCCGGGACTGTAGGAGCTTATAGTCAATGAGAGTGGGACCTTCACCCACTAAGAGGTGGAAACCCCACATTGAGTTTGCATATTATTGCTGTGCTGCAGCTCTTTTTAGAGTTGGTCTGAACTGATTTTTCTAACCGGGGTGAGCAAAGTGCTGCAAAATTCGCATCGTGGATGAGAACGTTAAAATCAAGAATCAAGACAGAGAAATGTGACTCATGGCATATTAAGACCATGAGCAGCAGAGTTTTGGATAATCACATGTTTATAGAGCAAAGAATGCAGAAGGCCCATCAGGATTGCATTGTAACAGTTGAAGCGAGGGATAACAAAAGCATGGATGAGGGTTACAACAGCAGATGAGCTGAGATAGGAACAATGTTGGGTGACATTACAGAGGACGAAGTAGGTGACGTTGGTGGTGGTGTAAATGTGAGCTTGGAGGGCCATCCCAGGGTCAAATGTGACATCAGTTTTATGTACAAACTGTGTCAATGTCGGATTGTTAGCACAGAGAGTCGGAATCAAGGGAGCAGAGTTTGGAGCAAGGTCAGAAAACAGTGGCTTCAGTATTCACAATATTTAGTTGCAGGAAATTTCTGTTCATCCAGTACTAGTTGTCAGTTTGGCAGTGGAAGAGGTAAGAGAGGGTGGTGGTGAGGTACAGCATCAACATTCATGCAAAAACTAATGCAGTACTTTCCAATGATGTGGCCAAAGGGCACCTTGATGATTAGAGATATAGGAGGGGGCCAAGGATTGGTTGTTGGGAAACATTACAGTTAACAGGGCAAAGCAGGAACAGAAGCCATTGCAAGTGATTCCCTAACTACAATTAGATATTCTATGAATGAATAAAACAAATTTACAGAGCAATGCCAAATGCTGTAATATAACACTGCAACATAAATGGTAATGACAAATACATCGCATTGCCAAGTAATGTAATACAATGCTTCAGAACACATGGTAATGACAAGTACTGTAATATATTACTGCAATATACAAAGTAATGCCAATTTCTGTAATGTAATCCTGTAATATATATGGTAATGACAAGCATTGTCAGGTAATGCTGTAATTGATATGGTAATGACAAGTACTATACCATAATATACATATACATAGAATTATAGAAAAGTTGCAGCACAGAAAGAGGCCAACACTGGACCAGGACTGGGAAATCAATATTCAAGGGTATTTGTTGCAATGATTGACTGTGAAGTGGAATTAGTTTGGGTGGAAATACGGAATAACAAGGAAAAGAAATCATGGGTGCGAGTCATCTATAGGCCCCTGAAGAGTTGCCTCACTGTAGGATAAAATATAAATCAGAAATAATGGAGGTTTGTAAGAAGGGACTACAGTTGTCAAGGGTGATTTTAATCTGCATATTGACCGGACAAATCAGATGTGCAAGGGTAACATGGAAGACCAGTTTGTAGAGTGCATCAGGGATCATTTCTGAAGAAGGGTCACTGGACCCAAAACATTGACTGTGCTTTCTCTCCACAGATGCTGCCAGATCTGATGAGTTTCTCCAGCTATTTCTGTTTCTGCTTCAGATTTCCAGCATTTACAGTTATTTGTTTTTTGTCTAGTTTCATTCACTCAGGTTGTGACAGTGTTGGTAGAGGCACATTTGTTTCCCTTTTCCACTGATCGGAGAGTCTAGAACTTAGTTTCAAAACAAGAGAATAGCTATTTAGGAATGAGACGAGGGAAATTTTCTTCACTCAGAGGGTTCTGAGTCTTTGTAATATGCTACCTTAGTGGATGCTCAGTCTTTGAATGTATTCAAGGATGAGATTGATAGGTTCTTGGAATTAAGGGATCTGGCAGCAGGGTGGGAAAAGGAAGTTGAGGTAGCAAATCAGTCATGAACTTTCATTGAATGGCAGAGGGGCCATATGACTTATTCCTATTCTTCTTTTTTATTATGTGGAATCAAGGCTCATCCTTCTGCAGCCTTAAGAATCACTTTGAGCTGTTGGATTGATGGGAAGAACCATTGTGTTTAACATGCTGTTCAGGCAACATTAATAGCAATACACATTCTTAATGGATTAAACATCCCATCTTGCTTGACTGATTAGGACAAGCAAGGCTGATGAACTGATTTGCCTGCTCCTGCTCTTGCTGTTGCTCGTGTTTTTTTCTCAGTGAGCATCAAGTCATATTGGAGGCCTTCGGAGTGATGACCCAATGCATCATTGAAGAGAGGAGCTTAGAGGGGGTTTTCAAATGGTAGGAGGGAGCCACAGAAACTAAGTTCAAGTTGGTAGGCATTTAAGGTGGATGGGAGGGTGGGGAAACACTCAAAAGAATCTATGGGACACTTAGGGTAATTTCAAGACTGTCAGGTAGGGGGCAAATATGATGACTCCCATCATCTCAATGTTGCTTTGGGGAGACTTACAAGAAGAATCAGAAAGGTGCTAATTGTTTTACTCATTCATGAGATGTGGGCATCACTGGCTTGGCCAGTTTTTATTGCCCATCCCTAGTTGATCATGGTGAGTTAAGAGTCAGCCAGATTGCTGTGGTCTGGGGTCACATGTAGGCCAGAGCAGGTTAAGATGTCAAATTTCCCTTCCCCAAAGGACATTAATGAACCAGATTGATTTTTACAACAATTAACAGTATTTATATGGTCTCCATTAGGCTAGTTCTTTTTGAAATCTAGATTTTTTTTTATAGTGAATTTAGATTTGACTCTCAGCTATGGTGGGATTCAAATCTATGTCCTCTGAATATTAGCCTGGATTAGTGATATTAGTCCAGTGACATTACCAGTACGCTACCACCTCTGCTCTATTATTGAGTTTGATGCCTTTGAACCTTTAAAATTAGAATCATAGAATCCCTACAGTGTGGAAACAGGCCCTTCAGCTCAACAAGTCCACACTGACCCTCAGAGCATCCCACTCAGACCCATCCCCCTATAAACCATCTATCTACACATCCCTGGATACTACCAGCAATTTAGCACGGCCAATCCACCTGGCCTGCACATCTTTGGACTGTGGGAGGAAACCACAGCATCCGGAGGAAACTCACGCAGACACGGGGAGAACGTGCAAACTCCACACAGACAGTCGCCCAGGGGTGGGATCGAACCTGATCCCTGGCACTGTGAGGCAGCAGTGCTAACCACTGAGTCACTATGCCACCCTTAAAATCGCAAGCTTCTTATTTTGTTCTTTCACGCACTGCCTTAATGAATGATTTTTGTTTCAATTTTACATCCCAGACTCCTTTTCACATATTGTGGAGCTCTGAACTTTATTTGTTATTGTTCTGATCCTTTATCCTTTTTGAAAATTTGAGCTGGTGAATGGTTTCCATCATTACAGTCCTCTCCTAGCTCCTGGTACACACCACGTACCCAGCCCTGCCACTTCCTGTCTGCTACAAGCAAAGACAAACATGGCAGGCAGTGGCTCATACTCCTGAATAGGCTGCAGTCATATATTATTTAATTTATTTGTTGGCTGGCTATTCAAATTTAGATGATAAATTCAGCCTGTGTTTGCGGGAATCTAGCAAAGTGTAAAGAGATTAGGCAAATGTGTGAAGTGAAGATAAGGTTATTGGGAAGGTGAGGAGTGGTTGCATGGAGGATATAGGCAGCAACTTTTGGTCTTCACTGTACCATTTCATGGATGAGGAATGGGAAACACATTAACTGGGTTCCATTTACGTCTGGGTGCTCAGAGGTATATGGGCCACGTTTTCCTTGCTCAGGCTGGAATGCTGTTTTTGCACTAATCAGAGACCCCTGCTGAAAGGTGATGGTTATATTTAAATCTGTTTTGATCTCCAATTCCTAATACAGCCTCAAAAAATCATCTTTTCTTCATTGACAAAACTTTCATTTATATAGGGCTGAATCCTACATTTTTTTGGCCAAGTGCAAGTTGTATTGAGGAATTTTCTGCACAAGGCCTGGTGAGTCTTTTTTGCTTGTCTTGCCAAACACACCTCATTTAGTACCTACCCTGCCCCTTAGATATACATTACATTCGATTCGTGACCCATCTGATCACCGTTGTTCCCAGAACAACACGCCACTCACAGCATCCCTTGCACCCACACCACCTTTAAAAGCCCATTGTACACCTAGACAAGTGCGGCCCTTCTGAAGCTGCCCTGCATAGTTCCTGACATATACCCCCTCATATGTCAAACAGGGGGAAATCATCACTCCCTTTTGCAGCAGAGACATGGAGGTCCTGCTAGATGGGGTGGTACAGGACTAGCACTGGAGGCTGTAGTGATTGTAATGAGGTCAGCCAAGTGGACCTCATAGAATATGAATTCCCTGATTGAGGCTGTTAACCTGATACCGGCCTCTGTGGAGTTATTTCAGCGGTGATGAGAAAAAAGCACGCTTCTGAAGAAATTCACCTGCAACAGTCGTCTTTGAGTTGTGGCAAGCATTTCTGGCGTCATGCTGTTATTTGGGAAGTTTGACTCATTTGATCCTGTCTTCAAAGGCTGGGCCCAGTATATGGAAAGAATATGTTACTTTTTCTGAGCAAATGACATTGGAGTAGATGAAAAACAATAAGTAATTCTCTTGACAGCTTGCGGACCTGCAGCTTTTTCAGTTATTAGGAGCCTAACGTTCCCTGAGACACCAGATACTAAAACCTTTCAAGAGTTGACAGATTTAGTTAAGGAATATTATGACCCTAAGCCTTCTCTAATTCTGAGATACTATCAGTTTTACTCAGTAATTCGAGAACCGGGGAATCCATTTCGGGATTTTTGACTAGGTTAGGATGACTAGCAGAGGCATATGACTTTGGTTTAACCTTAAATTAGATGCTGAGTAACTGTTTGCTATGTGGGACTAATGATGTAACCATACAAAAGCATCTACTAGTTGAAGCCCAACTAGACTTCAAACAGGAACTACAACGGGCTTTGTCATTGGAAAATGCAGCAAGTGGATGTAAGAATTGCAGAATATTCCAATGGAAGTGGATACCCTCACCAGTCTGACTGAGCTTGGGGAACACCACTTGAGTGAAGGCAATTGCGTAGCCTCACTCAGGACATATCCCGAACAGAGGGACTCTAGATCAGCCCACAGGAAAACCCCAACACAAAGTTAAGCCTCGGCTAAATAGTAAACATTTTCTTCAGGCTCTGAGCCGGCAAGCCAATATAGTTACTGCCAGTATGTGGACTCGAGACAGCAAAAAAGTCCCACTAGACCTAAACTGAGTAAGAGAACTGAAAGGCCAGTATCCTGGAGAGTGCACACCCTGGCAAATCCACCTGCATCTGCTTTGGAACGGTTAAATTGCTTAGCAACATCCAAGTCAGAACCAATCAAAATAAACAACTGGTTAAATGGTCACCCGGTTCCAATGGCAGCCATTTCAGTGATTGCAGAACCAGTCTTTAACAAAATTCGCACTGGATTCCAAACCTTAAGTTTGCATAATACCTTGGCTAGCCTGAGAACCTATACCAGGGAACCTTTACAGATTAAGGATATAACTTTGGTTCCAGTCCCACATGAGAAGCAACTGATTCAGTTACCATTACTTGTAGTAAAAGGCTCGGGCCCAAACTTCATGGGGTGAAATTGGTTGAGAAAGATTCACCTTGATTGGCTCCACACTTTTTGATGAGAAAATGGCTGCCTGAGTGAATACCTGGACGTTTATTGGGAAGATGTAGGGACTATCAAAGGAGCCAGGGCTACCCTGCATGTTGACCAGGAAGCAATTCCGGTACTTTTACATCAATTCTTAAAAATGCATCAGCTGTAGAAATTGTCACATAGCCAAGCCATGGCTTTCAGAGAAATGAAGAAACAGCCATCATCCTCTAACATGTTGGCACACTATGATCCCAAGAGAGATCTGGTTTTGACATGCGATGCCTCCTCATATGGCATCAGGGTAGTACTTGCTCATAGGTGGCCCAAAGGAGAGGAACGCCCAATAGTGTATGCATCCAGGACTTTGACTAAAGCAGAAGGTAAATACACCTAGATACAGAAGGAAGTTTTGGTGGTCATATTTGGAGTCGGGAAGTTCCACCAATACCTTTATGGACCTAAATCTGTAATAATATGGACCATAAACCTCTGCTAGGTCTACTTAAAGAGATCAAGGCAGTGTTGCCCATAGCTTCAGGTTGAATTCAGCAGTGGGCTCTAATACTAAGTGTATATAATTATAAGTTGGAACACTGACTGGGAGGCCAAGTAAAAAATGTGGATGCATTGAGCTGCCTTCCACTGGTTTTAAATTTTCTGGACACATTTCCGGTCACAGAAGATAATATTAGACTTCGGACGTGGAAAGATCCGGTCCTGGCAAAACTGAAACAGCTGGTGGTGATGGGGCAAATCAAAGAGCCGTCACAACCAGAATCGAAAACATTTTGGACCCAGAAGGATCAGATCACAGTAAAAGATGGCACATTATTATGGGGGGCGAGAATGATTGTCCCGAGTAAAGGCCGCTGCCAGGTACTGTCTGAACTCCACTAGGGTCATCCAGGGGTTTCCAGAATGAATATGTTGAGGAGAAGTTACGTCTGGTGGCCAGGATTGGATGCAGACATAGCCATGTTGGTGGGGCAGTGCCCAGAGTGCCAACAAGGACAAAAATTATGACGACTATGCAGGTCCTTTCATGGGCCCAATGTTCTTAGTCATGGTGGACACTCACTCAACGTGGCTGGACATGCATAGAATTAATTTGGCAAACACCAGGAATAACTATAGAAAAACTGAGTGCATCTTTTGCCGTACACGGACTCCTGGAAGTGTTGGTCACAGGTAACAGGCCATTGTTTACCAACAGGGAATTTGAGTATTTCCTAAAGTCGAATGGTATTTGTCATCTAAGGATAGCTCCATACCATCCATTATCCTGTGGCCTGGCAGAAACAGCAGACCAAACTCTGAAGGCAAGCTGAAAGAAACAGTCTATGCCTTCACTAGATACCAAGCTGCCCCGGTTCCTATTTGATTATCCGACCACCCCTCTCGCAACTACAGGGAGAGCTCCAGCAGAGTTGCTAATAGGGAGAAGACTCTGTACCAGGTTAAATCTGATCTTTCCCAGATGCTGTGGGTGGTTGAGGAGGGGTGATAGTGTGAGGGTGAAGCAGTATTGCCATATTGCCAATGCTGGACACAAGACTGTGCTAAGTGAGAGAGACAGTTTACTTCAGCGGATGAAATTCGGTGTATGAACCACGGGAATGGCCCTATATGGACAAGAGGCATGGTCAATGTGAGGTCAGGTCCAGTGACATATAAAGTTTGGGTAGGTGTGATGGTCCTGAACATGCACATGGACTGTATGAAGGCTGCAAACTCGCAAATGGTGCAGGGGCAAAACCTGCCCGGCTCCTAAACTGCCTTTCCAACTGTTCCGGACCCTGTGGGTTCTCCCTATCTGTCAAGTGTTGAAGATACCATGGAATCTGAGGTGGACACATCGGATGTCACCCCTCCATGACCTTTCCGCCTGAGGAGAGAATGACTTTCTTCCGAGATGCTTTGGGTGCAAGAGGCGAGCTACTGTGCATTACGCACCACCCATATCAGAGGTAGAGTTGGAGGACCTGACTCAGTGCTGAAATGTCCCAGGAGGAGCTACAAAAAAAAGAACGAGCCCATGTCCTTGGACTCAAGGCGGGAGGGATATAGTGACTGTAATGAGATCAGCTCAGATTAGAATATGAGTTCCCAGATTGGGGCTGTTAATCTGGTCCAATCAGGGCGCCCTGGCTGACAGATATAAACAAGAGTGTCAGAGGTTCTGTTCACTCTGTGAGCTGGCTCTGAGGGAGCTAGATTGGTATGAAAGACTTTCCACTTGTAAATAAAGGGTGACTTGGTGATGAGAAACTGGCCTCTGTGGAGTTATTTCAAGTCCGTGACAGCAGACCATGCCCAGCCTTGTCTGAGGTAGCCACCTGGATTAAAGCAGCTTCAGTCAACTGGAGGAATGCACACCAATGTAGAAACAAGGTCAATCCCCACTCTGCCAGCATAAATAGCACCACTTGTCTCTGATACCACATGCTCACTCTATCTTTGAACGAGGAACAACAAAGAACAGTGCAACACAAGAACAAGCCTTTTGCACACCAAGCCTGTGCTAACTTTTGACGCTTTTCTAAACCAAAAAAAATGTTTGCCTCCAAGCAGTCTGTATCCCTCTATTTCCTGCCAATTCATGTGTTTGTCAAGATGGCTGTTAAACGTTGCTATTGTATTTGTCAACCTCACCACCTCTTCTGGCAGCACACTCCAGGCACTTATTACCCTGTCTGTAAAAAACTTTCCTCTCACATTTCCTTTAAACTTTCCCTCTTTTACTTTATACAAATGTCCCCAAGTAACTGACATTTCTACCCTGGGAAAAAGACTCCAACTATCCATTCTATCTAGACCTCTCATAATTTTGTAAACTTCTATCAGGTTGACTTTCAGCCTTCAACATTTAATTGAGAACAAACCAAGTTTATCCAATTTCTCCTCATAGCTAATGCCCTCCAAACTAGGCAACATTCTGGGAAACCTTTTCTGTCTCCTCTCAAAAGCCTCCACATCCTCTTGGTAGTGTCTTGACCAGAAATGTATGCATTACTCCAAATGTGATCTAACTGTAGTTCTAAAGCAGCAACATGATTTGCCAATTTTTATACTCTATGCCCTGAATGACGAAGGCAAGCATGCCATATGTCTTCTTGACCACTTTATCCACTTGTGATGCCACTTACAGGGAGCTGTGGACCTGTACACCTAGATCCCTCTGTATGTTAATGCTCTGCTACTGGACGTACCTCACAGCAAGATTCATGCTTTATCACTCTCACTGTTGCCTGCAACATCTTTCCTATTTGCCCTCACCAACTCTTCCCATAACACTACGAATCCTCTGTACTGACTACTCACTGGTTTGGGGCATCTCCCCACCTGCATCAAAAGTAACAGCTGTGCCACCCACATTTAACTCCTTTGATAGTTGTCTCTCTGCCTTTCATTCCAGGAGGAAAACAGCCCACAATAAGGCAGAAACAGCCAAGATAAATGGTGGGCTCCCTGACATGTAGCTCCTTACCTCTTGCGTGGGGAACATCCTGACTCTGACTACCGCAATTGTGCCCAAGCCCCTGAACTGGTATCAGATGCTGCCCTTGACATAGTGCACTCGGCCCCCCTGAGCGAAGGCTATCCCCCTTAAATTGACTGAAGCCTGCTGACAACCTTGACAAGCCTCCTGGCTTTATGTCTGCACTAAATAGCAAGGCAAGACAGAAGTACAGTGACCATAGCATACTGTGACTGTGTTGAGGTGGCAAACTACAAAAAAGGCAAGGCAATGCAAAGTAGGGATACAATAAGCATTGAGGCGGGCTCAATGTAACTGTGAGCTCTCTCAGCTGCTGCAGCCCAAGGTGCAGTGTTGAAGTGTGGAAGCACCCTGTAGGTAGATTGGAGATGTGCAATGAAAATACTTAGAAGCTGGCACATATCAGATGCCAGTATCCCTGAATATGGAATGCATGTGGCTGGTGCCCATGGGGCATGCCCTAAGATGTTGTTGCCCATTGTCCAACCTAGAGGCCCTTTGGAGCAAAGAGCAAGTCAAATTCACCAGGTATTCGAGACAACAAGGTGCAGGGCTGGATGAACACAGCAGGCCAAGCAGCATCATAGGAGCAGAGAGGCTGACGTTTCGGGCCTAGACCCTTCAGTTTTCTCACTGTCTAGCTTGTTTAGTGAGTTTGATCAAATAGAAAGATTATTATTAATGAGGTGAGTCAGGCCGTCAACGAGCTGTTTCACTCCCCTTAATTGGAGCTCACTGCTGCCTAGTAAGAAACTTGCCGTGACCATTTGTGAAAAACTAAAAATTGGACTGAGATGCTCCTGATGTTGTGATCAACGGGTTCCTCATCTTGTCATAGTCCATGTCACTCAGATTCTACCCATTGTGTCTCTTCTGTTCTCAGAATGCCCCAAAGTATTTCACAACCGGTGAAGCTGTTTTTGTAATGTAAGTAAGCACTTTTGTAATGTAAGTAGCAAGGCACACACCAAGCTCCCACAGAGAGCAATGTGACAATAATCAGGTAATCTGTTGTAGATGTTGGTTGAGGGATAAATATCAGCCCAGGACTCTGGGTTGAACTCCCTGGCTCCTTTTAATGTCTTGGAATATTTTATTTGCATTCAAGAGGGTGTACAAAGGTCTTAGTTTAACATCTCACCTGAATGCCAGGACCTCAGTGAGGGCAGCACTCCCTCTGTAAGACCACTGCATATGAAAGCCTAGACTTGTTGCTCAAGCTTCTGGTGTGGAACTTGAATCTACAACATTTGGTTCAGAAGCAAATGTGAAGCTCAGGAAACAACAGCTGCCACCTACTGACCGCTGTCTGAGAACAGTACAAAGTGTACATCCCTGGCAGGGTTCCCAGAAGGTTCCAGGCAAAAACCTATACTCCATACTGCTGTGTAGAATCAAAAGCTGACAGTTGTGTACCACCTCCTTGTCAGTCAACGGGATATGCGTAATGTGTATAATATTATGATGTTTTGGAGCCGTAGGGACGTCACTGAAACTATGGAAGAATCCAGAGACCCTCAAACCCCCAATTATGCCTTGTCCTATGGAATCTTCTACATGGTAATAAAGATGGTCCCTCCTGGTTTTCAGGGAAACCTTTGGACATTTATTAGCACAAACGCTAACTTGATTGAGTCTCACCTTATGAATGAGTACCGGCCTTCTGTTGGATGTCTGGTGTCGGCTTTTGTTCAATGCTTTCATGTCGTTGCTGAGACAGTACAGTGGGTTTGTAGTCCTACTCCAGTGGCTTCAGTACACAATCCGGGCTGGCATTCCCCGTGCCGCATTGCTGGAAGTGCTGTCTTACACCGATGCCCCATCTGACCTTTCAGGTGAAGATAAAAGATCCTGTGGCCACTATTGTGAAGAAGAGTCGGGGAGTTCTTCCCGCTGCCCTGAATAATATTGATCTCTCATCCCTTATCCGAAAGATGAGTTGTTGCTGTTATAGCGGGGGCGGGGATAAGTTGTGTGTGTGAGAGAGAAAGAGAGAGAGAGGTGGCGGGTGGGTGGGTGTTACCGTCCCTTTAAGAGCTGCCATCCTTGCAGATATGTGACTTGGAGGCTTTAATCAACTCTATAATTACAGCCGGCCCTGCAGTATAGTAATTACTGGTATTGTCCGAGGCCAGCTGTTGCTTTCAGTAAAGCTGTTTTAACTGTGTTATTCCGGAGCTGCTTGTTACTCCACGATCCAGGTGCACTAATAGCAGACTAAATCTGGCCTGCGTGCTTTCTGAGAGATTTCATTACCATTTAATTTGAGTCTTGATTGAACGTGGGCAAGAAATAGTAAGCCTCAGCAATAACGACCCTGAGAGCAGTGGGGTGTGGACCAGAGGGAGATTTCCATTCCTTTATTAGCTCTCCCAACACAGAAAAATAGAAACATAGAAACTAGGTGCAGGAGTAGGCCGTTTGGTCCTTCGAGCCTGCACCACCATTCAATGTGATCATGTAGTTTCAGTATCCCACTCCCGTTTTCTCTCAATACCCCTTGATCCCTTTGGCCGCAAGGGCCATGTCCAACTCCCCTCTTCAATGTATCTAATGAACTGGCCCCAATAGCTTTCTGTGGTAGAGAATTCCACAGGTTCACACCTCTCTGAGTGAAGAAATTCTTCCTCATCTCATTCCTGAATTGCTTACCCCTTACTCTTGACCATGACCCCTAGTCCTGGATATCCCCAACATTGGGATTATTCTTCCCGCACCTAACCTGTCTGGTCCCATCAGGATTTTATATGTTTCTATGAGATCTCCCACTCATTCTTCTAAATTCCAGTGAATACAAGCCTAGTCGGTCCAATCTTTCTTCATTTGTCAGTTCTGCCATCCAGAGAGTCAGTCTGGTGAACCTTCACTGGATTCCCTCAATAGCAAGAATGTCCTTCTTCAGGCTATGAGACCAAAACTGCACACAATACTCAAGGTGTGGCCTCACCAAGGCCCAGTTTAACTGCAGCAAGACATCCCTACTCCTATTCTCAATTCCTCTCGCTATGACAGCCAGCATACCATTAACTTTCCTCACTGCCTGCTGCACCTGCATGCCAACCTTCAGCAACTGTTCCACCATGACACCCAGGTCTCGTTGCACCTCACCTTTTCCTAAACTGCCACCATTCAGATAATAATCTGCCTTCCTGTTTTTGCCACCAAAGTGGATATCCTCGCATTTAACCACATTATATTGCATTTGCCAAGTATTTGGCCATTCAGCCAGCCTGTCCAAATCACCCTTCAGCCTGTTAGAATCCTCCTCACAGCACACACTGCCACCAAGCTTAGTGTTGCCTGCAAATTTGGACATAGTGCATTCAGTTCCTTTGTCCAGATAGTTAATGTTAATTGTGAACAGCTGGGGTCCCAGCACTGTACCCTGCAGTACCCCACTTGTCACTGCCTGCCACTCTGAAAAGGAGCCATTTATTCCAACCCTCTGCTTCCTGTCTGCCAACCAGTTCTCTATCCACATCAATGCATTACTCTGATACAATGAGCTTTAATTGTGCTTACTAATCTCTCATGTGTGATCTTGTCAAAAGCCTTTTGGAAGTCCAGATACACAACATCTACTGATGCACCCTTAACCACTCTACTGGTCACATCCTCAAAAAATCCCAGAAAATTTGTCAAGCATGGTTTTTCTTTAGTGAATCCATGCTGACTTGGACCAAGCCTGTCACTGTTTCCTAAATGCTCAGTTATTACATCCAATGCTCCCCACAAAACATGCCAGACCTAGGAAGAGCTGTCGTGGATCCTATCTCATCTCCATCATTAAGGCCACCTACGTCTGTCTCTGTAACATTGCACACAGCCAGTCTCAGCTCTGCTGCTGTTACACTGGGGCTTAGCTAGTAGCCTCCTACCTTCCATATAGTGTAAACCTGAGCTCACTCGCACCCTCTTCTGATCGTATCCATTGCACTGCTCATCACCCTTTGTGCTCACTGACCTATGTTTTCTGAAGAAGGGTCTAGGCCCAAAACGTCAGCTTTCCTGCTCCTATGATGCTGCTTGACCTGCTATGTTCATCCAGCTCTACACCTTGTTATCCTATATTGATGCCCAGTTTAGCAACATCTTGCTTTTAAGTTTCTCCTTATGTTCAAATCCTCCCATAATCTCTCCCTCCCTCCCCATGTAACTTATCATCAGCCTACAAGCCTCCAAGATCTTTGTACACTTTGAGTTCTGGCCCCTCATTCATCCCTGATTTTAATCACTCCACCATTAGCAGCTGCCTGGTCAAGGCTCTGAAAATCTGCCCCTGAACCTTTCTGTCTCGCACCCACCCTCCCCTCCTTTAAGATGCTCCTTAAAACCTACTCCTTGACTAATGAGCCTTTGTTCTAATAGTGCTTTCTGTGGTTTGGTGTCAAATTTTGTTTGATCACTCTTATGTAACAGCTTGGGGCATTTTGCTATCTTAAAAAGCACAAGATAAATGCAAGGGTTTGTTGTTGTGAGGTACTGAAAAGCAGAAATCCTCTAGAACCTTTGAGTGTTTTAATGTAGAGTTCTGGGACAATACCAGGTTATGAGCCCAACTCTACATAGGTCATGGCTCCGTGCCCAGTACTGCTCCCTGCTGGGCCAATGGAAGAGCATATCACAGTGGCCACATTAGCCCTGTTATCAGGGCTCTTGTGGTGAAGTGGTAGTGTCTCAAGCTCTAAGCCAGGAGGCCTGGGGTCAAGTATACCACCTGCTTCAGTGGTGTGAAATATCATCTCTGAATAGGTTGACTAAAAAATGATCTCCCATGCGCTGTACTAAGTTCAGGTTTAACATGTTCCTGAATTGAGTGATCAGTTATCTCTGGTAGGCGGTGCATGGACTGGATTTTAACACAGGTTTCAGGACTTCAGTAACAGGTCTAGCGGGCATTCTTGAACACTCAGTTTGGTAGCAGAAAAGTTCAGCAGCTTTGCTGGAGGCAGCCCTGAACTGGCTGCCTCTGGGTTCACTATCCAATTAGAGGCAGCAATGAACTCTTGATGCTGCTGGTTCAAGTACAGGACCGACAGTGATTACCCCTCAGCAGTTAAGTAAAAACAATCAGATAATGTATTTTGTTATTTGTTTATGAGATGTGGGAGTCACTGGCCAAAGCAGCATTTATTCCCCATCCCTATTGTTCTTGAGAAGATGGTAATGAGCTGCCTTCTTAAACTGCTGCACTCCTCAGGGTGTAGGGACAGCCACACTGCCATTAGGAAGGGAGCTTCAAAATTTTGACACAATAATAGAGAAGGAACAGAGAAACAGTTCCAAGTCAGGATGGTGTGGAGAGGAAGTTGCGGGCGCAGTGTTCCCGTGTATCTGCTGCTCTTGTCCTTCCAGGTGATAAAGTTCATGGGTTTAGAAAGTGCTGTTGAAAGAATCTTGGTGAGTTGCTGAAGTGTATCTTATGGATGGTACAGACTGCTACCACTCTGCATCACTGGAAAAGGAGAGGATGTTCGAGGTGATGGAGGGAATGCCAAACAAACAGGTTGTTTTGTCCTAGATGGTGTTGATTTTCTTGAGTTTTGCTGGATTTGCACCCATCTTAGTGAGTTGGTGTTTTCCATCACACTTCTCTAAATTGCACCTTTTATGTGGTGCTCAGGTCTCTGGGGAGTCAGGAGGTGAGTTACTTGCTGCAGAATTCCCAGCTTGCTCTTGTAGCTACAGCATTTACATGAATAGTCCAGTTGAGTTCCTGGTCAACAGTAACTTCCAGGATGTTGGTAGTGGAGGATTCAGTGATGGTAATGCAGTTGAACATCGAAGGGAGCTCGTTATGAACAAACAAGTTAGGACAAGAATAGGCAACTTTTCCCTGTGACCCTGCACCATGATTCAATAACATTATGGCTCCTCTGATTACTACACATTTCTGCTTACCCCCAATACATTTACCCACTTGCTTTATCAAGAATCTACTTACCTCTGTGCTAAAAATGTTTGCGGACTCTGCTTCTACCATCTTTTGAGAAAGAGAGTTCAAAAACATATGACCCTTAGTCAGAAAAAGAAAACCTCCTTATCTCCATCTTAAATAGACCACACCTCAATGATAAATAGTGAATCCTGGTTCTAGATTCTCCCACAAGAAGAAACAACCTTTTCACATTTGCCATGTCAATACAGCACAACTTCTTATAGATTTCAATCAAGTCACTTATTAGTCTTCTGAACTCCTGTGGATATAAGCTTGACCTCATAAGACAACCTGCCTATTCCAGGTATTAGTTTAGTAAATGTGCACTGAACTGTTTCCAACACATTTAGATACTTCCTTAAATAAGACCAATATAATATATAGTACTCCAGATGTGATCTGATCAATGCTCTATATGCCTGAAACAAGATGTCCCTACTTTTGTATTCAACCCCCTCGCAATAAAGGATAATATTTGATTGGCTTTCCTAATTACTTGATGCACAGAGCTAGAGGCTGGCTTGCTCAAAGACGAAGCTACGAGCAGTAAAAGCAACCCCTACAGCTCCAAGGGATTTCCCTCTGATCGGCAGGGTCCTTTGCCTTAAACCATACTGCCCTTCTCTGGATGTGGACTTCAATGTCCATCACCAAAGATAGCTCAGTAGCATCATGACTGACCAAACTGGTTGAGACCTAAAGAACAGAATTGCTCGACTGAGTCTGCAGAAGCTGATGAGGAAACCAAAAGAGGGAAATATCTATTTAATCTCATCCTCAGCAATATAATTGTCACACATCGATACATGACATTATTGATAGGAGTGACAACCAAACAGTCCTTGTGGAGACAATGTCTTCACAATGGGGATACCTTACATCGTGTTGTCTGGCACTACCACTGCACTAAATGAGATAGACATTGAACATATCTAGCTGGGCATGCAAGAGACACAGTGGAAAATCATCACCAGAATTGTATTTGACCACAGTCTATAACCTCATAATCAAGCATTAATCAAGCCATTTCTGAAAAAGGGTCCAGACCTGAAACGTCAGCTTTCCTGCTCCTCTGATGCTGCTTGGCTGGCTGTGTTCCTCCAGCTCTACACCTTGTTGTCTCAGATTCTCCAGCATCGGCAGTTCCTACTATCTCTCTCCAGTCAAGCATTATCTCCCATTTTGCCATTCTACCATCAAGTCAGGAGATCAGCCTTGGTCTACAGAGAGTTGCAGGATGGCTTGCCAAAAGCAGCAACAAGCATTCCTAAAAGTGAGGTGTCAATCTAGTGAAGCTATAGAACAAGATTACTTGTGTGTCAAACAGTAGAAGCAGCATGCAAAAAGTAGGGTTAAGTATTCCCACAACCAATGGATCAAAACTAAGCTCTGCAGTCCTGCCACATCCAGTCATGAATGGTGGAGGACAATTAAACAACTAATTGGAGGAGCAGGGGTCTCCACAAATATCCTTATCCTCAATGATGGGGATCCATCAAATCAGGGTTTAAGTGACAAAGCTGAAACATTTATCTTTGTGAGGAGTGCCACATTTCTGATCCCTCTTAGCCTCTTCTTGAGGTCCCCAGCATCGCAGATGCCAGTCTTCAACCAATTTGATTCACTCCCTGTAATATTAAGAATTGGCTGAAGACACTAGCTAAAGCAAAGATAAACAAATTCCCAGCAATGTTACTGAAGGCTTGTGCTCCAGAAGTAGCCACACTCTTAGCCAAGCTTGTTCCGGTACAACCATAACATTGGCATCAACCCAGCAATGCAGAAAATTGCCTAAGTTTGTTCTGTCCACAAAAAGCTTGGAAAGTTCAACCTGACCAATTACTGTCCTAGCACTCTACTTACAATCATCAAACTGATGGAAGTGGTCATGGACAGTACTATCAAGTACCACTTTGCTGAGCAATGTACTGCTGACTGATGTTCAGTTTGAGTTCTTCCAGGTCCACTCAACTCCTAAACTCATTACAGCCTGGATCCAACTATGGACAGAGATGAGGTGAGAGTAGCTACCCTAGACATTCAGAGAACTTTTGACCACGTATGGCATCAGAGAACCCTCGCAAAACTAGAATCCATTAGGCAACAATTACATAATGCATAGGAGAAGAAGTACACCTTTCAGCCTATTGAGTCTGCTTCACCCTACAGAGAAAAGTAACTTTTCAATCTCATTGTTACTATATCATGTATTATTTCATCAGCTTCCTTGTGCTTCTGAGTTTATTGATAGTTGCAGGAGTTTGATCCATTGGAACTCTGTACAATGAAAGGCTTTTGATTCAGTGGAATTCTGTACAGTCAGACTGAATACATTGGAGTTCTGTGTAATGGGATTGAATGGGAAGGGATTTGATACATTGTTATTCAGCATGCAGGAGTGAAATGAGAAATTATTCAGATGTGAAGTTTTTCACTTAAAATATTAGGTTTATGCCTCTCTACAGATGCTGCCTGACTTGTTGAGTATTGTTCAAAATGAGAGGGGACTGGTCTGTTGAAATTTTTAGGGTGGGATTTGGACAAGCTTGTTCTCCAGAGAAATGCTCAGTTTGAGCCTGAGATCTGTTAGTAAGGAATCTATTTGAGTTTTGAACTTGTTAAACTGACAGAAGTTGGTGCTTGCTAGCCTCTCATCATTGTTTGGAGCTGTGGTTATTTTTAATATTTCGCAATGCTTTTACTGTCTGATGTTAAATGGCAGTTGCCCACTCTGAAAGGTGACAGTGAACTTGCATGAGCAACTCTATTACTTTGCAGGGTTGAGTGTACCTGGAGGCTCCAAGTCATGAGGAATGCTGCTGGATGTAGATGGTGGAATTGTAAAACCACTGAGTCCAGTAATAAAACCCATACATAATTATCTCTGGAAGATTGATGCACTTTGCCCTTTGCTCTTTCCTCTGGTGACTTTGAAGATTTTCCAGAAACTGGAGTGCAAAATCTAGGCTGACACTTAAGTGCAGTGCCAAGCCACTGCTGCACTCAGAGGTGCTGTCTTTTAAACGAGACATTCGATGGAGACTGTCTGTGCTCTCTCGGGTGGATGTAAATGATCCCACAGCATTATGTTGAAGAAGAGTGGACAAGTTTTCCCTCAACCAAAAACACATGATCGGGTCATAAATTGTAAATCTATCTATAGCTGTTGCTGTGTGTAAATTGGCTGCAGCACTTCCTACATCATAACAGAGCATCTCATTGGCTGTGAAGCACGTTAGGACTTTCTGAGCTTGAGCAAGGTACTGAGTAAATACAAATACTCATGTAACCACTTTCTCCTTTTCTACTTTCTGATAAATCACAGGAACTCAATAACTCAATCTATGCAAAAGTGCTGGAGTCTTAATTTCCTGTCTCCCATGGCATTGCGAGACAAGATGTGGAGGTGCTGGTGTTGGAGTGGGGTGGACAAAGCTAGAAGTCACATGACACCAAATTTATTTGAAATCACAAGCTTTCGGAGTGCTGCTCCTTTCAACTGATGAAGGGGCTACGCTCCAAAAGCTTGCGATTTCAAATAAACCTGTTGGACTATAACATGGTCTCATGTGACTTCTAACATTGTGAGACAACATTGGCATAACGTCAACTCAGTGGGAAATGGCAGATGGATCTAAATAACCACTGATCGTGGGACTAGAAGAGAAGAGTCCATTCCATTATAGGGTGTGGGTGCATGGGGAGTACCAGTTCCCACTGAATCCCTGCCAGTACACCCTCCCTCCACCTCTGCCCCAGCTAAGATCAGCACAGATCAGGAATTGAACCTGTGACCTCTGTCACAATCAGACCCTCTCCAATCATTTCACAGATGCTGAGGAAACTGTGGTAAACTATTTCATATGTGAACACAATTATTAGATAATGAACCTAATTTTTCCTTCTCTGTCCATTTATCTCTATCTATCCCTCCTACTTTTATCCTAATTCCTGTCTGTCTTTATTTACTTCTCTGCCCCTCTTGCTTCAATCCTTCCTCTTCTTTTCCCTGCTGTCACTCTTTCCACTTTTCTCTCTTCTCTATATCTCATCACATACCTTCCCCATCGCCTATTCCTTTCATCACTCCTCACTTTCTCTTTTCCCTTTCTTGCTATTTCCTGCTCCTCCTCCTCTCTGGTTTCACTGTTCCCTCTTTTTCTCTCTCTCTCCTATATTTCTCTTTTCTCCCTCTCTGTTCACTCTCCCTTGCCTTGCCCCCATCTCTTTCACATTTGGCCTGCAATTCTCTTCATCTGGCGCAAAATACATCCAGCAACTCCTATCAGGTGGTTGCTTCCCCTCAGTCTCTTTCTGACACCCTCTCCCCCTCTGCCTGTGTCCCTCGATCACTCCCTCTTCTCACTCTCCTCCTTCAGTCCCTCTCCTTGTTCTGTCCCTAACTCCTCACACTCTCCCCTTCTATTCTTCACCTGTCTGCTCCTTCTCAACCTCCGTCTCTGTCTGTATTTCTCTCTTCTTCAACTTTCTCATCGCCACATTCCTCTCCTTCCAAACATATGCCACGACACCCTCTCCCGACTCTACCACCCCAGCATAGCCTCCACCTCCAAATCCACAGTAGCTGCTTTATGTTCAGTTCTGGTCACCCAATTATAGGAAGGATATTATTAAGCTGGAGAGTGTTTGGAAAAGATTTACCAGGATGCTGCCGGGGGACTGGAGGGTTTGAGTTATATTGAGAGGCTGGATAGGCTGAGACGAAATTTACTAGAGCATTGGAGGTTGAGGGGTGACCTTATAGAAGTTTATAAAATTATGAGGGGCTTAGATAAGGTGAATGACAGGTGTCTTTTCCCTAGGGTGGAGGATTTCAAGACTTGGGGGCACATTTTTAAGTTGAGAGGAGAAAGATATAAAAACAGTCATGAGGGGCAACTTTTTGTACACAAGAATGGTTTGTGTGTGGAATGAACTTCCAGATGAAGTGATGGATGCGAGTACAGTTGCAATGTTCAAAAGACATTTTGGTAAGTACGAGTAATAAATGTTTGGAGGGAAATGGGCCGAGCGCAGGCAGGTGGAATGAGTTTAGTTTGGGAATATGGCCAGCATGGACTGGTTGGACAGAAGGGTCTGTTTCCATCGTGTCTGACTGTATGTTGCTGGAGAGCTCACTATTATGATCCAGTACAGAGAGAGGAGTCTGGGGGTGCAGGGATATGGAAGGCAGGGAGTAGGGCTTGGTTGGTGGTGGGATGGAGTCAATAAAGTGGGATCACCTGGAATCAGAGACTGCATTATAAGGCACCTGGGGTCTGGTGTAACTATACTCTATTACCTGATGGATAGGGTTGGGAGGGGGAGTGTGGGGAGGCATTTCAGCGCCTCTGGGATACAAAAGGACACCAACTGATGCAGTTGCCACTGAGGCACTTACTGCCAGTTAATTTCTATTGTTGAGTAATGACAGGAAACCACGGTGAGGGAATCCTGGGCCGAGAATAGTGTGAGCAGTTTTAGCAGCAGGCAGCTTGGTCTTTGCTTGACTGGAGTCACTGCATTCAGCAATCTCTGCCATCAGCCCCGCAATGAGATTTAATTAGAACAAATTGCTTTTTTTTATTTCTTTTCCCTTCGCTGCTCTTTTCCAAGAGGGCAGTAATTACATCAAAATGTGTCTGACATCAGGACTGGCCTTTGAATAGGGAAGCTCTGCTTTAAAACCTCAACAGCTTAACTCCCTGTCCTCCTGTTCCAATTTCACCACCTTTCTGCCATTTCGAGACCTTTTTGAGGATAATCAGAGGGTCACTGACTCAGTGACCGGGGGGAGGGAGGGGGAGATCTTCCGATTCACCGTCAATGTTTTATGTGCAGGGGCTTCTCTGAAGACAGTGTGAGAGAATGAGAGCTCCATGTATGTCTTCATCCCTGGCAGGATGTGGAGATCACTTCTGCTTCCTACCAGCTCCATCTCGACTCCAGATGGGAATATCTGGGAATCAGGAGAAAGTTAGGAGTGGGACACGGTTAAAACAACTCTTACAAACAGAACCAAATCCTGTGCACCTATCTCTCCTCTTCTCCTTGACCTACATTGGCTTCCAGTCTGGCAGTGACACATTTTAAAATTCCCATCCCCTTGTTCAAATCCCTCGTGGCTTCTCCATCTTTCTATTTCTGTCATCTCTTCCAGGCCTACAAACTTCTGAGATTTCTGACCTCTTACATATCCCACAATTGCCTTCACTCCACCAATCTTTCCTCAGTTGCCTCATTCTAAAACTCTGGAAATTTATCCCTGAACATCTCCCTCCTTCTTTCCTCCTTGAAGTTGCTTTATATAACCTACCTCTTTGACCAAGTTTTTGTTCGCCTCTCCTACTGTAGCCCAATGACAGATAATGTTCCTGTGAAACGCCTGGGAATGTTTTAGCAATGTTAAAGGTGTTATATAAATGTAAGGTGCTGTTATTCACACAGTGTCTGTCTTTCCAATCAGGGAAGGCATCACCATGTTAAATTCATCATGTCCGCTCCCAGCATTTTGAGAAATGGGCTGGCAATTGTTCCTATGAGGTGACCTTGTGCCAAGGAGTCTGAGAAGGAATATGAAAAGTCAAAATATTTTGGTTAGTGATTTGACAGACGTCAGTAAGAGGAGTAAGCAAAGAGAAGGCCTTGTGTGAACAGATTGCATGACTTAAAAGTCGAAGGCATAAAAGCATAAATGCAAGCAACAGAAAAACACAGGCACATTCAAACAAGCAGGGTTACGCAGTCAGAGATGAACACAAAAACAAGCAGGGTCACAAACACACAAAACAACAAATGGACACAGAAACACAGAAAATTCAGAGAGAAACAAACACAGAGAGAATGAGAGACACAGACAGATTCACACACATACAGACACCCACACTGACAAAGAAACATAGAGAAGGACAGAGAGTCAGCCATGCTCAGAGGGGCATATAGGGGCATCTGTGGGACACACAGATGCACATGGGGAAAGAACTGCCTTTGAGGAGTGGAGCCTTGTACTAATTGTCTGCAGTGATGTGAACGTGAAGATGTGTTTGGGTACCCGCGGGTTGTTCTACACACTACTTGTTCTAGCAGATCCTCTGAACCTCTTGCAGGGGAGATTGGCTGATGACTGGGAGCTTGTCTTATCAGTGGGCATTGTCGCAGCTATAAGTACAATGGTGATGAGATAGGTTTAACCACTTTTAAACTGAGGGATATTACCAGAATAGATCCACAGACTAGCTACTGATATAGTTTAAGAAACATTCCTGCATAGTTTTCTCACATCCTGGAGCTATGTGATGAGGCCAGGGTTCCTGTGGTTTCTTGTGTTATTGGTGATCCCAAATTGTCAGCATTGGCAGGCTATTCAACCATGAGGGTCATTTCAAAACTCAAAAACCTTCACTTTTAGTCCAGTGCAGTTCTGAAAGAGTGCTGCAATCTTTCAGATGATACCTTTCAGAGGAAATGTTAAACCCCTGACCCTCAGATATTTGCAAAAGATCCAATGGCAACATTTCAGAGAAGGTCAGGGGTGTTCTCTCTAGTGGTCTGGCTGATATTTATTCTTCAATTAACATCACAAATTATCTGCCTATAATCACATTGCTGTTTGTGAGAGCTTGCTGTATGAAAATTGACTGCCACACATTGGAAAAGCTGTAAATTGCTTAGGGATGACAAGAATGGGCAAGATGCTATGTAAATGCAAGCATTTTTCTTTTCCATTCTGACATTGGGATTAAAGAATTGTAAAGAATTGTTTTAGAAATTCATTCATGGGATGTGGACATCTCTATCTAGACCAGTATTTATAGCCCATCCTGAAATGCCCAGAGGGCAGTTAAGAGTTAACTGCATTGCTGTGGACCTAGAGTCACATATTGGTCAGAACTGATAAAGGATTAATTCCCTGAAGGACATTAGTGAACCAGATGGGTTTTTGTGACAATCAATGATGGTTACATGGTTATCATTAAGTGAGCTTTTTAACTCCAGATTTTTTATTGAACTCAAATTTCACCATCTGCCTTGGTGAGATTTACACCACATATTAGAGCATTAACCTGGGGTTGTGGAATAGTAGTCCAGTGACACTACCATTACAGCACCACTTCCCCACAATTGTAATCTGCCATCCTTACCTGCTGTGGCTTATATGTGACTCCAGACCCATGGCAATGTGGCTGATTCTTAACTGCCCTCTGAAATAGCCAATCAAGCTCCTCAATTCAAGGGACAATAAGGGATGGGCAACACTTATCTGCCCTGTCTATAGCACCCATATCCCATGAAAGAAGAAAACATATAACCTTTAATATTTGTTATTTCAAGGTGCTTCACAAGGCTGATTGCCATACAAAATTGAACACTGAGACATAGAAGGAGATACTCAGACAAATACCCAAAAACCTGGTCAAAAAAATAGGCTTTTAAGGTGGGCTATCACAGAGAATGGAGCAAATAGAGAGGGTGAAAGATTTAGGGAGGGAAATCCAGAGCCTGAGGCCTAGACAGCCCCAAGGAATGGCCACCAATAATGGAGTGAAGGAAACTGAGGGTATGCAAGGGATCAGAATTGGAGGGATGCTGTGATCATATGCTAATCATAGAATCCCTACAGTATGGAAACAAGCCCTTCAGCCCAACAAGTCCACACTGACCTACAGAGCATCCCACCAGGCCCCTCCCCCTAATCTACATGTACCTGAACACTACAGGCAATTTAGTATGGCCACTTTACCTAGTCTGCACATCTTTGGACTGTGGGAGGAAACCTGAGTACCTGGAGGAAACCCACGCAGACATGGGGAAAATGTGCAAACTCCACACAGACAGTTGCCCAAGGGTGGAATCAAACCCGGGTCCCTAGCGCTGTGAGGCAGCAGTGCTAACCACTGAGCCACCATGTGATCTTGGAGAGTTACACAGCGAGGGAAACAGGAGGCCAGGAAAGGACTGAGAAAACAAGGCTGAGGGATGTAGATTTGAGGCATTGCTGGGATAGAAAGCCAGTGAGTGCAGGGGCAATTGATGAATGGGGCTTGGTGAGAGACAGGATGTGGGAGGCAGTTAATGGGATGAATTCAGAATTACATAGGCTTGAAGGTGGAAGGTAGGCGAGGCCAGCAATGGAATTGTCTTTCAACTGCAGCAGGGGTTGTACATCATGCAGCCGAACCATTCACATCTGTTTTACATTCCCAACTTTGAAGGTAAAATGATGTTTTATATACCAGCAGGATATTCCACCATGAGTTGCATCACTCTCAAGTCCAATCCTAAGCCCCTTCAAACATCTACAGAGGGAGATATTATTAAATTAGATTAAAGAAAAGATTTATGAGGATGTTACCAGTAATGGAGGGTTTGAGTTATAAAAATACGCTGGGGACTTCTTTCACTGGAGTGCAGGAGTTGAGTGGTGACCTTATAGAAAATGATAAAATCATGAGGTGAATAGCAAAGGTTTTTTTTCATAAGGTGGGGGAACTCAAACCTAGAAGGCATGTTTTAAGGTGAGAGGAGAAAGATTTAGAAAGGGTATGAGGGGAAACGTCTCTCGCACAAAGACTGGTTCGTGAGTGGAATGAACTGCCAGGGGAAGTGGTGGATGAAGGTACAATTACAACATCTAAAAGACATTTGGATAAGTACATGAAGAGGAAAGGTTTGGAGGGATATGGGCAAAATGCAGGCAGGTGGGACTATTTTAGTTTGGGAACATGGTTAGTGTGGAGTTGTTGGACTGAAGGATCTGTTTCCATGCTGTATGACTCTATGACTCTAAGTAACATATAAATTGGAGAGTAATTGGGAATGGGTACTTCCAACATCCATCCCTCCCCCATACATATTCCCATCTGTTTTCTCAATCCTGATTGTTAGTGCACGCAAGCTGGAGCCCTGTCTTCCTTAGTTAACGTTACCACCAGGTCAATGTGCAGGGAAAGGGGCCCATAGTCCAATTAAGTAGGGTGGAAGGACACGTTCAGTTTATTCCAGTAAGTTCTTTGTGCATGACATTTTTATTCCCTCTTTATTCAGTCTAGGGATGTGAGTGTCACCAGCATTATTATAATATAATAATGATACTCGAGTAACTTGCAAGGGCCACTTCACAGGATAGTTAACCATTTTGTTTGTGGATCTGGAGTCAGGGCAGACTTTGTAAGGACAGCAGATATCCTCCCAGTTCATTGAACCAGATGGCTTTTTACAGCAATCTAGTAGCTTCATGATCAATATTATGAATGAAACTAGCATTTTTAGTTTTATTGACGTAATGAGTTTAAGTTCCACCAGCTCCTGTGGTGGGATTTGAATTTGTTTCCATTGAGTATGAGTCCAGACCCTTATGTTACTCAGCTAGTGACTCAGCTACTCTAGCGATTGTAATGAGGTCAGCCAGATGGACCTCATAGAATATGAGTTCCCTGATTGGGTTGTTAATCTCATCCAATCAGGGAGCCCTGGCTGACAGATATAAACAGGAGTGTCAGAGATTCTGTTCACTGTATTCACTGTGAATAATTAGGAGATCTGCAACTGGGCATGCTGCAATGCATATACTCTCTGTCTGGTCAAAACCACTGTCTCCCTTCTGCTTTGCACTGCGTTGATCTTCGGAAATGTAGATATGTGGCTAAGTGTCAAATGTGGGCAAATAAAGTACTTGGCAGATGAAGTGAACAGTTATTTTTCATTGGTCTTTATGCCGAGGTAATAAGTAACATTCTGATACAGCTGTAACTCAGAAAGTGGAAGGGAGGAAGAAACTCAAGTAAATTACAATCACCAGGGAGATAATACTGAGCAAATCATCAGAGCTGAGGACTGACAAGGGTAAAGGTTCTGATGGACTTCAACCTTGGGTCTTACAAGAAGTGGCAGTTGAGAGATTTGATGCGTTGATTATAATTTTATAAAAATCCCTTGATTCAGGGAAGGTTCCATTAGCGTGGAAAATAGTGATTGTAACTCCTTTACACAAAAAGAGAGACAGACAAACAGAAAGCTAAAAACTACAGGCCACTTAGCCTAACATCTGTCATAGGGAACATGAGAAGCTGTTAATAAAGAAGTTACAGCAAGATACTGAGAAAAGCTTAAGAGAATCTGGCAAGTCAACATGGTTTTGTGAAAGGGAACCCATGTTTAAGTAATTTATCGAAGCTCATTGCATGATATGTTGTAGGTTAAGGGAACCAGTAAATGTACTGTGCTTAAATTTCCAGGAGACACTGGGTAAGGTGCCACATCAAAGATAATTGCAGAAAATAAGAGCTTGTGATGTAGGGGGTAACATATTGGATAGAAGAATGGCTGGCTAATGGGAAGCAGAGAGTAAGCAAAAATGTGTCATTTTCTGTTTGGCAAGATGCAATGAGTGATGTGCCGTAGGGATCATCATTTTACGATTTATATAAATGACTTAGACAGAGTATGACTGCTAAATTTACTGTTGACACAAAGATCAGTAAGTTGCGAAGAAGACATAAAAAGGCTACAAAGGTGTTTAGATAGATTAAGTTAGTGGGCAAAGATCTAGCAAATGGAACATAAAATGTGAAAATGTGTAATTGTCTATTTTAGCAGGAAGAATGAAAAATAATTGTACAATCTAAATGGTGAGAGATTGCAGAATATTTGAATGTGGGGAAGCTGTTGTGCTGCAGCTCCTCAACAATTCTGGCTGACCAGGAGACTGTCCCACTCTTAATGGCTACCACTGGTGTATTACAATGATTTACCAATCAATAATCTATGAATAATTGTTTGGCCATGTTACGGCACACTATCTGTGAAGGCTTGATGTGGGACTTGAACTTGAGCTTCTGGCCCAGAGGTAGGGATGCTATAGTACACTCCTGCACCTATTTTCCATTATCTATGTGCCACAAGATATTTGTTAAGGTGACAGAAAGTATATTGCAGTTGGTGTTGTATATGTTGATTTTCAAAAGGCAGTCAATAAAGGATCACATTTCTGGCTTGATATCAAAATTAAAGCCTATTGGATCAAAAGGGCAACAGCACAGATACAAAATTGGCCACGAGATAGAAAACAAGAGAGTTATGATCAATGGCTGTTTTCAGACTGGAGAGAGATATTTAATGATGTTCCCCATAGTCCAGGATTAGGGTCACTGATACGTTTGATACACATTAATGACTTGGACGTTGGGGTACAGTGCTCAACACTGAAATTTGAAATACCCCATGTATTTTGGAATTGCAGTAAATAGTGAGGAAAAGGACCCAGACACTTGGATAGGCTGGTGGAATGGATACCTTCTCACCACCTTCACAAGGGCAACTAGGGATGGGCAAGGAATGCTGGCCAACCAGCGATGCCCGCATCCCACAAATGAATCGAAAAAAAAACAAATGGCGGATAAACTTCAATGCAGGAAAGTGAGACGTGATACCCTGATTGGTCAGAGGATGGGGTGAGACAATACAAGTTAAAGAGCACAGTTTAAAGGGGATGGAAGAATAGAGAGACATTGGGGTTTTTGTGCATAAATCTTTGAAGATACAGGTTCAGGTCAACAATTGGGATTGTGAACTTATTGAATAATGACACTGGGAACAAAAGACAGGAAGTTATACTAAACCTGTATAAAACACTAGTCCAGCATCACTTGGACGATTGTGTCCAATTCAGGGCCTTGTGTTTTAGGAAGAACATTGAAGGCTTTAGAAATGTAGAGCTTTACTAGAATTGTTCCAAGGAGGAGAGATTTCAGTTACAAGGACTGACTACAGAAACTAAGGTTGACCTCCAAAAAAAACAGAGCTGGTTAAGACAAGGTTTGACAGAGGCGTTTGAAATCACTTCTGGTTTAGATTCAGTAAATGAAAAGAAATTGTTTCAAATACTTAAAATGTTTATGTTTCATTTTTAGGAATTGTTAAAGGAGGGATTTGGCAGAATCAGGACTGAAATCTGAGAGCCTGAAGAAGATTTTGTTCATGGTGAAAGCTACCAATACCAGCTCTGGCACTGGCACCAGCATGGGCAGCAACAGATACAGCAGCAAAGAACATCTGAAATATCGGCATCACACAAAGGATGAAAAGTAACTCCTCTAAGTAAATGTCTTGTGGGTAAACCCATACAGGAACCACAACATACTCAGCAATGTTTAAATATTTGCTGACCACATATTTTTACTCCATTTGTTTTTGGGATGTGAGTGATGTCAATAAAGCCAATCTTTATTGGCCATCTCTCGAATCCCTGGTGGTATGATGATTCAGTCATTTAGCATAGGGCTGGAGTAACATGTAGACCAGATTGTGTTGAAGTGATGGGTTCCCCTCCTACAAGGTGAACCAATTAGGTTTTTAAAACAATCAGCGGACTTCATGATCCATTTCCAAGTTCATTGATTGATCCAATTTAGTTTCTCAACTTAATCTGGTGGGCTTCAACCCCATAACCTTTCTGGACCAGCTCCACAATCAACCCATTGCCATGCCAACTCGTTACACATTACTGCCTCAAATTTCAAAATCAAACTCAATTTACCATAAAATTCCACACATTTAGGGAAATCAAATAAGACTGTAAACACCATAAAAATCCAAAATATAGATTCAAATAAACAATGGGAAAATGTTACCAAGTGAATGGAATGGAATCGGTTACAGTCGAGGAGGGAAAATCTATGGGTTATTTGCAAGATAGTTGCCAGGTGCAGTGGGAAGACAGTGAGACTTCACAGAACAGATGAGTGAGGACAGGCTAAAGGTTGACCTTGTCAAATAGTACCTTGCTCTCAAAATTGCTCTTGGTTTGATTAACAGCTAAATGGGTAGGGGCTCATATACTATGCCATTGCCCATTCTTTCAGTGGAGACATTTAAACTGAGCATGTTTAATAGGATGGCTGTCCACAGAAACTAATGGTTCAAGTAATACTAAATACAACTATGCTCACCCATAATTCTTATGAGCACAAAGGTATTGTCAACTGATGTTTCTCTACCCCTCAGTAAGATATAGGTACACTGATGGTATTTTTTAGTCACTCACTCAATAAAGGAGATATGCGTACAGTGACTGGCATTTCCCAGTCCCTCATTTCATCAGGGTGATGTATACTGACTGGTGTGTTTCAGTCATCCACTTTCTCAGGGAGGTGTCCGTACATTGACTGATGGCTGTCAATCCCTCACTCTCCCACAGAGATACATCTACATTGGTTGGTGTCTCTCAGTCCGCGATTCTGTTGGGGAAGCATCTGTACATTGATTGCTGTCTCACAGTCCCTGAGGAAGATACCTGTACATTGATTGCATTTCTCAGTCCCTCACTCCCTCAGGGAGATATCTGTATGCTGCCTGGTGTCTCTCATTCCCTCAGGAAGATACCCATACATTGCCTGGTGTCTCTCGTTACATCAGGGAATTACCTGCAAACTGACTAGTGTCTCTCATTCCCTCAGAGAGGTACCTGTACACTGAAGGGAGTCTGTCACTCCCAACAGGAAATATCCGTACACTGACTGGTGTCTCATTATATCAGGGAGATATCTGCATGCTGACTGGTGTCTCTAACCCCCTGCAAGAGATATTTGCACACTGATAGGAATCTCTTATTCCCACTGGGAAATATTTGTACACAAACTGGTATCTCTGAGACTTTCGTGACTTCCTATCCTTATGTGCAGATGATTGCCTGAATAGTGAGAATAGGCTGTCCTATCCGTTCAAGCCTGAGACCAATTTGAATTGAACAGGTATTGATGAAGGAAAAGAGCGTCAGTACATTGGCGGTAAATGACTGTGTATTCCAGGCTCAGTTGCTGATGTCTCCCTTTTGTAACATGAAGATGAAGTGATTTTTGTTGCAAGGAGAGGAGTTTGCAATTTTATCCGTTAAACGAAACGTGCAGCCTTTAGGCTAAACAGCTGGTGTATGCACATGGTTCTGTTTGATTACGTGAGTGGAACTATTGCCTTAAATAAAATAATTTGTCTTCCAAATTGTTGTGCGGTGTCCTTTTGTTTCATTCATGTAAACCCCTGCACCATTTCTCCTGCCTAACTGGACAGATGGAATTAAAATGCAGATCAGTCATGATCAAATGGAATTACAGAAGATGTTTGTGCGTTGAATGGTCTCCTCTTTCCTCTAGGATGTTTTGTAAGGATGGCAGTTTCCTTCCCTAAAGGATATTAGTGTATCATCTGCTTTTTACAGCAAAACAACAATTTAATGACAGCTTTTACTTAGTCCTCACCATTAAAAGTCATCCATATTGACAACAGGCAGTGTCTTGTAATCTGCCCAATGAATCATTAGCTGTTCATATTAATGGAAGTTTCAAAGTTGCCTAGTGCTCAAAATAAATGGAATACTCACGGCTGCACTTACTTACTACATTGTAACACACTGAAGTGAATGATAAAACAAACATTTGGAAAGAACATCACCTTAATGTTTATTTACTTTCTGTAAATTTAAAGCTCTTCTAATTTGCTCAAAGTGGTATGTGGTTGCAGTTTGTATAAATCACTGCTATGCAATCTTGATCTCCAGCATTCTTGTGAGAATGTATTTTAAAAGGGTAGAAGTAGAAAAGATGGTTTCAGTTGTGAGGGGGATACCAGAACTGTAGGCCACAAGTATAAAATATTCACTACTAAATTCAATGAGGAATTCAGGAAAAACTTCTTTACTGGTAAAGTGGTGAGAATGTGGAAATCACTGCCGCAAGGAATGGAATTTAATGTGGAGCTACATAAGCACAATTGAGGAAGAAAGTAAAAAAATGCCTAGATGAGATGAACTAAGCTGGGACAAGACTGTATATTCTCTGCAATAGCAGCGCACTGTAATAATGTTTTTTGCATTAAATGGGTCATTGTGTTGAATGGACAAGTCTCATTTGAATGAACAAGCTGGGTCTGAATGATATAAGTGATACCAGCTTTTAATTCCTACAATTTTTGAAAAAATTGAATTGATATCATAAAACTTCTGTGATGGAATTTGAGCTCTCACTTTCTGGACTACTAAAGCTGCAATGTAATCATACCACCATATATTCAAAATATTATTTTTCTGGTGCAGCTGGGTTTAACATAAATATTCAGTTAATGTTCCCCTTTTAGTAATTTCAGCTGTTACCTAGATAAGGTAAATAGAATCCTTCAACCAAAAGCAGTAAATGCTAGAAATGTTCAGGTCCAATGTCTTCAATGGAGAGAGAAGTATAGTTAATGTTTCAGATTGATAAACTTTCATTCAACTTTCATTACAGATTCACAACATCCTGAGATTTTGTTCTGAGGAAGAACAAAGAATGAAGAACAATACAGCACTGGAACAGGCCATTTGGCCCTCCAAGCCTGTGCCAACACATTTTGCCTTTCTATACTAAAACTGTCCTCACTTACAGGATTCATATCCCTCTATTCCCTCTACTCCCCTCCTATTCATGTATTTGTCCAGGTGCTTCTTGAATGCTGTTATTGTGTCTGCTTCCATAACCTCCTCTGGCAATGTGTTCCAGGCACTCCCCACCCTTTGTATAAAACTTGTTTCACACAAAGGGTGGTGAGTGCCTGAATTTTACACAGGAACGGTCACTCAACCAAAATGTGAACTCTGACTTCTCTCCATAGATTCTGCCAGACCTGCTGAGCTTTTCCAGCAATTTCTGTTTTTGTTTCTGATTTACAGCATCTGCAGTTCTTTCGGTTTTTATCCTAAGATTTTTGTTGTATTTCAATGGATTCCTTGATTTTCTATGAATTGAATGAAATACAAAGCCAGAGGTGTGAAGTTTTACAGTTTCTGGGATTATCTCTTGTATCATAAATTCAAATCTTTTTTAACATAGCTGTTTAGCTTGTAATAGCTTCATTCTACCACTGGAGGACAGCATTGCTTCACATGTTGCATCATGCTTGATGGTGAAGACACATGAACAAGGAGCTACAGAAAATTTATTCTGGGAAAATTTAATCTCTCTCGAAAGAAACTATTTTTTGTATTGTCCCTTCCACAATCTCAAGCCATCCCAAAGTGCTCAACAATGCATTGATGGAGCATTCCCTCGCACAATCTTCAGTGGAGAAAATCTTTGTTCTTCAGGATTAACAAAAGATATGACCAAGAAAGCATTGGCATTTACTGTGCCATTAGGGTGTTCCAGAGAATAGTTCTTTACCTGCATCATCTGTCTGTGACCAAACTCCTAAAAACATGGAATTAGATTAATGTGCAATCATCTATTGTTGTGGCTCAGCGAAAAACATTAGAGCCTGCAAGAACTTGCATTTATATAGAACCTTTCATGACCGCAGGACAAATTAAGACACTTTACAGCCCATGGGATTAAAAGGATAGTGGGAGTTTAGTTACAAGTAGGCTAAGGAATATGTATTATACTACACAGTCAGGATGTCAGCGTGCCTTTAAGAGACACACTCATGTTATTATTGCTGTCTGCATTATGGTGTGTGATGTGGACTCCTAAAGAAACCCTGCCTTATCTAACCTCAGATTATTTGAACCATGATACTCTGCGAGAAGCGGGTTCCTTTATTGTAAACTAATAATTGAATACTAGCCCTGATACTTATGTGCCTGAGGAATATAGTATTTGTACCTAATAGTTGATTATAATAAATATCTGTTGGATTCTCCAATAATCTGGACATCAATGCCCAGATACTTATTTTACTGGAAGTAACATTAGCATTGTCACATCAGGTAAATCGTTCCTGTCAGAGGTAAGCATATATCAGGACAGGAAGCAGAGAATAATAGTGGATGGTTATTTTTAAAGATAGTGTTCCTCTGAATCAATATTAAGACCAATGATCCCTTTTAAATCTAGTTGTTGTACATGGCCAAGATTTCTCAGTACATGGTCTCTTAAGATTTCCTTGTACAGTAGCAATATTGGCCTGCATGATCTCTTCTTGGCTGAAACACAGCTTAGCAGGGACTTGGTTTAGATTCTAATTTTGTTACGTATTAATGGTCAGGTCTAGGGCTGACACAGCATACTTTCAAACTTTGAAACTATCATGAACCTGGTACTTGATGGCAATGATGTGGAGAACAATACCACGAATTAGTAGCAGGCTAGTGAAGTTGATGGACACAAGTGGATGATATTTAACCCAGCAAAGTCTGAGGTGATACATGTTGACAGAATGTCTAAGGCGAAGGAATATAAACAGAATGGTACAACTTCTGCATGAACAGAAAGACCTGGATGTGGGTGGACACAAGTATTAAAAGGCAGGAAGGGAAGGTTGTGAACAAAGATTTATACGTAGAAGTTCTGTACAATGGCAAAGAAGTTAAACAGCAATGAAAGCAACAACAACTTTACTTAAATTGTGCTTTCATTAGAATGGAAACACGCCCAATCTGCTGCATATTATCAATCAAAAATTTTGCACCAGGCTCTTAAGGATGATCAAATCTGGCCAAAGAGGTCAGTCTAAAAGAGCATCTTAAAGAGGAAACAAAAAGTAGATTGAGAGCATTCCAGAGCTTAGGGGATATAAAAAGATTTATTCCTTCTTGGGATGTGGATGGCACTGGTGAAACCAGCATTTGTTGTCCATCCCTACTGCTCTTGACGTGAATGACTTGTTAGGTCATTTCAAAGGGCAGTTAGGAGTCACCTGTGTGTCTGGACCCAGGTACAGCCCAAACTAGGTAAGGATGGCAAACTTCCTTCCAAGAACAACATTAGTGAGCTAGATGGATGTTTACAACAATCAATGATCATTCATGATCACAATTACTTAGACTAGCTTTCAATTCCAGATTTTTATTTATTGAATTTTAAATCTTACTAGCTACCACTGTAGGATTTGAACCCACATCCTCAGAATGTTAGCCATGTCCCCAGGATTGCTAGTCTATGACTTAACCAAATTTTTCATTCAATTATATGACAAGGACTTCACCGACTGGGTCAGCATTTATTGTCCATTTAGAAGGTAGTGGTAAGCTGTCCTCTTGAGCTGCAGCAGTTGACTTGACCCCTGCTATTAGGGGTGGAGTTCCAGGATTTTGAACCAGCGATACTGAAGGAACAGAAATAAATTTCCAAGTCAGGATGGTGCGTGGCTTGGAGGGAGGTATAGCATGTGGTGGTGATACTATGCATCTGCTGTCCTTGTCCGTCTAGATGGTAGAGACTGTGGATTTGGAGGGTATTGTGTATGGAACCTTGGTGGATTTCTGCAGTGCATCTTGGACACAATGCTGCTACTGTGCACCACACCTACTGATGGAGGAGAAATTGAATGTTTGTAGATGTGTCGCAAGTCAAGCGGGCTGCTTTGTCCTGGATAGTATTTAGTTTTTTGAGTGTTGTTGGAACTGCACACATCCAGGCAAATGGGGAGTATTCCATCACACTTCTGACTAGTGCCTTGGAGATGGTGAATAGGCTTTCAGGAGTTAAGAGGTGAATTACTAGCTGCAAGATTCCCAGCCTCTGACCTGATCTTATAATGTCCGTACTTATACGATGAGTCCTGTTCAGTTTCTGGTCAATAGTCACACAAGGACGTTGATAGTGAAAGATTCAGCTATGTCAATGCAATTTAATGTCAAGTGATGATGGTTAGATTCTCTTGTTTTAAATTGTCATTGGCTGGCATTGTGTGCTGCAAGTGTTACCATTTGTCAGCCTCAGACCAGATATTATACAGACCTTGTTCATTTAGACAGATACTGCTTCAGTGTCTGGGGAGTCATGCACATTGTGTAATTGTCATTGAACATCCCTATTTTTGATCTTAGGATGGAGGGAAGATCATTGATAAAGCAGTTGAAGATGGTTGGGCCATGGACACTATCTTGATGGGCTTCTGCAGAGGTGTCCTGGAGCTGAGTTGACTGACCACAACCATCTACTTTGTGCTTGGTATGACTCCAGCCAACATAGAGATCTTTCCCCAATTCCCATTGACTTCAATTTAGCTCAGGTTCCTTGATGCCACTCTGTCAAAAGCAACCTGCATGTCAAAAGGCAGTAACTCTCACCTCACTTTGGCAGTTCAACTGTTTTGGGCATGTTTGAACCAAGGTTGAAATGACGTCAGCAGCTCAGAGAATCTGGCATATTCCCCTAGGTATCAATCAAGCATCTTGGTAGCTGAAGGCCTAAGATCCAATGATGAAGCAATTAAAGTCAGGAATGCTGAAGAGGTAGGGATTGAAGAATTGTAGATGTTTCAGAGTGTGGTAGAGCTGGAGGAGAGTACAGACACAGTGAGGGGTGTGGCCATGGATGGCTATCAGAGCAAGGATGAGTCTTCAAACGGAGACATAGCTCAACTTGGAGCCAATGTGTATCTGTCAAATCAGAGATGATAATTTGGTTGAGCTGTAGCAGTATCAATTCTGCGTCCCCACTTTTTGCGAGGCATATCAAGGCCTTCGAGAGGCTGTGAAAAGTGTACAGTGGACTGGTTCCACATATGCGAGTGTTCAATAATGTGGAGAGCCTCAGAAGCTGTGGTAGTTCTCCTTACAGCAGAGAAGTCTAAGGAGAGATTTGATAAACATGTTCAAAATCATAATGGAATGATCTTGAATCAATAACCAGAAACTGTTTCCAGTGACAAGAAGTAACAATGGACACAGATTGAAGGCAACTAGTAAAAGAAATAGAAGCGATATAAAGTGGGATTTTTGTGATCTGAAATGCAATGTCCAAAAGTAACTCTTAAAAGTGAATAAAAAATTAAATGGCTAGATTTAATTGGAAAGTTCATTCAAAGAGCTGATATAGGCATGACAGGCTAAATAGCCACCTGTCTTAATTTATTCAATGATTGTTTGAGTGAAGTTTCTTCAGTGCAGTCGTGGTCATCGTAATGTAGTAAGCACTGCAGCTAATTTACACATAGCAAGGTCTCACAAACAGCAACTGGATAATTTATTTTATTGGTAGGTATAATACTTACCTCCTTAGCTACCCATCTGTACAGCACCCTTCCCATCCCATGCTAGCCCAGATCTCCCACTCACTGTGGCTGAAAGAACTCACTACTCCCTGGATATTCAGGACCGGATTCATCATTTTAAGTGATAATTGTTGACCAGTTCACCAGGGAAAGTTCCCCTGTTCTTCCTCCACTGGTGTTGTGCCAACTTTTGCAAATTGACAGAGCCTTGTTATAACGGCTCACCCAGATGGAGGTACGTCCAGCAGTGCAGCACTCCTTGTGAGCTTGATTTAGGTTCAATGACTCTGCAGTTGGACTGGGACTCAGGGGGTTGAGTGCTGTGCACTCAGCTATGGGTTGCTCTTTATTTTAAAACATCTAGTGTTCCACTCAGTCATATTTGCATAGTGCCTGGAATACTTAGTGTTCACAACAAAAGTGCAACTGTAAAGGAATTGATACAGTTGAAAATACCCAGAGAGCTGGGAAACCACCAGAGGGAACAGAGAAAGTGCAATCTGAGGAGAAGCTGATTGAAAGATGGGAAGAATAGAGGGAGTGACAATCTCTCGATGATTTATTATCCTGTCTGATTTGCTTATGTTTCAAATCAGCCTTTACTTTCAAAAGTAGAAATCTGAAAATCACACTGTAGAATGCAAAAATAAACACACTCAACATATTTGCCTAAAACTCATCTGTTTTTGTTTAAGAGTGTGATGAAACATCTAATGTTAAATGTAAAAACTGGAGAGTGCGCAGATTTAATCAGATATAAAATATTATGGAGAAAGGTCAGATCCCATTCTGGGAATTGGGGTTGAAAGAAGATCACAGATTCTAAAATAAATATGACTGATTGGCGGAGAGAGTCATTCCTTGTCCTCTTGTTTCTTCCTTTACCTCCAGCAGTTAGACCTATGGGAGTGGGGTGGCTTTCAGATGAGACCTGTCACACTGTTTTCAGAAATATGGATTCATCTTTGGGAGGTTAGGAGGGCAGGTGTTCTGGAAAAAAATGGGGTGGCATGGTGGCTCAGTAGTTAGCACTGCTGCCTCATAGCGCCAGGGACCCAGGTTCAATTCCACCCTCAGATGACTGTCTGTCTATGTGGAGTTTGCACATTCTCTCTGTGTCTGTGTGGGTTTCCTCCGGGTGCTCCGGTTTCCTTCCGTAGGCCAAAGATGTGCAGGCTATGTGGATTGACCGTGCTAAATTGCCTGGAGTGTTGGGGGATGTGTAGGTTAGGTGAGTTATGGGTTATGGGTTATGGGGGATGGGTCTGGATGGGATGCGGTGAGGGCTTGTTGGGCCGAAGGGCCTGTCTGCACACTGCAGGGATTCTATGGAAATAGTGTAATTTCCTGGTCCTGGGCACTAGGGCAAGATTTTGGTTTTTAGGTTCAGAGCCTGACATCAGACTCAAATGGGGCTTCCAACTCTTCAATCTGTCAGGACATGGCAGTAATGCTCCTTGGTTGGTGGGCAGAGGGCACACTTGCTAATTCATTGAAGACAACATTCAGGCTCTTGAAGTTGGATACCTGGTAGAAGGCTCTCCATCACAGAAGAAATCACAGGCTGCAACCTGAGCTGCCCTCTTGAGAACTTGAACGAATGTTGTATTTACAAATGACATAGCTGCCAGGCCCTCCAAATGGGGAGGTGTCTCCGGAGGACTAGAGCTGTGACCAAATAAATGAGGAAGGCCTTACAGCCTGCCTAGAAGACTGCTCCTACCTGTGCTACCCTAACTCTCCCGGCCTGTCACAGGGAGGCTTGCAACAGGCAACTAGCCAGGTCCCCACATTCTGAGGGGACACAGAGACTGGAAAATTCCAGTTGGTTCTTGCAGATTTGTCTCAACTGGACTTTTGCTCACTATCATTGGAAACCCACTGGTAACGCACTTCTTCTCGCTCAACAGAGTCTTCAATGACATGGTTTGGGTGCAGGACTTTATCTCGCTGAGGGTGGAATGTGTATGGAATGAGGTGCCAGAGGAAGTGGTGGAGACTGGTACAATTACAACATTTAACAGCATCTGGATGGTTACATCAATAGGAAAAGTTTAGAGGGATATGGCCAAATACTGGCAAACAGGACTAGATTTATTTAGGATATCTAATTGGCATGTATGAGTTGGACCAGAGGTCTGTTTCTGTGCAGTACAATTCTTATGACTCTACGGTGCCAACAATCAGGTGACACAATATTACTCACCTGTCCACTTCCGTTCTTACCTCTAAATCTGGCCAAAAGTTCTTCTCTGGGATTGAAATTCAGCATGGGGATGGGAATGCATATCAGCAGTCAATACTACATTCCCTTTTCCTTCTGTCCTCGCTGTGGCTTGGTGGCATCCTCATCTCAGAGTAAGAGGTTGTAGCTTTACCCGTCAGTCCACAGACTTGAGCATGGAATCCAAGCCAGTCATTCCCTACACTGTGCTGAGGGAGTGCTGCACTGGCTAAGGTGCCATCTTCAGGATGAACTGTTCAACCATGACCATAAACTATCAGCTCTCTCATTAAAAGATCACAAAATGCCACTCCAAAGCAAAGTCTGAGAGTTCTCCCTGACCAACATTTATACCTTGCTCTAAGTTAGTAAAGCAGGTTGTTCAATTGTTATAACATTGCTGTTCCTAGGATTTTGCTGGCTGTAAATTGGCTGCTGTGTTTCTCATAGTACAACAATGATTATACATTGTATAGAACTTCATGACTATGGAATAACCTGTATTGTGAAGGCTGACGTGAAAGTATTAGTTATTTCTTGCTGTATCTCATGGAGATGGAGGTAGAGAGAGAGAGAGAGAGTTGGCAAACTAGAGCATTGCCAAAAAAAAAAAGACATTTTATAGAGTCACACAGCATGGAAACAGACCCTTCAGTCCAACCAGTCTATGATGTCCATGTTCCCAAACTAAACTAGTCCTACCTGCCTACGCTTGGCCCATATCCCTCCAAACATTTCTTATTCATGACCTTACTCAAATGTCTTTTAAATGTTGTAACTGTACTTGCATCCACTACTTCCTCTGGAAGATAATTCCAGACACAAACCATTCTCTGTGTAAGAGAATTGCCCCACACATCTTTTTTAAATCTTTCTCCTCTCACCTTAAAAGTATGTCCCCTAGTCTTGAAATCCCCAGCCTAGGGAAAGACACTTGCCATTCACTTTATCCATACCCCTCATGATTTAATAAACCTCTAAAAGGTCATGCCTCAAACTCCTACGCTCCAGTGAAGTTGAAGCTTTTTGTTTTGAACATATCAGGACAATTCACAAGAATACCAATGTAAGGTGAATAAAGTCAGACGTCACACGATACTAGGGTATAGTCCAACAGGTTAATTTGAAATCATAAGCTTTCAGAACACTGCTTCTTTGTCAGGTAAACCTGTTGGAACATAACTTGGTATCATGTGATTTCTGACTTTGTCCAACAGTCCAACACTGCCTTCTCCACAACTTGGCTGATAACATAAGGTGAAACAATAAATATTTATCGTGTTACCAGAAGAGAGTGCTGATTGGTTGAGAATTAGACTGATTGATAGAGGCCATTGCCATAGAGAAAATGTATTAGTTAATGACAACTGACAGTTGGTAAATTGTATTTAAGTGTTAAACCAGATAGCTTGACTCCAATTGATTCATTTCTCAGGGCAATACCTTGACCAGTCACTGGATATCACCTGACAACTCAATGAAATAGGTTTGTGGGGTTCTATAGGTCCAGACTGTAGTCTTATGGGCGCCAATGCTGGAAGGAGTGGCATATTTTAGATAAAGTGCCAATCAAATGGGTTTGCGTATTCCACATTCTAGTTTCAACAACACCGCACTTCCTTAATTGCAAACACTGAATCCTGCACTGGGCGTGTCCCTCCACTATTCTCACCCCATCGCAGTGAAGGAATTTAATTCATGTGTCCCATGTTGGGACAGTGTCCAACTTGAAGGAAATTCCAAATGTTATGAAATAAAACTTAATCAAGCTTGGCACTTAACTGTTCGTCATCACTAATTGGCACATTTCCTAAGACAAAACCTCTACCAATCAAAACCGAAAGAACTGCAGGAACAAAAACAGAAGTTGCTGGAAAAGATCAGCAGGTCTAGCAACTTCTGTGAAGAAAAAAAATCAGAGTTAACATTTTAGGTCTGGTCATCTTTCCTCAGAACAATCAAAGTCCACTTGCCGATCAGCCCTCTCCCCTTGTACACTATAAATGTTGGTTTCACCTTAACATTGGTATTCTTGTGAATTGTTATGATAAGTTCAAGGCTAAAGCTTTGATAAGATGTGTCCTTTTTCAGTTGTATTTAAGTTCCGTATTACCAAACAATGTCTTCTAGACTAATATCTTCACCAGCAGCTCACCATGGCAGCGGCAGTATATCCAAATTGCAGGATTCACTGCAGGAAGTTATCAAGGCTTCTCTGGGAGCACCTACAAAATACACAGCATCCACCAGCTAAAAGCAGTGAGTGCATCGGAATCACCCACAAGTCACACTCTATCCCGATATGGGACACGTAAATTCCATTCCTCCATTGCCACTGGGTGAAAATAGCGAAGGGACAAAACTCCACCATTGCTAATGACTGGCTTCAATACTTAACTTTAAGGAGGTAAGGAGGTGTAAACTAGAATATGCACACTCACTTTATTGGCACTTAGTCCACCATCAAAGATATACAACTCCCTCCATCACGGATATCTGGGTGACTGCATTTGAATGTATAGGACCTCCCAAACCTGCAAATCTCTACCACCTTTGGGAGAAGGGCAGCAGGCCGTTCTGACCTTGGCACATATTGCCATTCCTTCACTTTGGTTGTATTATAATCCTAGGATTCCGACATTGTACAAACTGCAGTGGTTTAAGAAGGTGGCTCACCCCCACTTTCTGAAGGTAGATGGGAATGGGCAATAAATGCTGGCCTTGTCACATTCACTAAGTAAACAAGATATCATTCTTCTACCTGATTCATTCCTTCCAAGTGTGAATAAAGCACTATTGTTGAAATGTTGAACCCCCTTGAAAACGTCAGCGAAAATTCTCAGACTCACACTGCTTCTTCTGAAACCAGTCATTAGCACAGTTACTATGGCAGCACCTATGTAATCTCTGCTGGCTAAAAAAAGGTAATGACCATTTAACTGCAATTACCTAATAGAATTATTATCCATCAAATACCATCAAACCGTCCCACCCTATAAATAAACAATATTCCTGCTCAAGGTCATTTTTAGGCACATTATTCTTTCACAGCTACAGTTCACTAAACTCAGAGGTAGTAGGAACTGCAGATGCTGGAAAATCTGAGATAACAAGGTGCAGGCCTGGATGAACACAGCAGGCCAAGCAGCATCATAGGAGCAGGAAGGCTGACGTTTCGGGCCTAGACCCTTCATCAGACCCATGTCCTGAAGGAGTTCACTAAACTCACAGTTCTTTCAACACTTTAGATTTTTGAAAGACCTTTTAGTCCCAATGATCAACTCTTGATCAATGTTTTAAAAAAATAATAATTCTAATCGACTTGTTCAGACTTGCTAATCGCACACCTCTAGAGCAGGCTTCCCTGGTACAGAGGTAGGGACACTGCACCACAAAAGCCCTCTCTACACTGTAAAGTCAACAAAGTATGTAATGTAAGCAACACAGCAGGTACAGTAAGTTCTCAAAAATGCCAATGTGACAATGACCTGTTTTACCTGTTTAGTTTTGGTAATGTTGGTTGATGGATAAATATTGGACTGGGACGAGAAGGAAATCACCCTCGGCTCTTTTACAGTCTCTGCCAGACATCTTTAATGTCCACTTGAGAGGGCAGACGTCAGTTCCATTTCTCAAGGTGAGGCCTCAGTCAGTGCTGCGTCCCCCTCAGTACGGCACTGGAGTGTCAGCCTAGATTTTGTGCTCCAGCTAGTGGAGTATAATGAGTATTATTCTAAAATATTACAAAAGAAGGATCGATCTATGTATTGAAATCCAAGCACCTACCTAGATGAAAACTTTGGCAATGCACAGCAGCTATTTTCCGAATGATCTCAATATTTCTCTGATTGCTGCCTTGATACTTCGGCTTGAAGGTAGAGGACAGGCTACACCAGGAGTCTTCAGCATGCTACCCTGAAACTCTTTAAAATCTCATTTGTTGCTCCCAATCTTTTTTAGTCAGACCACAATAACATGAGAAGAGCCTAAAAAATTAAACCGAAAAGGTAAGAGCCTGCTTTTACTGTAAGGATAAAAGGCTAATCATTATACGGCACTTTATGGCTTCTAATGATTATTTTAATGAGAAGACATCATAATGCTTTAAATAAACCTATTGATACGCTTCAGCTAATTGAGGTGGTTATAGATAAAATCTTTGGCTCAAAGTTTATGGCTGCAACCATTATTGTTTCTAATATAATTGAGATAGTAAATTATTTTGAATGAGCGATTTGCAGCCAATTTCTTATCACAAGAATCGGCAGCTGAAAAAAATCACAGAATTGTTACGATGCAGAAAGAAACCTTTCGCCCTTCATATCTACACTGACTTTCTGAGCATTTTGATTTAGTGTCAAACTACTGTATTTTTTTCCCCAAAACCTTGCACATAGTTTCTATTTAAATAATCACCTAATACCCTTTTGATGGCCTCAACCAAACTTGCCTCCACCACATTTCCAGGCAGTGCATTCCAAACCCAAACTACTCGCTGTGTGAAAAAAGCTTGTTTCTCATCTCATTTTTTTTCTTTTGTATAACTTCAAAACTGTACCTTCTGGTTCTTAATCTGGCCTTGGCCATAATTGTCTTAATCCTTTGAATCTTAAATTAATATGACTTTTAAACATGGCTTTACTGACAAAAATATAGTTCTTTGAACAAAATTATAATTCAGATTTATGTCTATTTTAATTTTGATTCTTTTCAATTCTATCTGTAAAATATGCATTTTAACACAGACTCTTGGCAATTATCCAAGTACTTGGTTTCAAAATTCTGAATTTTTATTTTGCAACAATACTTTTTCATTTTATTGAAAAGACTTTTTTTTAAAGTACAAATAAATTGCTGACCACTGGACTACCACTGACACACTGCCCCTCAACAGCAGCAGAATAAGATAATTTCTATATGCTACAATCCCAATTATATCAAACAATAGGAATTAAAATCTTACCCAGTACTATGAACAGACCCATCGCACAAAAGCAAAAGCGACTCCTTATTTCTCTCAACATCTGAAATGTCTTCCACATTCTCTAGTTGGTTAAGTGAGAAAAAGTGGTTATATTCCAGCCCTTGGCTTATTGTCTGCTGATGCATTCATCCTGAACTGGTTCTTTTGGCAGTTTATTGTCAGTGGTGATTTGCTATTGCCTTCATGAGCAGGATGAAGAGGCAGGTCCCAAGTCCACCTTGTTTGAAACATGAATCAAACTGTCGGCGTTATTCTGATTGACACATTCATCATTTGGCCAACTGAATGAGTGGGTCCCAGCGGTTATATTGCTGAATTAATATACAGGGAGAAGGGATGATACTGCACTCACTAGGTCCGGCAGCTTCAGTGAAGACAGAATCCGAGTGCAGAGATGATTAACAATATTTTCTCCTTGCTTCAGAATTTTGAATTGGCACTGAATGCAGATTTTAAAAGCTTGCATTTTCCAGAAGCCAGACCAAAAAAAAACTATTTTTCCAGTGGCAGATATCTATTTGGAAAAATTCCAACTAATCCTGTAAATCACCCTGATTTAGGGCCTTAAAAATCTTAATTGCTTCCTCCCACCCATTCAGCCACACCTGGGGAAAAAAAACCCTGATAGTGGACATGCATATGGAGCTGACTTGGTGTGCCTCCTTGTTGATTCTCTCCCTACTCCCCACCCTACGCACCCCTCACCCACCCCCCACCAAAACCACCACTAAACCAACGCCATCCCCACTTCCATAAAATCTACCAGACCAGGATTTGAACATTTCAGACCAATTTTTCAGTTTGATGGCAATTCAGATGTTGACTTGACTGCTCTGTCCACAGATGATGCCGGACCAGCTCTACATTTCCGGCACTTTCTGCTTATGGTTCAGGTTTCCAATATCTGCAGGAATTTGCTTCTATGGTAATTGAGAGACACGAACTAATAATTCAGGGAACAAAACCAAAAAAGTGCAGTCCTCAAGGACAAGTGATATGGACTCAATGGGCTGAATGGCCTGCTTCCACTCTGTATTCTATGATTCTATGATTCTTAGTGAAGCTGAGAGCCCAATGCAATGGGGAGAGTGAAGATCTGGAATTCTAGATAGTAGACACTTAGCAAAATTCACTCACCTAACTGAAGTAAGTCTAAAGCTCAATCTAAAACTGAGAGTTTGCATAAATTCGAAGGACATCAAGCAAACTTTGAAGAAAAATCACTACTCTGTGCCAACCACTGAAGACATTTTGATACAACTTGCCGCAGCAAAGTTCTTTACTGTCTTCAATGCAAAGGACTAAAGCAACTAAACGTAGATGAAATGCCAAGCAGAAAACAAAGAACTGCAAATGCTGGAAATCTGAAATAAAAACAGAAATTGCTAGAGAAACTCAACAGATCTGGCAGCATCTGTGGAGAGAAAGCAGAATTAACATTTTGGGACCAGAACTCTCCAGAACTTTAGGCATGAAGAGTAGTCCAGTCTGAAAGACTAATGTCTCACAGGATCAAAACCAATAGCTAGAGCACTACTGAAACCAGAAGCTGTAACAGGAGTGAGTGACAAAATCAGGGTGAAATGAAAGAATGTCAAGTTTCACTTTGATAAAACATCTGAGTTATTGCAAAAGCTGAGCACTGGAGAGTCGAGTGCAAACATTCAAAGCTCTCATCCTAGTGCAGCTCACATGGCAACCCGGACTTGTGTCAATTAGCTGTGACCTTGATTTTACACAGTGAGTATGTGTATCAGCTGTGTTTGTAACTACAGATATATATGTACAATCGGAGAAGCTGCTCCTTTACTGCAGACAGCTGAAGAGGACAATCTGACATCACACTGTACACTGTCCAAAATCATCATCAGTTCGGAGGACTACGGTAAGGGAATGGTTCAGCAATAACAGCTGCAGCAGCATTCACTGTGGAAGTAACACTTCTCGGGGGTGGAACATAACCCCAGAAATTGCCAGTTAGCAGATTAACAGCCAAGAATAATGCACATGCATATTTCTGGAAGACCTGCACAATTGAAAGATTATGTATTATTTGCGTATACAGAGATTGCTGAATGTGTGATAGATTATGTTATGACTCACTGCAGCAATGCACTGCAAATCAAGTCCCATTGTTTGTGAAGTCATCCCAAAAGTCAAATGTTTTATCCAAGTGTGCAAAATTCCTCAATTTCCTGTTTTAAGACCCAGGTTAACAGAAAGCATGATGCTGCCAGACTTGCTCAGCTTTTCCAGCAATTTCTGTTTTTGTGCCAAACTTCTAACCAGTTGACGAGGAGCTCCTGAAGTGGTGAAAGTGTTAATGCACTGAATCATGTTGCGTGTGTTTCTGATTGACTGTGATGATTCAGCACCTGCATTTGAAGTTGATTCAATTGAACAATACGGCCAGAACACTCACATTTCACATTCAAAAAAGAGATGTCTTTCACAGTACCAAACATAAAAAATAAATTAATTTGACTGAGAATTTAAACTGATAGAATTATTTGCATTGATTATCATTTTCCTTCACACTGTCTCTTGGTATTATCTCCTTTTCTCATTAGATTTATTCCCATCTCAATCCAAGGTCAAAGCCTGGTCAATGACAGGACTGTATGTTCACCCCTGAGCTCACCCCTGGCACCTTGGTTCTAAAGCCACCCCATACCCACGAATACGTCCTCATGCTATGTAATAATTTTAAGTAAAATCAGCTCAGTTTGTGCCTACAGCTGAAAGACACTTTCGGTTATGAATGAATTAGCTTTATTGTTGCATGTACCAATGAGTACAGTTAAAAGTTTACATGTTGCTAATTCTGGCACCATCTTATACACAAAGGTACCTAGGTACAGATTCTTCAGTACAAGTTCCTAGGGAAAAACATTAGAAAAATAAAGAAATAAAAAGTCCAGTGTTGTAGATTGTAGAAATAAATTAGAAAATAGAGAAATAAAATGTTCAGAACAACGGTCTTGCCAACCCAGTCCACGCTGGCATCTAGCCTCCAGTCTCAGCAGGGTGTTGACTCCAGACTGGGCTGGGCTTCAACTCAAGGTTCTTGAGGCTGACAGACTGCTCTGGAATCACTTTGAGACTAGAAGTCCATGCTGAGGCAACACCGGGCTGAAAGACCACCATGCCAGGCTGAGAGACTGACACACTGGGCTGCTGGGATATTTAAAATTCTAAAATGCTTTGAATGAGTTGTATTATAAAACAGAGGTCAACCCCCATCTGATAACTAAAACTAAAACACCCGGAGAAGCTCGCCTCACCTTATTATCTGTTAAAGGATATGTGAAAAGTGGCAGAATCTGCCTCTCATTCCCCTATCTGTTATAAAGGGGAAGTTAAATGAACTCCTGACAATCACTCTATAATCAACAGGTAACTATTTATCTAACTGTAATGGTGAATAAATTAACAGAACTACTAATAAACCGAACAATTCCCCCTCAACTACGAACTATTCCCAAACAAAACAAACTTCTCATGGGAGACAACAAGGTGCAGGGCTGGATGAACACAGCAGGCCAAGCAGCATCATAGGAGCAGAGAGGCTGAGGTTTCGGGCCTAGACCCTTCATCAGAAAAGGGGGAGGGGAAGGGGGTTCCGAAATAAATAGGGAGAGAGTGGGAGGCGGATAGAAGAGGGATAGAGGAGAGGATAGGTGGAGAGGATACAAACAGGTCGAAGAGGTGGGGATGGAGCCAGTAAAGGTGAGTGTAGGTAGGGAGTTAGGAAGGGGATAGGTCAGTCCAGGGAGGACGGACTTCTCATGGTATGCCATTCCAATAAATACAAATCCCACTTATATAAACCAAACTAATAAAAAAAACTTAAAACTTAGTCTCTCAAAATTGTGGCCAGGATACATCTTCCAGAATGTTCTGTGCCTTCACCACTGTTCTTCAGTCAGGATTACCTTTCTCTGTCAAATTGTTGTGTCAGGAATATTGGCTAAGGGTGCCGCTATACCTTTAGTCAGATGGTGATTTTGTGAGAGCCAGTGATTTTCTCTCTGGGGCTGCTAGTTGTTAACTCTAATAGATGGCAGTTGCTGTCCTACCAGTTTTCAAATACCCTCTTCTTTTAAACCCTTGATGACTTATCAATTTCTTACATTAGGATTGGTCCTAGGTTGTCAAAACCATAAGATTTAAATTAAAGACAACAAGGTGCAGGGCTGGATGAACACAGCAGGCCAAGCAGCATCGTAGGAGCAGAGAAGCTGACGTT
>NC_063358.1:15722104-15738615 GCF_021869965.1 Rhincodon typus | reverse complement strand
AACAAGATGTAGAGCTGGATGAACACAGCAGGCCAAGCAGCATCAGAGGAGCAGGAAAGCTGATGTTTTGGGTCTGGACCCTTCTTCAGAAAAGAAGGGTCTGAAGAAGGGTCCAGACCCGAAACGTCAGCTTTCCTGCTCCTCTGATGCTGCTTGGTCTGCTGTGTTCATCCAGCTCTACACCTTGTTATCTCAGATTCTCCAGCATCGGCAGTTTCCACTATCTCTCCTAATGCGGTTCTGAGTCAGAATTCACATGAAAGGGAATGTGCAGGTGGTGGTATTCCCACTCATCTGCTGCTCCTGTCTTTTTAGATGATAGAGATAATGGTTTGGAAGATGTTGTCAAAGGAGATTCAGAGTGTTACTACAGTGCAGTAACATTGCAATGAAATAGCGCTTAGCCATCTCTGTATGTGGTATACACAGTTGCTACTGTACATTGATGGTGAAGGGAATGAAAGTTGTAGCTGGTAGATGGAATGCAAATCAACTGTGCTGCTTTGTCCTAGATGGTGTCAAACTTCTTGAGTGTTGTTGGAGTCACACTCATTCAGGCGAGTGGACAAATATTTCATTACATTCCTCACTTGTGCCTTGTAGATGGTGAATATGCTTAGGTGAATCAGGAGATGAATCACTTGCTGCAGAATTTCTAGCCTCTGACCTGCTTTTGTAGTCAGCAAAAGTCTTCAGCAAAAGTCCTCACTTCTGACCTTTTAATGGAGATAAGTCATTAATGAAGCAGCTGAAGATGGTTGGACCTAGCATTCAACCCTGAGGAACTCCTGCAGTGATGTCCTGGGACTGAGATTTTTGATCTCCAATGACCACAATCATCTTTTTCTGTGCTGCATATGGTTAGAACCAGTGGAGATTTTTCCTTCTGATTCCCATTGACTCCAATTTTGCTCATGTCTCCTTGATCTCAAACTCAGTCAAATGCTGCCTTGATGGCAGTTGCTGTCACCTCACCTCTGAAGTTTAGCTCTTCGTTCACGTTTGGACCAAGACTTTAATGAGGTCGGGAGCTAAGTATCCCTGGTGAAACGCAAACTTACCATCAGTTATTACTCAGCGCTGCTTGTAAGCATTGTTAACAGCTGGTCCATCTTTGCTAATGAATCGAAATATGCTAGTGGGAGTAATTGACTTAGTTTGATTTATCCTTTTCTTTTGTGGACAAGGCATAATTAGGCAATTTTCCACATTGTCGGATAGATACCAGTGTTGTAGTTTTACTGGAACAGCTTGGCTAGGGCACATCTAATTCTGAAGTCTTCAGCACTATTGCTGGACAACTATTGTTATCAGGACCCATAGCCTTTGTAATATACAGTGCCTTCAGCCATTTCTTTATATCATGTGATATCTGGAAAATCTGTCATGCATCCCATTCACAGCTGATACATTCTGTAAGGTGACCAGAAGTGAAAGCAATGTTCTGGTCAGGTTTAACCACATCCTTATATAATGTAGCATCAATTGTATGTCATTCTATCTCAAATATAAGGACCAACATTAGTGTCTTTGTTAACATTCTTTGTATTTCTCAACTAGTTTAGCATGATTTATATACATGGGCCCACAATTCTTTCCATTCCTGCATCGTTCACAGTTTCTCAACAGTTAGAAACTCTCTGACCCATCTTTCTTCGATTCTCATAGTAACCCATATTGAACTTCACCTGCCACCAAATTTTCTGTGCCACCTAACTTTGTGTTGTAAGTTTTTAGATATAGCTTTTTAGTCCTTCATTTAAACCATCAATAACGTTAATAAATAGCTTGACATGATTGTGGCAAATCTGGCAGTTGTACTCGGCTGATTGTGCACCAACTGTCCTCACGTCAGGGAGAACATCCAAAAAAAGTCTACATTAATGATCTCAGAACTGAGAAGTTATAACTATCAGGGGAGATCGAACAGATTATGGCCTTTACTTGTATAAAAGAGAGACTGAAAGGTAACCTAATGGTGCTCAGTAAAATTCAGAAATGACTTAATAGGGTGAATATTGAACTGATGTTTACACTTGTGGGAAAATCAGCACTAGGATACATAGATATTTGCTAGTTACTGACAAATCCAATTGGGAATTCAGGAAAAACCTATACCAAGAGTGTCATTGGAATGTGCAATGCTATAAGTTATGGAGTACTAAAGGTGAATACATTCAAGAGGAATCAAGGCAAGTGCAGAAGGAGGAAGAAATAGAAAGATATGTTAATAGGGTGAGATCAAGAGGGATTGGGGATGTTCATCTATTGCAGGAACCCCGGCATAGACCAGTTGGACTTGCTGGTTTATTTCTTGCTGTAAGTTCTATATAATTCAATACAAGATGAACCCCTATTCCCACAACCACCATCTGGCCCCATTTCTCTATTCCACCTCCAGCCCCACTTCCTCTGCATTACAGAAGCTGAAAAAGGAGGTGAAGCTTGACAGGTCACCAATGTCAATAGCAATGTAATAGGTGAAGGCTAGAGGAGGGCAATGAGGAAAGTGAGAATGACAGAGGTGGATCACAGTGATTGATTTGCTGAGAGCAACAGCATTAAAAACAAATGATTTAGCAAATCTACGGAGTCCAAAGTGTTGTACTAAGTGAGGAGCTGGGAAGAAGTTATTGAAGAAGCTAACTTGAGGCAAAGGATTGTGAAATTAAAGGAGAGTTGAGGTTTGAGTATGTGGCTGGCTACAAGAGAAGGATAGCAGTGAGCCTTGGTCTTGTTCAAATACCAATTCCTCAAGCAGACAGAGCCATGGAAGACGACCAGCTTGACGATCGAGTAGAATTTATGAGGATTATTGGGAGATGATGAGGGAGTAGAGATACAGGGGAGAGTTGAAGAGAGTTTAGATGCAGGTTGGAATATTGGGGATAAGGAATATTCAGTGTAGACTGAAAGAGATTAGAGAAAGAAGGACATTTCAACAAGGAAGTCATTGTGGTCCCTTGGGATACGATTGTTGCTAGGCTGGAGAATGGTGCAGTCAGTGCCTGTAGCTCTGAAATGTTGCAATGTTGCAGAGTGGTGGCAACATTCAAAGGTGTGCTGAAACACTAACACACGAAAGCAGCAGGCACAATTTGCAAAACAAGCAACGGCAGGCAACTATTTCCTAAGGCTTATTGTAATTAAATAAGTTCTTAACACAAATAGCCAGAAGGACTAAGGTTTGGATGACTCCAGGAGACAGAAGTTCTTGGAAATAGTGTTAGGCAGGAACAAGGAATGAGGAATGCATGGAGCTGGTGATCAGGGGAGACAAAAGGGCCCAGGTCCTGACAGATTTAAACATATTTTTTTTTGTTAACATGGATTCTTTTGTAATACTAGGATTTTTAAAAATTTGTTCATGGGATATAAATGTTGATGGCTAGGCCAGCATTTATTGCCAAGACCTAGTTATCTTGGAAAGGTCCTCGCACCCTCCTCTCTGCTTCATCTCACCCTTTGGACATACCAGACTTTTCAGCTAGTTGGGCTCCCTAATGTTACAGGCAATCATTATTTGCAGCCAAATCAGAAAACCTTCCACTTAAGCCTGTAAAACTTAGTGGGATCAATAATACAGGTTTCTGGTGAGTGCAAACCCTGTATTTCTATTTGAACCACTGGTCCATGTATTTCTTGATGCATTGGCCTCAATCATTCTTTCTCTCCATGATAAGAACCTGAAGCATTTAGAATCCAGAAATGAACTCTGTATGTTGCATCAGACAATCAGCAGCACATTAACACATAACCAGCAAGATAAATATAAACTTGCATTTATATACAGACCTTCACAACCTCAGTAATTTATAGCAATGGAGTATTTTTTTGAATGTTCATCGTCATTTGTAGAAAAGCAAGAGATCTACATCTAAGAATTATCCAACTTTAAGGAAGCAGAGCTTTCCAAGTCTCTTTCTCACCAAACTCAAATCAGGGCATCACAAAATAGTTTAATGAAACAGCACAAATTGAGTTCATTCAGCCCATTGTGCAGTGCTGGCCCATGAGTTCAACCCAAGAAATCCAGCTCCCCTGTTCTTTCCCTGTAGCACTGCAATTTTGTTTTTGGGTATCTATCAATTCTGTTCCAAATGTTACAATTGAATCTGCTTCCACAATTTTTTCAGACTATTTAATCTTATCATCCAAAATTGTTGTGCAAAAACATGTTTCTACATGCTGTCTCATGTTCTTTTGTCAATCATTTTCTATCTGTGTCTTCAGCTTATTGATTTTTCTGCCACTGGAAACAATTTTTCCTTCGATGAGAACCATTCATGATTTTGAAAATGGAACAGAAAGAGCCAGTGAAAAGTGACAGCAGGATGCTGTGGGTCACATAACAAGGATCTCACTGCCTTTGCTGGGAACAGCTTGTGTTTCTGTTCACTTGTTCAAACACTGCCATGCCCTGTGTGTCAATAATTAGTCAGTGTTGCATTGTCCCCTGTTCACATTCAGCCTTTGCTTTAGCTCCCACTACTGTCTGCTGATTGCCTAACCTGCCTGACAACAGCCTTCTCCTATTGAAGAGGCAGGAGACAGGAGTTGGAAGCAATCAGAGATAGTCAAGTAGCCTCCATTTTCATTCCCCTTCACTTGACAACTCAACACACTTATTCGCTTAAATTAATAGTGACATTTTCTGAGCATATCAAGTGAAGAAAATATTCGCTCATCCCTACTTTTGTTCCTTGTTAACCCTGCTAGGCTTAGCAGTAGGGACTGACAGAAAGAAAAATACGACCAGCCTGTACATTCTTCATTACTTCCAGTTCAGACAAATCATTTTTAGGACAATTTGAAAACATTCGTAAAAGAAAATATTAAAAGCAAAACATAAGGATGAAAGCAATTGCAGGACAAACCCATCTTTCAGAACTTTCACTTATTTCTTCCAGAAATCTGAGAATGTAAGAAATGAGTCACAAAATCAGTGGAAATTTGCAACTCAGAAGAAGGCTATTTGGTCTGTTGTGTCTGCGCTGACTCTTTAAGAGGTGAACCAAAGTTTGACATTACCAGTGCTGAAATGTTGATCTTGCTTTTTGTACACCATCTTTGCAGCTGTAACTTTGTATTCCCCAATCTATTCAATCACTCTATTATGTTTGTATGTTATGATCTGCCTGTACTACATGCAAAACAAAACATTTCATTGTACTTAGGTACGTATGACAATAATAAATCAAATCAAGTCAAATCAAATCAGACAGTTTCAGATTCTAACTCTTCAAAGCCTGTCCATCACCTACACTGGTCAGGCTTGTGAAGGAACATTCTTTATTTGCTTGGATGAATGCAGCTCCAGCAATACACAAGATGCTCAACATCAATGAACAGAAAGCAGCCATTTAATCAGCACCCCATCCACCATCATAAGCATTCACTCCTTCCACCATTGGCTCAACATGACTTCATTTTTGACCATCTGCAGGTTACATTTCAGTGATTTGCTGAGGCTTCTTCTACAGCAAATCCCAAACTGTAGTTTCTGGCACCTAAAAACAAATAAGCGGGAATCTGGGGACATCACCACCTCCAGGTCCTACACCATCCTGACTTAGAAATATATCACCATTATTGCGAGTCAAAATCTGGAAACTTCCTCCCTAATAGAACTCTGAAAATACTTCTCCACACAGGCTGTAGCAGCTCATGCTAACTTCATAAGGGGATTTTGTGCACAGCCCAGACCATCACGGAAGCCAACTCCAACCATGGCCTCCATTTACATGGATCGCTCCACTTAAAGGTAGCCAACATCATCAAAGATCCATCGTACCCTGGTAATGTCCTCCTACAACTTCTTCTGTCAGGCAGAAGATACAGTAGTTTGAATACATGCATGAGCAAGTTCAGGAACAGCTTCTTCCTGGCCATTATCAGACTGATGAATGGACTCTCCAGCCTCAAATAATGCTGATCTTGCTCGTGTTGATCTCGCCTAGTGTACGCCCTGTACAATGTAACCTGTATGCCTCTGGCTCAGTCTTTTTGATTTGTACATCCTTGCTTACTATGATCTGCCTGTACTGCTCATAAACAAAACTTTTCACTGTACATCGGTACAATTGACAATAAATCAATCAATTAATCAATTGGAGGGGAAAATAAGCCCATATTCCATGAAAGAAAAATATAAAAAGAAGGGCCACATCTACCCTCTCAAATGGATAAACAAGATACCATAATGTCATTTGAAGTAAAGAGGGGGAGTTCACCAATGAGTCCCAACCAATATTCACCCTTTGTTGTATTATATCTCATGGTCAGTACGTCAATATTCATTTAACAGACATGCTCATATCATCATTGTATCATGGCATATGGCCCAAAGGTATAACTGTCTCATACTTCATCTTATCCTAGAGGTCACTTGAAGCATGCTATGTTGTAAACTAATAGCTTAATGTTAGCCATATTTGATACCCCAAATTGTCACACTTCTGGATGAGGAGGGATGAACTGGCTTCCCTTCTTCATCTTTCCTTCAGTTGGTTAGAACAGTGTCAATTTACAAAGTTCCCTTCCTTGTGAATACCATTCTTCTATACCAAATGAATTTATGTTAAAAGGAACGAATTTGACTCAACTTTCTTGAGTTAATGAAAGTGAGTTTATTAGTTACTAAATGCAAGAATAAATAATAATGCAACACACATGTACAGATAAGAATTGAAAAGTGAGTCCAAAATAAAGAAAGAAGTTAAAAAATATATTGATCAGTTTGTGGATCATTTGTGAAGAGTATCCCAACCAACATCATGAGAAAACAAATGATCATTTGACACAGTATGTTTGGAGGATCATGTTGTGTGCAGATTGGCTGCTTCTTTCACCACATGATATTGGTGCTTCCTCTTTAAAACACTTTTTTTGCTGTAAATCTTTCAACACTTTCAGAAACTGTGGAACACATATTTTTGAAGTATGTTTTCTTTCATTACTTACTGATCACCTTGTGAATGGAACTGTTTTTCTCAATGAACTCTGTCAAAATCTTATATCATTTTGAAAATTACAATTAAATCTACTCTTTACCTTTTTTGCTATCAGGAGAGCAATTAGAGCTTCTCTAGGCTCAAAAACTGAAATAGTTAATCTCTGGTATGATTCCAGTTAATCTTAGCAGGCTCAAAAGGCCGGGTAACCTATCCTCGTTCTTTGTTCATTTGTTTGTTTGTTTGTATGTTCACAACCTCTGTACCTTTACTAAGGCGTTAGTATTGTTCCTAAAATATGCTGCCTGGAATTTGACAAAATAATCAGAGGAGGGCTAACCTATGATTTATAAATTATTAACATCACTTGCTTAATTTTGGACTCTATATCTCAATTAATAAATCCAAAGATTTTAATGCCTTTTTGATTGCCTTTTCAACTTGTCATTTTCAAAGAATTCTGCAAATAATGTTCAGTTCTCCTGCTTTTCAACTCCCTTCATAATTGCAACCTTTAGTTTATAATGTCCCTGCTCACTTTTCCTTTCAATACCAATCACTGCACATATGTCTCCATTAAATTTCGTCAATCATGTATCGTCCTATTTCATTAGCTTGCCTAAACATGGCATCATTATAAACTGTGTATATAACACCAAGATTTGGCTTGCTTCCTTGAAGTGATTTGCATAAAAGAATTGTCCTATTCTTACCATAGTTCTATGGAACAATTGATAAGATCTTTCAGTTGACCATGACACCATCACACAGTCTCCATGGGACACGGTAGGTTGAGTTCAAACGGGGTTCAAAGCTATCAAAAGAAGTATAGTAACTGATGCATGCCAGGAGTGTGAAATGGGTTTATGGTAAATTTTGGTAAAATGGGGTTATGGTGAATGCACCAATTTTTGTTTATCATTGATTAGAAAATATTATGCAATCTTTTAATTTTAAATCTGGTAAAAGTGGTGCTGAAATGTAGAACTTCATCTCCCAAAAGAGTTTAAGTTCTGTTTGTTCAGATTGTTAAGTGAAATTCAGTAAAATGAAGATTGGGTATAATGAAAAATCAGCTGGTGATTTACTGTGAAGCTATTTTGTTCTCCTGACCTGCATTAGCTTTATCCCACAGAACCTGTTGGACAAGATCAGGGGGATGAAGGCAAACATTGAAATGAGAGTGGAATTAACCATATCTGTACAGAGAAATCACAGCAAAAGAAATGTCCAGCAATGAAAAATGATGAAAGCAGCAGCTTTGAGGGGAGTCATGTCAGGGGTGTGGAGAAGTGGGCTAAAGCCATTTGATATACTTTAGACTGAAGGGAAGAAAGGATGGCCTAGCAATCATTGAGGGAGAGGTTGAGTCGACTGTCACTAGCAGTTATAGGGTGTGGGGAATAACATTATTTATTAGGGGAAGGCAATAAATCAACTGGGGAGAGGCAGATGTTACTATTAATTGAGGAGGGAAGAACACAATTACTGCTGTAAGTGAGTGAAATGAGAACTATGCAGTCTTTTGCACATTTGAACGTCAAAATTGCTATTGGGGATCTATGTACCACTAAGCGTTTGACACATCATTGCAACTTAAGTTTTCTCCTTAAAACAAATGGGTGCTCTGGCAGCCAATCTCAAGACCCCACTCAAGATGGATTGATTGATATCATAAATAGGCTGGCAAAAATTTCAACCTTTTGATGGCTAGCTAACTTACAGCAACAACATTTACATGGTGGAAGATGTCTCTGAGGGTTCATGGACAGAATCAATTTGGCTAAAGCTAAAGAATAAAAGGGGGACAATTACATTGCTAGGTGTGATCTCTAGCCCAGCAACAAGATGAGAAGATGTAAAAGAACAAATCTGCACGGAAATTGCAGAGGGATGCTGATATAAGTGTTGTTATAATGAGGGGATTCCAATTACCCCAAAATACACTGAGATACTGATAGTTTAAGGGACAGAGAAGGGCAAATATTCTTGGATTGCATTTGGAAGTGCTTCCTACAGGAGTACATGTCCAATTCAACAAGCAAGGATGCATTGTTGAATCTGATTCTTGGAAATGAGATTGTCCAAGTGGATCAAGTGTTGATGGGGGAACATTTAGGATTCAGTGATCATGACATTGTAAGAGTCAGGATGATGATAGAGAATGACAAGCACTGATCCAGAATAAGAGAAATCATTTAGTGGAAAGAGCTTGATTGATTGAATTGAGAGGTTGATGGGAAAAAAAAACAAACAGTGGACTACCTTCAAAGAGGAGATGGTTCAGGTATAGTTGAGGTATATTGCCTCAAACGGGAAAGGTATGACAAACAAATCCGGAGCTCCCTGATGACACAGGAGATTAAGATAAATAAGAAAAAATGTGCTTATGGCAGGAGTCAGGTGGAAAATACAATTCAGAACTAAGAGAAATATAGAAAGTTCAGAAGGGAGATGAAAAAGCAAAACAGGAATTATGAGAAAAAACTGATAGCCAACACAAAAGTTGTCTCAAAGTCTTCTACAGGCATATCAATAGTAAAAGAGTGGTAGTAGGAGAAGTAGGGCCGATTAGAAACTGTGAAGGAGATTTACACATAGAGGCTGTGGGCACAGCTGAGGTGTTAAATGAATATTTTGCATTTGTCTTTCCAAAGAGGAAAATGCTGCCAAGTCCATCGTAAGTGAGGAGAAAACTCTGTTACTATATTGGTTCAAAATTGATAAGGAGTAAGTGTTGGATAAACTATTAGCACTTAAAGTTAACAAGGCACCAGACCTGATGAGGTGCATACAAGGATTTTGAAGGAAGTGAGATTGGAGATTGCAAGGCACTGGCCATAATCTTTCAGTTTTCCCTAGATTCGATGGAAGTGCCTGAAGACTAGAAATTGCAAACATTACAGCCTTGTTCCAGAAAGGTTTTAAGGATAATGACAGGGATTACAGACCAATCAGTTTAATTTCAGTGTGGAGGAAGCTTCAGGAAGCAATTATTTGAGACAGAATTATTAGTTACAAGGAGAAAAGGTAGGTTAATTAGAAAGAGAAAGCATTGATTTCTATGGGGCAAATCATTCTAGCTAACTTGCTGGAGTTTTGAAGAGGTAACAGAAGGTCTCACTGAGGGTAATGCTTTTGATGTGGTGAACATGGACTTCCAGAAAGCACATGATACAGTTCCACACAACATGGTCAATGATCATGAATCCATTGTCGATTGTTGGAAAAACCCATCTGGTTCACTATTGTCCTTTACGGAAGGAAACTGCTATCCTTACCTGGTCGGCCTACATGTGACTCCAGACATATATGATTGACCCTTAACTGCCCTCTGGGCAACTAGGGATGGGCAATAAGTGCTGACCTAGCCAGCAACGCCCTCATCCTGTGAATGAATAAAGACAATGGGGAAAAAAACTAGAATTTATAGGTCATGGAATGTAAGGGACAGTAGCAACATCAATACAAAGTTGGCTTGAGTGATAGGAAATAGAGAGAAGAGGTCAATAGATATTTTTCAGGCTGGAGGAAAGTTTGTAGCAGAGTTCGCAAGGGCCTTTAGAGCCTATTTTTGTGATATATATTTATGATCTCGATATTGGTGTGCAGGGGTCAATTTCAAAGTTTGCAGATGACACAATTCTTGGAAGAATTATAAACTGTGAGGTAGATAATAAAGAACTTCAAAAGAACATAGACAAGTTGTTGGAATGGGTATATAGGTGACATTTGGGGTTCAATGCAGAGAGGTGTGAGGTGATGCATTTTAGTAGGAAGAAAAATGAAAGACAATATAAAATAGATGACATAATTCCAAATTGGGTGCAGGAGCAGAGTGATCTGGATGTATTTGTACACAGATCACTCAGGGTGGCAGGACAGGTTGAAAAAGCAATTATTACAGCATATCATGAGAATAATTTGAAGGAGTTTCTCAGGGTAGTGTTCCAGGCCTAACTATCTTCAACTGCTTCATCAATGACCTTCCCTCTACCACAACGTTCAGCACCATTCGCAACTCCTCAGATATTGAAGCAGTCTATGCCTTAATGCAGCAAGACATAGATAATATCCAGGCTTAGGCTGATGAGTAGCAAGTAACGTTCACACTAGACAAAAGCCAGGCAATGACCATCTCAAGTAAGAGACCATCTAAGCACTACCCTTTGACATTCAGTAGATTTACCATCACATAATCCCACAACTATCAACATCTGCAGTTTATGGTTGACCAGGCACTGAATTGGACTGGCAATGTAAATACAGTGGATACAGTTTCAGGTCAGAAGCCAGGAATACTGCAGTGAGTAACTCCTCTCCTGACTCTCTGAAGCTTATCCACCACCTACAAGACACAAGTCAGGAGTGTGATAGAATACTAATGCCTGGATGGATGCAACTCCAAGAACACTCAAAAAGCTGATACTATCCAGAACAAAACAATCTACTTGATTGGCTTCACATCTATAAAGATTCACTCTCTCCAGCACTGATGTTCAGTTGCAGTAGTGTGTAGTACGTACAAGACGCACTGCAGAAATTCACTAAAGATCATCAGGTAGCACTTCCAAACCCATGACCATGATCATCTAGAAGGACAAGGGCAGCAAATACATGGGAACACCACCACTTGCAAGTTCCCTCCAAGCCACTCACCATCTTGACTTGGAAATATATCACCTTTCCTTGTTGCTGGGTCAAAAATCCTGGAACTGTCCTGCTAATGACATTATGGGTATTTATACATTAAATAGACTGCAGGTTCAAGAAGGTAGCTCATCACCACCTTCTCAAGGGCAACTCGAGGCGGGCAATAAATGTTGGTTCAGCCAGTGATGCCCATGTCCCATGAGAGCATAAAAACTTTGCTGAGGTACACTGATCTTCATGTTAAATTCACCACCAGCTGTCTCTGTCTAATGAGATAGAGGTGCTCTGGCACTACATCAACTCCCTGTGAGTAAAGAGCATTGTGAACAATGAGAATCATCCCCTGTGTCAGTATTACTGTTGGATATTTTCAGGGAAATAGCTAAAATCTCTAAGATGTAGAACAAGTCTGCTTCTGAAATTATTTAGAGTCATAGAGATGTACAGCATGGAAACAGACCCTTTGATCCAACTCATCTTTGCTGACCAGATATCTTAAATAAATCTAGTCCCGTTGCAGTATTTGGCCCATATCCCTCTAAACCCTTCCAATTCGTATACCCATCCTGATGACTTTTAAATGTTGTAACTGTACCAGCCTCCACCACTTCCTCTGACAGCTCATTCTATACATGCACCACTCTCTGTATGAAAAAGGTGTCCCCTAGGTCTCCTTTAAATCTTTCCCCTCTCACCTTAAACCCTTGGCCTCTAGTTTTGGACTCACCTATCCTGGGGAAAAGACCTTGTCTATGCCCTTCATGATTTTATAAACCGCTATAACATCACCCCTCAGTCTCTGATGCTCCAGGGAAAATAGCCCCAGCCTTTTCAGCCTCTCCCTATTGCTCAAACCCCTCTAATCCTGGCAACGTCCTTGTAAATCTTTTCTGCACCCTTTCAGGTTTCACGACATCCTTTCTATAGCAGGGAGACCAGAATTCTCAGCTCTTGAAATGTTGCAGTTAATCTATGCACACTGATATCTCATGAACAATAACGTGATAAATGATCAAGTTGCCTAATTATTTAGTTATGCTGGTTAAGGGCTAACATCAGTTAGGGCACTCCACGGCTGTTCTTCCAAACAATGTTGTGCAATCTTTCCTGTGCATCTGAAAGGGCAGGAATGAGTCAGCATTAACAGCTCATTGAAAGTTTGGGACCCGCCAGCAGTGAAGTACTCATTCAGTGCTGGCGCTGGGAATATCAACGTAGATTATAGGCCCAAATTTCTGGAGTAGGACTTGACTCCGCTACCTTCAGAGGAACAGTATGGCCTGTTAAGCCACAGAATTAAATCTCCAGGATGTTGATCAAATCAAGAAACCATTTTGATTTGGAGGCAGAACTATGCAAATCAGCGTGTGGGAATTTGAGCCAGAAATCTAATTATATGCAAATTAGTAACTGATCGGATCTACAGTATGGGAACTTGAACTGTATGTCAGACATTCCCATTGATTACAATGCAGCTTTTTAACACTTCTACAGAAAAGGAGACCTGTTCCCTTCTGCTACAAAATGACTTGCTGTGGTTTATTGGTCCCAATCTCATCGGATTCCCCATCCCTATAACTATGACCCTCTGAATATCTTCAATAATAATGCACTTGGTCCCATCTGATTTCTAATCTGTCATGATCCTGGAACCTTGTGATCCGCTGAATTCTGAGGATTGTCTTCCTGGGCACCAACTGTAGTTTCCTACCACTAAATTCGTAACCTCATCCATCAGCCAGCCTGTAAATATTGACAGATATTGGACCAATCCCAGGATCGTTAAGTTATACAAAGCTCTGCCATTAATACTGATAGGGTTGAAATGACCCTGAGCATCCTGGGCTTCTTGACAATTCACAGGCTCCTAAACACCCTCCTTGCACTTCCATCTTCCCACCCTCCCACACCCCTGTAAAACCCAAGGTCATTGTCTCTGCATTTACTCGTTTGTGGACTGATGATTGGTGACTGGAGATAAAACCAGCAGAGCCTGTTGGTCAAATCTAAACCGTCTCTGACAGTTGCGACTTAGTGGGTAACCTTCATATCATTGATACAAAAAAAACTATGCATTCAAATTCCAACCCAGAAACCTGAGCAACTGAAACAGGTTGACAATCCAATGCTGGTGCAGAAGGAGGCTGTACTATCAGAAAGCCTGTATTCAAGGTGAAATGTTACATTACACATGGCATGCGAAGGCATATGAAGATGTGGGTCGAGTGCTAGAAAATGGGATTTAAAAAGTTAGGTGCTTGTTTTTGGCTGGCACAGATTTGATGGGCTGAAAGGCATTCTTCTGTGCCGTAGACCTCTATGACTCTATGATGAGAGATTGATAGATTTCAGATGGCAGGGACAAGGTTATGGGGTTGGATTGAGTAAAGGTATGCAAATGTTCGATCAGCCACGATAATATTGAACGGCAAGGTGGGATCGATGGGCTGAATGGCATACTCCTGCTCCGACATTCCTAAGTTCCACCATTGCCTTCTGAGGAGAAATATGAACCAGCAAGATGAGTTAGCCTCGCCAGTGATGACCACAGTGCAGAGGTAAATTTGAAGAATTGTTTCAGATTTTCCTAATGATCCAATTTTCTGCTTTCCCCTCAATACAGCAGAATAATTATCTCAAGAAAAACATGGAAAGGCTGAAGGTGTGGGACTAGGTGAGTTGGTCTTCCAGGCAACCAGTGCTGATACCATAGGCTGAACAGTTTTCATCCATGCTCTAAGTGTTCTAGGATTCCCTTCTGAATGTGCTGAGGTTCTTCATGACAGTTTCACAAACACAATCAAGGGCTAACACCTACCCCCTCACCTAAAATGGTCAGGAGCAATAAACTCAGAGATAGCAAGAACTGCAGATGCTGGAGTCAGAAACAACAGTGTGGAGCTGGAGGAACACAGCAGGCCAGGCAGCATCAAAGGAGCAGGAAAGTTGACGTTTCGGGTCAGGACCCTTCTTTAGAATAAACTATTGTTTTGTAGGGGAATCCCAATCAAGTTCAATCCTACTGTCACCTGTTGTTCACATATTGATAGCAAATCCTTTACTTAATAGCATTTCTTATTCAGCACATCCTTTAAAGCAGTTCAGGCTATCACTCTCCAAATAAAACTTCAGCATAAACCTTGGGAAAATTATAGCTCCCCATTTTGGACAGTGATTAGTAAATTCAAGGCTTTGCCAGTTGGACTCCTCTCTGTCCTCTTTTGTTCTTACCTGGAATTGAAATAGGTAAAATTACCATAGTCCCAGAGCACCACAGAGCTGCTGTCTCATTACAGAGAGAGACAACTGGTGATGAGTTGAACCTGAGGCTCATCACACTTCAGCTGAGGAGTAAAGTTGGAAGGAGGGACCTTCATGGTAAGGGAGTTGGTTAGCTCAGTTAGCTGGATGACTGGCTTGTGATGATCAAACAAGTCAGTACATCTCAGCTCCTGTTTGAGAGTCTTCTGGTGCAGTGGTAGTCTTCCTTCATCTGGGTTCAAATCCCACCTAGCCCGAAGTTGTGTCAGAATATGTCCAAATAGGTGGATTTAAAAATAACTTCAACACCTGCCAATTGGCACAGCTTTAGAATCAAACCCATGACTTTGGTGAATCAAGGAGCACTAATCCAATGTCACAGAATTACCAGCTAATAGCAGCAACAAGCAATTGATGTCAAACAGTTTAGTGATCCACTTTTGCTTGAAGGTAATTAGAATAAAAGAATAAATAGGGAGTGTCAGTGAGATATTTGATTGTGCGGGGCATTATAGCCAACCACGGTTCTCTTTTCAATGAGCACCCTGACACAATGACCTCTAGATACCCACTCACTGACTAGCGGCAACATGTTTTTACATTTTCAAAGCCTTCCATATGATAAGACAGCTCTTATAAATGTGTTTATTTGAAAGAGCGTTCCTGTTCCATTCATCTCTCCCATTGTACTGCAGACAAGTTCTGCCTGGCTGGAATTAGGTGGTAGAAGATAATTTGGTTTAGTTTTGCTCCTCAGTCACAAATTGGTTGTGTTAAGAGTAAAAGTTGCGAGAAGATCAACTCTGTCGTCATCATTTCACAAAATGCCCTTAGAAAGGCAGTTACACTCTGAGGCATTTTTGCAAGGTACCTGTGTGTTGGACAGGTGTCATCTGGAACTTGTGCAAAGTGGAAGCTATTTTTGGAGGAAGACTGCTCACTTTTCAGTTTTTTAATTTTAAGGGGAAGTGTTAACGGAAAACAAGGTGAGATTGGGTCAGTGGGGTGGCTGGTGTTTGGCAGGTGGTTACAGTTTTAAAAATCAGATTTCTGGCCCTAACCCACCTTCAACCCATCCCCTTCCAGCTTTCTCAGAAGTGGGTAGGTCGATGGGCGACCAGCCTGCTCATTGAAGCTCCAATGAGGAGCTGGCTGTTGATAGGACCTGAATGCCTTTGTACCTTTGTACCAGTTTGTTTACATTTAGAAATAGAAACATGATTAAGCCATTTAGCCTCTCGAGCCTGCTCTGCCATTCAATAAGATCATGGCTGATGTTTGTGGATTTAGCTCTACATTCCTGCCTCCCGCCTTCAATAACGCTTGATTCACTTGCACATAAAAAAACCCATCTAACTCACCTGTGAATGTATTACAATAATCCACTGTTCTTTTTGGTAGAGAATTCCAACAATTAAAGACTTACTGACAGAAGAAATTCCTCATCTCTGTCTTAAGTGGGAGTCTCTTGTACTGAAACTTCGCTCCCTCATTCTGGACTCCTCCAGAAGAGGAAGCATCCACTCAGTGTCCACCCTATCAAGCCTCCTCAGCATGTTTCAACTAAATTTCCTCTCATACTTCTCAACACCAATGTTCTATCCTTACCTGTGCAACACCCACAGACCAATACCAATGATCTAT
>NC_063358.1:15711971-15722094 GCF_021869965.1 Rhincodon typus | reverse complement strand
CTTACCTGTGCAACACCGATAGACCAACACCAATGTTCCTTAGAAGGCCTTGTGAGCAGAGCAAAGTCATTGAGGAATTTGAACCCCTTTGGCTCAAGAAGCACAGAAAAATATTTTTATTTTGGACTCAGTGCCATGCCGTATTGAATTATTTTGGTGAAATGTAGTGGATAATTAAAATTACAGTCACAGAGAGTGCCTTTTGCAGTGTCTGAAATCAGTTGGATCTGCTGGGGCAGGAGCTATGTGTTCAATGATTTTCTTTCTGCTGCTCTGTTGAAAACTAGATCAGCCACAAGAATAGTCAAATGGATTAGCAAATCTTGGAATCAATTACTGTGAGAATCTGTTGACTCATCATGCCACAGAGGTATGCATCATATCTCCCTCCCACGTTTAGTCAGCTTTTGCATTTGAAATTTGTTTTGGCTCAGTTTCTACAATTAATACCGGGAGTCAAACAGTGCAAATGCAATACTGGAATCATTCAAAAGTTGGTTGCTGTACAGTTATTTTTTTCAGGATAGGGAATGGATAATAATTCAATAATGTACACAGTGTTTGATTGTAAAAACTGCAGAAGTAAAATTTCATTCTTAACAAGTAGTTTGAGCAATTGGGTTTGAAAGGTGGAATGAAAGGGAAACCAGGAACTAAGATTGTCAGATAATGGTTTTTCTCCTTGTATTACACAGAAATAACAACATGGAAATAGGTCATTCAGCCTAACAAGTCCATACCAGTGTTTATCTGGCACGAGTATTATCCTAATGGCATATACAATTCTGTTCTCATAGTCCATTGGCCCCTTTTCCTTCAGCCACTCTTTCCCCACTGCTGTGCACATTCCTTCCCTTCAAAGATTTATCCAAGAATTTTGCCATAAAACCCAAATTCCAAAATATGAAAAGACTTCTGTTATAGTGCTATATGAAAGGCTGTTAACTGAAATCAAAGATGTGAGGACTCAGTGTACATCCTGTGAATGAACGAGAATGAAGGATAAAAATGAAAAGGGCTTCTATTTGCATTACAGCTTTCACAACATTAAGACCTTCCAAGGTGTGTAATAGCCAATTAAATCATTTTTGAAGTGTACTGCAATTTGTGCACTGTAAGGTCCTAGAAAGCAATGAGATGATGATCAAATAGCTTAACTTAGGTGGACATCGGTCAGCACACCAGGGGGCAACTCCCTTGCCCTTCTTCGAATAGTAACATGCATTCTTTTTATTCACCTGAGAGAATAGATTGGGTCGGGGTGGGTCACTGAATTCCAAATTCCCCTCACTGCCACCTTCAAGGTCCTGGTGGTGGAGCCCACCAGGGTTACACTGGCTGACATACAGCCATCTGATAGACTGCAAAAAGGCTGGAGGTAGGATTCGAGAATGAGGGATCAGGAAATCCCACCTCAGAAAGCCCTCAGCAATCTAAAGGTGATGACTTGTGCAAGTGTTTCAGAGTCTCACAGCGTACCAAGGTGATTGGTGAATGTGTGGGAGTGTGTGAGGGTTGTGGGAGCAGGGGTTTTTTTGAGGTAGGTAAAGGCTGGTGCATGAGAGGTCAAGCGGGAAATTAAGCTTGGGAGGAGCTTCCGATGGAAGCAGGGACTCCTTTAAAGAGGAACAATCTTGCCCACCAACACTCAGGGAAACCTGTTTGACTCAGCACATTGCATGGGCCTCATCTGCCACTTGTTATATCCCAGCCACAGTGGGTTGAGGGTCTTCAATGGGCAGAAATTGATCAGTTAAGCCACTGCGAGCAGGCCATCCAATGCCAGATGCTGCTATATAACTGTGATGGGGACTAGGGCAGGCAGGAAAAGTTGCAAAGTTTAACTCTAATGGCTCTTTAAAGCTGCACAGAACATATCTGAGAAATGTTCATCTAGAAGCCACAGGATTATTAGTAAATGTTAACCTGAAATATTATTTTAATTAAATGATGGATATTTAAATGGGGGATACAGATTCAAAGCAGAGAAGGGAACGTTAACAAATCCACAAATGTTTCACTTAATGAGGAATTGATTTATGAAACAAACATCTATCATTGAAATGAGATGAAGCAATTTCATTCACCAGACTCCCGAAGCCATCATGGTCACATAGAAAATAGGTTTCTCTGATATGGCTGGAAATTGACAATCTCTGTCAGAAAACCACAGAAATGGCTAGTGTAGGAATTGGAAAGATGTTGCACGCTTGGGGCTCTGACCCAATTTGTATTGCTAACTCTTTAAAAGGGGCAGGGAACATATTTTCGGAGTGTCTTTCTATGATCTCCTGTCTCCAAATGATCCAGCTCACCCTTCAGGTTATCCAACATGTTCTGCCTTCCCGCGATGAGCTGAAAAACAAACAGAATCTTCACTAATAATAAAAACAAAAAGAAATGCTCAGCAGGTCTGGCAGCATCTGTTGAAAAAGGAATTGAGTTAATGTTTCGAACTGAATGTGACTAACTTCTGAATCTTCATTAACTAATTGGATGATTCTTTGTTGCCAGGCAAGCAACCTTTAATTTCCCCATGCCCAATACATTTGGAGCTGAACAAAAGGGGTGTAAGAGAACGCATTTCTCCAGGGTAGGGGAGTCCAAAATTAGAGACCATAGGTTTAAGGTGAGAGGGGAAAGATTTAAAAGGGACCTAAGGGGCACCTTTTTTCATACTGAGGGTGGTGTGTGTATGGAATGAGCAGTCAGAGGAAGTGGCGGAAGCTGGTACAATTACAACATTTAAAAGGCATCTGGACAGGCATATGAATAGTAAGGGTGTAGAGGGATATGGGTTAAATGCTGGCAAATGGCACTAGACTAATTTAGAATATCTGGTCAGCATGGACGAGTTGGACCGAAGGGTTTGTTTCCATGCTGTACATCTCTATGACTCTATGACATTCAAAAACGGAATTTTTTAAAGCCCCCCCACCATGATTCTTTCGTCATGGTTACTCATAGTGGGATCCTGGTGATTCACCTCCAATGCCTTGAAGGTCCAGCGATAGCTTGTAAGCTCCACAACTCCAGGCCCATTGTTGGCAAGTATCGGATTCGTCTAAATCTGTCCCTTCTATACTGATGTGGGAATGTACGATGCAAACTCTGAGTGCCTGAAATGGTAAGTGTTATCCTCCCCGGTATTAAAATTCCTAATCTCGAGGGTCGCAAAGTATTAGTGGTGTGATGGCCTTCTCTGTCTCAGGATAAAATGTCACTATAATCCCACTCGCTCATAAGAGAGAGATGACTGGTGGTGATTTAACTTGATGATCACCACACCTCAAATTCAAGAAGATAGGACCTTCGTGGTGACCTCAGGTAATACTGGAAGCAAACCCATACAGCTGGCTTCACTCTGTATTACAAACCAGCTGAGCGTACCTCATGATAATACACCCAATAACATGCAATAGTGTGAAGATTACAGTTACATAGCTATTTCTGCCTCAGTGTGAAACAGAAGCCACTTTCCAGCAGTTCAAAATGTGCAGTGTGTGAACGACCCTGAAAGAGTTGAGCCAACACAGGGTCCAAAGGTGAAAACCTTCACAGGACAAAGCAAAATAAAGCTGATGCTCTACTTCAACAAAAGAAAGAAGGATGATTTGGTGCCACCTTGTGTTCTCTACAAATGATTCAATTCAGACATTTTTAATGTATGATTGTCCCCTTCTGGTTGATTGATGCAACAACAACTCTAGATTTAGCCGAGATTTGCATCCCGTGTTCAACTTTTCACTCAGAAATTCATTTGCACTGGAACTCAGAGTTATTAGTGGGGTGGAAGTGCGGTAAGGTATATTCAACAGTTTTTTTTTAATCATCTAATGAATAATGTTGGGGTCTTTTTATGCCACCAAGTTCTAGACATTAATTTTCAACATGTACTCTATACAGCTCTTTAATCCTCTGAGGGATAATTCTGCTTAAATACCCTATAATTCTCCAAAGATCAAGAAATTTCTAGATATTTAGCCATTCCACCATTAGTTGGTGTGTCTTCCTTCAGCTGTATAGACTTTAAATCTTGGAACTCTCTCCATTAACTTCTTTGCCTATCTGCCATTCTCACCTCCTTTCAGATTTTCCTTCAAGCTTATTTCTTTGAGCAAGCTTTTGATCACCTGTCCTAATATTACTCTAATGTGGCTCAGTGCCAAACATTTTAGAGACTGTGAAGTGCCTTTGGATGTTTTAATTTGTTAAAGGTGCTGTATAAATGCAAGTTGTTGCCTCAATATCCATCTGTTTTCACCACCAACACTGCCATTTAACTCTTTTGTTTTTCTCTACACAGGTGCCATTCTGTTGGCTGTCCAATACAAGATGCATTTTTACCTGATCATAGTTCCTCAGTATCACGTATCTCCTCTTCCTTGGCTTGCTATCAATACTCCCTTTGTCTACCTAACATTCTTTCTCTCTCTCTCTCTCTCTGGGGTCCACCTCCACCTATCCACTCACTCCTTGTGCCCCCATCCCTTACCATCTTTTCCTAGTTGCTCTCAGTTCTGAAGAAGCGACACTGGACTTGAAATATGAACTCTGTTTTCTCTCCACAGAAGCTGCCAGACCTGCTGAGTTTTTGCAGCAATTTCTGTTTTTGTTTCAGATTTCCAGCACCTAGGGTTCTTTGTTTTATTTTAGTTTGATCGTGGGGCTCGTTACCACATGGAGTACGTATGAATTTTCAATTAAGAGCAGGAGTAGATTGGTCAGATCCTTAACTCTGCTCTGCCACTCAATAAGATCATGGCTGATCTAATTGCTCCACCTTCTTTTCATCCCCTTGCGATCAAGAGTCTACCTAGTTCTACCTTTAAACTGTTCAACAACTTTACTTCCACCATTTTTTTGAAGTCTCAAAACACTGAGAAAAAGAAAATTCTCCCCAATTTCTCTGCCTTAAGTGGGTGACACCTCATTTTGAAACAATGATCCTGAGTTCTAAATTCTCCTACAACAGGAAACATCTTTTTCACAAAACCCCTCAGGATTTTATATAGAGTCATAGAGTTGTACAGCACAGAAACAGACCCTTTGGTCCAACTCGTCCATGCTGACCAGATATCCTAAATTAATCTAGTCCCATTTGCCAGCATTTGGCCTATATGCTCTAAACCCTTCTTTCAACTAAATGGCCTCATAGTCTACTAAACTCCAGCAGACACAAACTTAGCCTGTCCAGCCTTTACATATGGGACAAACTGCCCATTCCCAGTATTAATGCAGTTAAACCTTCTCTGAACTGCTTCCAATACATTTACATCCTCCCTTAATTAAGGAGACCAGCACTATACACAGTAGTCTGGATGTGGTCCAGTGTATTTAGGTGACTGGTCTAGATACATTTAACAAAAGGGTAGGTAATGTAAAATTTGTGTTCTCTGGTGTACCAACTAGAATGCTCTATTAACTGGAATTTCCAGGCTTGGAGTGCTATGTCTTCTTTCTTTAAAAATCTATTAATCAAGGACTGTTCTGCTAAAGTCTGACTCTAATGGATGGGAAACATTAGTGAACTCTTTGATAACTTAACTTCAGGGACATTATTGGATCAACTTAGCAGTTAAATACACAAATAATTGTTTGACAATACAGAACATAAACATCACTAAACTTCACCCCACATAACAGAAATGAAAGAAAACCAACTTTGGTTTTCATGTGTTTCAGTTCTGGTGAGCAGGCACTGAGCAGGGCAGCATGGTGGCACAGTGGTTAGCTCTGCTGCCTCACAGTACCAGGGACCTGGGTTCGATTCCAGCCTCAGGTGACTGTCTGTGTGGAGTTTGCACATTCTCCCTGTGTCTGTGTGGGTTTGCTCCAGTTTCCTCCCACAGTCCAAAGATGTGCAGGTTAGGTGTTTGGCCATGCTAAAATTGCCCATAGTGTTTAGGGGGATGGGTCTGGGTGGGATGCTCTGAGGTTCAGTGTGGACTTGTTGGGCCGAAGGGCCTGTTTCCACACTGTTAGGTTTTCTATGAAAAACTTCAATTTCATGCCTCTCTTCAGCAATGTTTCAGTTCCATACACCTGTGACTTAGAAGTAAATGAGAGGAGGTGTGGAGTAAACAGTGCAATATTAGGCAATGGCTCCAAAAAGGTTTAATGTTGGAGCCAGCATTATGTTCCAGTCAATCAGACAAAGTCATACAGCCTTAGATGAGAATCAGGAGTCTAGCTCAAGACCCCCAAGTCTGTTAATATCCAGAAGTGCTCTTAAAGACAACATTTTTTCCCATCACCAAATCACCCATGATATATTTTTTCATCTATTATCCACCCTTAGTAAATCACCTGTGTTCTCCAATTGATTACTTTACATGCAAAGCCTGTTAAGGGCAATGCAGATGGTCAGAGGTGAGGAAGAGGTAGGGTGAGAGGGAGGAAGTCGAATGGGGTTAGATGGGTCATCCCTGGCCCCTGTAGTCTCAGTAGTAATGCCAATAACTAGCCAATGTAACTTGTACCATTGCTATCACTTTATTGTTAAGACAAGCACCTCTTTTTGTTAGGAGTCACTGGTGGTTCATCACCCATTACTGTCAATCAAATCAACACTTAGTCACAGGATCGAAAAGAGGATTAGTGACAGCATTTTACCTAATTACTATCTGCCAGTGTTTGGTTCTGCAGTCTGTACAACAAAAGGCTGCATTCCTGATTTCCATGCAAAGGCTTGCCCAGTGCAGCTGTTCCTGCACAACCAAGTTTACCGGATTATTTTGTAGAGGTTTAAAATTGGATTCTGAAAAACTAACTTCAGTGCAGCTAAATCATGCTAGTTAGAAGTCAATGAGAACAGCAGATGGGATTAAAGGCAGTGTTTCCAGGAAATCCCTTAACAATCTTTCTTGACTTAGTGACATGTTTCCGGTGCATGGTGGACAACACGAGTGTTACTGTATTCATGTACGAAAGAATGAAGTAGAAGGATTTGCTGATAGAGTTAGATGAACATGAGAGAGAGGAGGTTTCTGTGGCACATAGTTCTGATGGGCTGATTCATCTGTTTCTGTGCTGTCAGTTCTTATGAAATTTTATGACTTTGGCAAAACATTATCTGTAGTTTGTGCCACCAACTTGTTTTTATAGATTGAACCTTGTAATTCTTCAGTTGGCTGCTCAGATATCTGATAGATAACAGAAGTTTGTAATTAAACCTTGAATGACATACCTTGTGTGCAGACATTATAAGTCTTAAACTCAACTAACCAATGGTATCCACTTCTGACATTTAAAATTTAGTACAAGATTTAAGTGAGCTGTAACTGGGCCTGGCTGGTTAGGAGAGGTACATACAAATGATCAGTCTCAAGGATTAACATTACCAGTGTAGACTAAACAAATTCCACTTGTGCAACTTCATGATAACTACTTCTTTGAGGATTTTTGCTTAATTTGGTCCTTGAGATTTGTTTTGATAACCTGATAAAGGAATGTTCTTAAAATACACGTTGTTGAGGGCAAAGGGCTATTTAGTGCCTCCCTCTAAGGCTAGACATTGGGATGAAAAATGTTAACATGGCCGAACAAAACGGTACTATTGGTGTACAAGAATGAGCAAAAGAACAAAATTTAGTTAAGACCTGAACAATTGCAGTAGACCTCTGTTTACCTATCTTCTCTTTCCTATCTTTCTGATTTTCTCACTGCATGAGGGTTTGCTAGCGTAGCCATAGAGAAGGTATTGTCACTTGTGGGAGACTCCCCCCTCCAACCACCCCTCCTGCCCGTCCCCCCACCCAATTTGGCATTAGGCAGTCTTTAATATACCTAATAGGGAATTCAAGAGAAAAAACTTTACTCAAGGAGTCCTTAATTTTCTACAGCCACGAATAGTTGAGACATGAAGCATAGATATATTCAAGGCGAAGCCTGATAAATGTATAGATCAGAAAATAATAGAAGGATATGGTTATAAAGTGACAAAAGAGAGGTGTGAGGGGCAATGTTCCTTGACACTGTGCGCACTCTCAGTCATCCTCCGCTGTGTGAATTCAGCTTCCATATAAATATGTTGCACAGCGAACTTGGAAGTCTACACAGAAAAGACTTGGAGGAACATTGGTGAAGCTTTGTGGAGTAAAGACACTAGCACAGGTCAGGCCAAATGGTCTAGTTCTGTTTGGTACTGTGGATAATATTTAATTTCATCCAAAACTATATTTTACCACAGCAAATTTTTAGGTTTAAATGCAGCATCTGCAGCTGATGCGTTATCTATTTATTACTGTATTTCAGAAGAAATGTTGTATTATTGGGTCGGGTGCTCTTTGGAGGGTCGGTGTGGACTTGATGGCCTGCTTCTGCACTGTAGGTATCTATGATTCTATGAATAATCAAGGGTCTATAGGTCAAGACATCAATCCATGGCAATAAAACAACAGCCATAGTATTAATAGTGGCTAGCAATGGGCAGTGGCATTAACAGAAAGACTTCGAGTCTATTAGGGTGGCCTTGTGTCCATGGTTAACTATGAGAAAATTCCTCAGATCCATATGTGAACAAGAAATTACTAATTCAGTCAATGTAAGTGAGATGAAATGCTTGAGATATATTTATAGTGTTGGGCAGTACGGAGACTGGTGTGTGAGGGCAAATTTGAAAGAATTGTCCAAGATTATGACAAGTTAAGTTAAGGTGAAACAAAGAACTGTGAGTGCTGGAGATCTGAAACAAAAACAGAAATTGCAGGTTTGGCAACATCAATGGAAAGAAAGCAGAGTTAACATTTTGAGTTAGGAAACTCAAGAAGAACTTCTGATGAAGAGTCACGGCACTCAAAACGTTAATTTTAGATAAAGCTGACAAGGAAAATTGGTTGTGATTAATTGGTGATACAAAGGCTAAGAGTACAGGAGTTAAGAGTTTGAACAGATACAGGGGATGTTAGAAAGCACTTTTTTATACAGGGAGTAGTGAACCTGGTGCATGTTGTCTATGAGGAATCTGGAAATTGAGGTGATCAGTTATTTAAAAACCAAGTAAATGTTCACAGAGAATGTGGTGAATAAGCAGGGAAATTGCACTGATTGATGTGTGCAGTATCTGGTGAGTGGTACTGTCCCTACCTCTAGGCCAGCAGGTGAAGATTCAAATCCCACTTGGGCTCTAGAAGTCTTACACAAAATGTCCAAACAGGTTGATTAAAAAAAGGGCTCTTGTGGCATAGTTGTAGCATCCAAATCTTTGGGTCAGGAGGCCTGGATTTAAGTCCCATCTGCTCCAGGGGTGTGTAGTAGGATCTCTGAATAGGTTGACTAGAAGAAAAAACACTTAATGAATTTCCATATTGTGCCAAGGTGGACTTGATGAGCCAAAGGGACTCCTTCTGTACTAAAATGACTCTATGACTAATGAGACTTTATTTGATTTTTAGGGTGGACATCTGTGTTACTAGTTCAGTAACAATTGTAGATTCATGAGTATTCTGGAGCACAAAATGAAGATATGTGTCCCATCATACCTTCGATGGTTCTTTGAAGGAGCATCCCTATTTATTACCATAGCACAGTTATTTCTCCATATTCCAACAGATCATCGTCTTCATTTGTACATCCAATTGTCTTTTAACAGTTGTTATGGTCTTTGATTCTACCATCCTTTCAGGTACAGTATTGCATTTCTGATCATAATGTAATGTAACAATGTAATAACGTAAAACCAATGAATGATGAAATGTCTCTATATTTCCCCTTTCATTCTTTTGCCAATTATTTTGAATCGATCTGCCCTTGTTACCGATCATCTTGCCAGAGGAAAATCTTTCTTCCCATTTGCTCTATCAATATTCCTTTTAATTTTGAGCATCTCTGTTAACTTACTGCTTAACCGTCTCTGCTGTAATGAGAAAATTGCAACTTCTATCTTTCCATGTAAATGAACTGCCTCATTCCTTGTATCATCCTGGTTCATCTGTGTACTGAGTGTTCCAAGATATCAAAAAAAAACAACTAAAGTCAGAGATAGTAGGAACTGCCGATGCTGGAGTCTGAGATAACAAGGTGTAGAGCTGGATGAACACAGCAGGCCAGGCAGCATCAGAGGAGCAGGAAAGCTGACGTTTCGGGTCTGGACCCTACTTCAGAAATTTCTGAGAACGTCAGC
>NC_063358.1:15703026-15711571 GCF_021869965.1 Rhincodon typus | reverse complement strand
TTCCTGCTCCTCTAATGCTGCCTGGCCTGCTGTGTTCATCCAGCTCTACACCTTGTTATCTCAACAACTAAAGTGAGCCCTTTTTAGGAAGCCCTGATCAATAAAGAAGGACCATTTATAAAAAGATAATTTATTTAACTTAAGTAACAAGATTGCTGCTGGCATTTAAAAACAAACAAAAGTGACCATGAATTACTGGATTGTTAGAACCATAGAAACCATAGAATTTATACTGCAAAGAAGGGGACATTCAGCCCATCTTGCCCATGCCAACCCAAAAAACAACTCCAACTGTGGAGATGCCAGAGATTGAACCTGGGGGCCTCATATATGCATAGCATGCACTCTACCATGGAGCTACATTCCCTACAGTTCTAAAATCCCAGCTGGTGTCTTCAGGAGGAAAGTCACTGTCCTAACCTATTTTGGACCTATTTGTGACTCCAGTCCGACACCATCATGGTCAACTCTTAACTGAAGTGGCTGCTTACCACCCAGACATAGCAAACCACTACAAACAGACCTTCACAGTGGTTCACCACTTGTACAAGAGCAATTCCATTTCTAGGCACTTGTACTTCTCTGATTTGAATCACTCCACCACAACTGGCTTTGCCTTCAGCTGCTTAGGCCTGGAGCTTTGGTTTCCCCTCCTGCCAAGCTCTTCTGTACTTTAGACTCCTCCTTTAAGATGCTCCTTAAAACCTACTCCTTTAACTAAGCTTCTGGTCACCTGTGATTATATGTCCTTCTGACGCTCACTGTCAAGTTTCTAATAATGTTCCTGTGAAATGCCTCAGCACCTTTTACAGTGTTAAAAGTGCTGTACAAATCCAAGTTATCATTATGCATCAGACCATAGCATAGTCACACTTTGCCACAGATTGGCTCAGTTCTCGGCCTCCATTCACTAACAGTGCAGCCTTGATGAATACAGATCTGCTTTGCCAAGAAAAGTTGAGGTTGACTATGGATAAGATAAAAGTTGTCTATTTGTAAGTTCTGCTCATTTAATCTAAATAAAACAGAACATACTGAACAACAGAAACAATTATTTCACGCAAGACTGATAAGGCCTCTGGCATGTGCTTAGGTTTTTGTAGGTGGCGATGAAAAAAAAACAAATTATCATGGACCAGTTTTACTTTGATCTGGCTTCTCGCATAACAGGAGCAAATGGGAATCAGTTTAAATGATGGAATTCCATGGATTGGAATGAACAGGAAGAAGTTCAGGGTTGTCCATTGAAATGTCTTACACTAAAAAGGGCTGACAGCATCCTGGACAAAGTAGTACATTCGATAATAGCCTGTCCATCACCTTCCACATTCATTCTCTCTACCTGCAATGCAACATGGCCATGCTCCAGCTGTTCTCTTCCATGGTCCTTCCTGGCTCCTTGCGCTAACTCCTACCCCACTGAAACAGTTGGCGTATATATTTATAAAAATAATTACCGTACGGTTATATCAGTAACTCCACCTTGGGGACTGATGGTTGCTGCTGCTGCATCATTGCTGGACAATGATGTCGCATTGCATTGCTGTGTTCCTGCTTTTACACACTCATTGCTCGCTTAACCTGGTCGTAATGTTCACAATCAACATGTTCTTCAGCTTAATAGATCTCATTCCAGGTCATGAATACTCCCTAAGCTGAGAACAAACTTCACTGAGTATGGCAGGGCTAACTTATCGTGAAGTTCTGCAAGCATTTCAATGTATTTTTATTGGTTTAAATGAATAAAGAACACACTAAGGGGAGGGCACTAGCTTGAAGCAGACAATCTTTGTGTTCTGATTGTTGATTCCTGGCCAGGTGCTAGTTCAAGTTATGTTTTTGTCAGACCCTCTCCAATAAGCTATGCTGCGTGTTATTAAGTCCAAAATCCTGGCTGCTATCGGTTCAGGTTCCACAGGTGTGACTATTGGCTATGGTACAGCCTCCATGTGTGCTACAGATAATTGTGAATAAACTGGACACCAACTACAAGCAATTTTCCCTGAACAATACCTAGTGATAATATCTGCAGAATTCCTCTTCCTGAATCTAGGGATCTCAAACTAAACACCTGAGCTGGTCAGCCCTAAACTCAAGAACTTCCTCCTTCAACTTGTCCCCATTCCTTCTAATCTACATCTTTGATCAAACTGTTACTTATTTATGTCCCAATAATCTCTAGATGTTGTTCAGTGTAAAATATGTCCAGATAATACTCGTGAGAAACACAAGGGGGCATTTTAACATATTAAAGGTGCTATATAAATATAAGTTACTATTATATATTAAACAATGGTACAGACAAATTGCATAGTCTTTCAAGAGGTTTGTATAGGTATGATAAGCTGAAAGGCCTCTTTTGGTGCTGTAGAATTCTAGGATGCTGAATTTCTCCCAGCTCCACAAAACCAAGTTGGGAGAAAATGCCCCTGAAATTAACATTTTTGTTCCAGTCTGGTTGGTTTCTATGAAAGTCAAGTGAGGCAGTCCTGCAACGAGTGCAGAGCCTGCGGAATGGGGAGATGGACCAGGAGGAAGGTCTGCCTTGGTGCCCTGGAAATGTGTCACAATTTTTTTTAAAATGGAAACAATAATCACTTCTCCAGCCCTCATCAGATCCCACCCCCCTCCCACACTGTCTCCATGTCTTATACCCCATAACATTCCAGCACCAACGAAATTTCAGCCTTTGCCACTCATGATCATGACTGTTGATACCCCTGATGCCAATCTATGCCCCTCAATACACCCCATGATCCTTTTTTTGCCTATATGGCAAGCTAGTACCAACACATTCCAAACTATATTGCCTCAACCACCACTCTTTGCCCTTACACCTGTTATGCCAACTCATAGTCTCACCATGCGCACACTACAAGAACTACTCTGAGGTGAAATAATATATAGCTCACAGTGTCCATTGGAGACTGTAGTTCTTTAAGACTTCACTCCTTTTATTAAAAAAAAAGTGAGTAGATTAAACTTTCTTAAACTGCGTAATTCCTTATAACCCCAAATATTTCACAGAGGTGCACAAATCTTTATGCAAACAAGCATTGGAATTCATTGTCCTATTTCAAAGAGTTTATAGCCACTTGGAGCTATCAAGCAAACTGTGAAGTGGCAAAGACCCTACTGTGACAATAGGAGGTTATGAAATCAGTCAATCCTCATGAATAGCAAACATGATTTTTTATTTGAAAATTCCAATGTAAGGAACTGTTCATTTTAATAAATAAGCAATTAATAAAAAAATGGCCATCCAAAAGTGCCAAGCAGTTGAGCTAACTAATAAGGCAATTTTTGGTCACCTCAGTTAAGAAACAGAGCTAGAAGGAGATACATCAAGCCACAGGTCCTGACTACCAGGGAAGAGGGTGGGTATTGGTTCTGAGCTAAGTTAGGTTTAACTAACTCTGACCCTGTGTTCAGATTTGATGGCTCACGCTCCAAACTGGCTTTGGTGAAATTCAAATGAAAGTAGGGGTCAGAAGTGTGAGCCTTTCAGCCTGGGTGATCCTTTGCTCCCAGCCTGCTCTGTGGATACAGTTTTGGGTAAGTGATAGGGAGGGAAAATAAGTCTAGACCCGAAACGTCAGCTTTCCTGCTCCTCTGATGCTGCTTCGCCTGCTGTGTTCATCCAGCTCTACACCTTGTTATCTAAAATAAGTTGTGTGCCTGGTTCACTGAACCTCAGGGTTCACATATACTTTCTTTCACCCCTTCCACACAATTCTCGGCTTTTCACAACCACCCAGTCTCCCACTCCCCCTCACTTGCTTTCTCTCACTCCCTCACAGACACACCATCTCATGCCATCAAATACACACAACTTCTCACTTCCTCACTAATACAGTGTCTCACTCCTCCGAACATCCACACTCTTTAGCGTCCTTCACACATACACCTGTTCTTTCACTGTGTAACACAAACTCTGACACATCAAACACATACAATTCCTCAGTTTTGCTTTAATTCACTCATCGCTGGCTGGCCAGCATTTATTACCCGTCCCTAACTGCCCTTGAGAAGGTGGTGGTGAGCTGCCTTTTTGAACCACTGAATCTATGTTCTGTAGGTTAACTCACAATGCCCTTAGGGAAGGAATTCCAGGATTTTGACCCAGTGAGAATTGAGGAACAGTAACTTATTTCCAAGTCAGGATGGTGAGTGGCTTGGAGGGGAACATGCAGTGATGGTGTTCCCATGTACCTGCTGCCTTTGTCCTTCTAGATGGAAGTGGTCGTGGGTTTGGAAGGTGCTGTCTGAGAATCTTTGGTGAATTTATGTAGTGCATCTTGTGGATAGTATGCACTTCTGCTACTGAGTTGGTGGTGGAGGGACTGTGGATGTGATGCCAATCAAATAGGCTGCTTTGTCCTGGATGGTGTCAAGCTTCCTAAGTGTTGTTGAAGCTGCACCTATCCAGGCAGCTGGGGAGTATTCCATCACATTCTTGACTTGTGCCTTGTAGTTGTTGGACAGGCTTTGGGAGTCAGGAGGTGAGTTACTTGCCTCAGTATTCCTTACCCCTGGCCTACTGTTGTAGCCACTGTATTTATGTGGCAAGTCCATTTAAGTTTCTGGTTGATGGTAACCCATGGGTGTTAATAGTGGGAGATTCAATGGTGGTAACACCATTGAATGTCAAAGGGTGGTGGTTAGATTGTCTCTTATTGGAGATAGTTATCGCCTGGCATTTGTGTAACATGTATGTTACTTGCCACTTGTCAGCCCAAGCCTGGATATTGTCCAGATATTGTTGCATTTGAACATGGATTGGTTCAGTATATGAGTAGTCACAAAGGGTGCTGAACATTGTGCAATCATCAGCGAACATCCCCACTTCTGACCTTATGATGGAGGTTAGGTCATTGACGAAGCAGCTGAACTCATTTGGGCCGAGGACACTCCCTGAGGAATTCCTGCAGAGATGTCCTGGAGCTGACCTCCAACAATTACAACCATCTACCTATCTGCCAGGTATGACTCCAACTGGCGGAGACTTTGACCCTGATACCCACTGATTCCAGCTTTGCTAGGGTTCCTTGAGAGCACACTCAGCCGAATACAGCCTTGATGTCAAGCACTCTCACTCTCACCTCACCTCTGGAATTCAGTTCTTGTATCCATGTTTCACCTAAGGCTGTAATGAGGTCAGGAGCTGAGCAGCCCTGGCAGAACCCAAACTGGGCATCACTGAGCAGGTTATTGCTGAGCAGGTGCTGCTTGATAGCACTGTTGATGACACCTTCCATCACTTTACTGATGATTGAGAGTAGATTGATGAGGTAGTAATTGGCTGGGTTGGATTTGTTCTGCTTTTTGTGTTCAGGACATTTCAAGGCAATTTTCCACATCGTTGGGTAGATGCCAGTGTTGTAACTGTACTGGAAGAGTTTGGCTAGGGGAGCTACAAGTTCTGGAGGACAAGTCTTCAGTACTATTGCTGGAATGTTGTCAGAACCTGTAGCCTTTGCAGTATCAAATGCCTCCAACCCTTCCTTGTGGAGTGAATCAAATTGGCTGAAGACTGGTATCTGTAATAAAATCCAAAAGAACTGCAGATGCTGTAAATCAGGAAGTTGCTGGAAAAGCTCAGCAGGTCTGCCAGCATCTGTGAAGAGAAAATCAGAGTTAATGTTTCGGGTCCGGTGACTCTTCCTCAGACTGGGAACTGTATTGCTGGGCACCACTGGAGGAGGTCAAGATGCATCATCTACTCGGCACTTCTAGCTGAAGATTTCTGCGAATGCTTCAGGCTTATCCTTTGCACTGATGTGTTGGGCTTTTCCATCATTGAGGATGAGGATATTTGTGCAGCCTCCTCCTCCTGTGAGTTGTTTAATTGTCCATCACTGGACTGGATGTGGTAGGACCTCAGAGCTTCGAGCTGATCCACTGGTTGAGGGATCACTCAGTTCTGTTTAAAACTTGTTATATATGCTGTTTGGCATGCAAGTAGTTCTGTTTGGTAGCACCATGTTGACACCACATTTTCAGGTATGTCTGGTGCTGCTTCTGGCATGTCTCCTGCACTCTCCATGGAATGAGGGTTGATTTCCTGGCTTGATGATAATGATTGAATGGGGGTTATGCCAGGCCATGAGGTTTCAGATTGTACTATAGTACAATTCTGCAGCTGCCGATGGCCCACAGTAACTCATGGATGCCCCGACTTGAGATGCTGGATCTCTTTTTCATAAAATCCCTACCGTGTGGAAACAGGCCATTTGGCCCATCGTGTCCACACTCATCCTACAAAGAGCATCCCACCCAGACCCACCCCCTAATCTATCCCTGTAATCCTGCATTTCCCATGGCTAATCCACCTAGGTTACAACATCTCTGGACACTGGGCAATTTAGCATGGCCAACCCACCTAACCTGCACATGTGCTGTGGGAGGAAACTGGAACACCTGGACAAAACTCACCCAGACATGTGGAGAATGTGCAGATTCCACACAGACAGTTGCCCAACGCTGGAATTGAACCCTGGCGCTGTAAAGCAGCAATGCTAACCGCTGAACCACCGTGCTACTTGTTCAAAGTCTGTCCCATTTAGCATGGTGCTAGTGCCACACAACATAATGGAGGGTATTCTCAATGTGAAAGTGGGATTTTGTCTTCACAGGACTATGTGGTGGTAACTCTTACTGATACTGTCATGGACAGATGCATCTGAAGCTGGCAGATTGGTAAGGATGAGGTCAAGTATGTTTTTCCCTCTTGTTGGTTCCCTCACCAACTTCCGCAGACCCAGTCTAGCAGCTATATTGTTTAGGACCTGACCAGCTCAATCATTAGTGCTGCTGCTGAGCCACTGTTGGTAATGGACATTGAAATCCTTCCATCCAGAGTATATTGTGTGCCCTGCCATGCTCAGTGCTTCCTCCAAGTGTCGTTCAACATAGAGGAGTACTGATTGATCAACCGAAGGAGGAATGTGTGTGGTAATCAGCAGGGGGTTACCTTGCCCATGTTTAACTTGAAGCCATGAGATTTCATGTGGTCAATGTTGAGGACCCCCAGAGTAACTCCCTTCCAACTGAGTGCCGCTGTGCTGCCATCTCTCAAGGTCTGTCCTGGTGGTGGAACAGGATGTAAAGATGGTAGGGATAGTGATGGTAGTGTACGGGACATTGTCTGTAAGGTATGACTCCATGGGTATGACTATGTCAGGCTGTTGCTTGACTAGTCTGTGAGACAGCTCTCCCAATTTTGGCGCAATACCCCAGATATTAGTGAGGAGGACTTTCTGCTGTTGTCTTTTCTGGTGTCTAGGTCGATGCCAGGTGGTCTATCTGGTTTCATTTCTTTGTTGAGAATTCATAGTGGTTTGCTAGATTATTTCAAAGAGTATTTAAGTGTCAGCTAACATTGCTGTGGGTCTAGAGTGACATGTAGGCCAGACCAGGTGAAGATGGCCGATTTCCCTCCTTGAAGGACGTTAGTCAGCTAGACAGCTTTTTCCAACAATTGACAAACGTTTTATGGACATGCAGTAGATTCTTAATTCCAGATATTTTTTATTGAATTCAAATTCCACCACCTGCTGTGGCAGGATTCAAAACTGGGTCCCCAGAACATTAGCTAAATTTTCCAGATTAATAGTCAAGCAATGAAATTACTAGGCCATTACCTCTCCATGACCTAATAACACCAATACCACTAGGCCATCAGTCTGACAAACAGAAAGATATTCTCTCACTCTGTCACGTACTCTCACTCCTTCTCAGACACACTCTCACTCCCTCTCATACACATGCTCACTCCCTCTCATGCCCTCTCCCACACACTCACACTCACACTCCATCACAGACACACTCTCGCTCCCTACCTCACACACTCTCACTCCCTCTCAGACACACTCTCACTCCCTCTCATACACATGCTCACTCCCTCTCATGCTCTATCCCACACACTCTCACTCCCTCACTGACACACTCTCGCTCCCTATCTCACACACTCTCACTCCCTCTCAGACACACGCTCACTCCCTCTGAGACACGTTCTCACTCCCTCTCATGCCCTCTCACACACACTCTCACTCCCTCACAGACACACTTTCACTCCTTCCCTAATACACGCTCACTCCCTCTGAGACTCATTCTCACTCCCTCTCATGCCCCCTCAGACATACTCTCACTTCCTCACAGACACACTCCCTCCCTCACACAAGATGTAGTGTACGAGATGATGAGAGGCATAGATACAGTGGATAGCCAGAGACTTTTTCCCAGGGCGGAAATGACTAGTACGAGGGGGCATAATTTTAAGGTGATTGGAGGAAGGTATAGGGGAGATGTCAGAGGTAGGTTCTTCACACAGAGCGTGATGGGCGTGTGGAATGCGCTGCCGGCGGTGGTAGTGGAGTCAGATACTTTAAAGACTTTTAAGCAACTCTTGGATAGGCACGTGGAGAATAGTAAAATGTACGGTATGCAGGGTAGTTAATCTTAGTAGGATAATAGGTCAGCACAACATCATGGGCTAAAGGGCCTGTACTGTGCTGTACTGTTCTATTCTATGTTCTTCTATGTT
>NC_063358.1:15691200-15702526 GCF_021869965.1 Rhincodon typus | reverse complement strand
TCAGCTTTCCTGCTCCTCTGATGCTGCTTGGCCTGCTGTGTTCATCCAGCTCTACACCTTGTTATCTCAGTCTATCCTTTAAAATGCGTTTCAAAGACAGAGATGGTTTGGGGGTTATAATCTTCAGAAGGTGAATGCCCCAATCTGTGGTGGGAAAACCTTACCCCCAGATGAAGATAGCTATCATCTTGAAACAAGAATGATATCTACTGGTGGCAAGAATCAGTATGTGGAGTATTTTAACATGGAGAGGCTGTTGCACTACAGCTATCATGTGGCTCTGGCTGACCAGGTAACTCTCTCACTCATTGCCTGCCATAGGTTTACAAGAATGATCCCGGGTCTGACGGGCTTGTCAAATGAGGAGCAGTTCAAGACTCTGGGTTTGTACTCGACAGAGTTCAGAAGGATGAGGGGGGATCTGATTGAAACTTACAGAATACTGAGAGATCTGAAGAGAGTGGATGTTGAGAAGATGTTTCTACTAGTACGAGAGACTAGGATATGTAGGCATAGATTCAGAGTGAAAGGATGACACTATAGAACTGAGATAAAGAGGAATTTCTTCAGCCAGTGGGTGGTTAATCTATGGAAGTCATTGCCATAGAGGCTGTGGAGGCCAAGTCTTTAAGATAGAGTTAGATAGCTTTTTGATTAATAAAGGGTTAAGGGTTACTGGGAGAAGGCAGGAGAATAGGGTTGAGAAACATGTCAGCCATGATTGAATGGTAGAACAGACTGAATGGGATGAATGGCCTAATTCTGTTCCTACATCTTATCATATTATTTGAACCCAAAGCTTTTGGCCCAGAGGTAGGGATGGTATGTCCAACCACATGACCCTTCCTAGAGGTACCCCACCCAAAATGATAATACATCTCTTCTTTCCTACTTGCTTGCTGCCTAAACCACCCATGCCAAGTTGCCAGTCCTCTCACTCTCATCCCATGGTGAACAAACCCTTCCTGTAGAATGGCACCAAACTACCTTGCTGTGGGATACATTGGGACCAACAGGACTTACTAGTGACCTCTTGGTGCTGCTGGAACTGCTGGAGGCACACTGCAATCTGTTTGGCTGTCAGCTGCAGGCTGTGGGACTTCTTCCTACTGCAGGGCACAAATCTAGGCCACCCACAGCCTGTTAGAGCTGCAGGAAAATCTTCTCGGTCATTCGGTTGTCAATTGACTTTTCTGCTAGAAGGGTGTGGGGTTACGGGGTGGGGGAAGAGGGCAAGCAGTACGTCATCTCTGAAAGATTTTGTTCCTGGAATCTGGGACAGAGTAAGAACTTATGATCTGGAAAAAAGACTTTTAGCCTTACTGTGTGAAAGTCATGCCTCCTCTTCTCCCCTAAATCCATTCACCCCACTTACGTGTTGATGTTTCTCCGTTCAAACCTCAGCCTATCTTGTTCTTGCCACTCTTCAGCTGGCCCCTATTCCATACACCTAATGGTCACCCAGAACCATGTAGATTTGGAAAAATGCAAAGGCAGGCTCCCAATGAGTTTCTTATTGATTTGATTTCCTGATTGTTACTGCAATTAACTTCTCAAGCTCTCATGTCCCCTCTCACATCTTGCCCTTTGGAAAATGACCTAAGTTGTTAATGGAGGTGGCAAACTGGCCATTAATGCCATTTTTTGTAACACTCTTCCATTATGACTCACCCCCAGCTGCACAAATCCAGTCCCTCGAGTCCAGAAGAAGATAATCAGTGCCCACTTGCTTTCACCAATTAATGAGTCACTGCTCTGACCACCACGTCCCACCTCTCCACCCCCAACAATACCCACCCCTCCCCAGCATACCTTTTGTTGATAAATTGACTTCAGATTTTGTACAGCTTGTCAAGAAAAACTAAACCTTTCAATATGATTTCCAAACCACATATGGTGCCATCTGATTTATCTTTCCCCCGTCCCTATTTGTTAAGTTATAGATCCCTCTAATACTCCCCAACTGATCCCAGCACCTTCCTTCACCCCCTTCACCCTCTCACTTTCCAATGTTTAGAGGTCAAGTTAGAAAATTACCATAGTAACCAAAGCAAGGATTATGGCCGTATCTATTAAATATACCAGAGAATTGGCCTCCAGAGTGAATCCTCTACTTTTGTACAAAATATTATTCTCCAATATTTTTTTCACAATTTTTCTGCTTCATTTGGAGCCTCCTTGCTCTCCCAAGACATGCTTGTCAGCTACTCCCAGATTCACTCTGCATATGGGAGCTCTGCCAAATTTGATCTTTTTGACCCCGGAAACCTAAAACTAAACTTTTGATATAAATTTGAAACTAGTACTTCAAATGTATTTGTTGATTGCTTATCAAAATTCAATTATGTATTCACTATTAATGTGGTATGCATGAAAAAAATAAAATCTTTCTTTCTGCATAAAGTACTTACAATGTGCTCATTTCCATTTGCCCTATTCATTGGCTGAGAAAGAAAGAAAGGTAAAGAAAGTCTGACAGAAAGATATGATTTTAATCAGCACCTTTCTGAAATCCCAAAGTATTTTACAACCAATGTAATGCTGTACCTCTAAAGTCACTGTTGTAATGTAGGAAATGCCAACATGCACATGGCAAGTTCTCACTTCAGCAATGTAGTTATGGTCAGATAATCTGTTTTTAGTGGTGTTGATTGAGTCTCAAATATTGGAACAGGATATTGGAGAGAACGCCTCTTTTTTACTTTGAATAGTGCCATTGGGATGTTATACATACATCTGTAGGATAGATGTGTCATCAGTTTAATGACTTTTCTGAAAGATAGCACCGAGGCAGTGCAGCCCTCTGTCACCTGCTGGCCTGGGAGTGCCACTACGAAATAGTGTCAAATGAATCTGGAAATTGTATTGTAACAGGCTGTGTTCATGTCAGCCAACACAGACACAAGATCAGTTTCATTGGTGTCACTGCTCCCAAAGACTTTCTCATTCAATAGATGGCCAAGTGGATCGGACCAGGAGTCATTGTTGAGGTACTGGTCAAACTCATTGCGATCCACGTCAGCCAGCAACTCAGCATAGCACAAACTGTCCAGGGCTTCTGAGCTATTCACTATTTGCGGAGCTTGACATTGCTGACCACAGCAATGGGATAAAGTTTCAACAAATGGAGAGGTGCCAACTCCCACATTATGAGAACACAGTGTTGTATTGTAGGGAGGGAGCAGTGGGCTTGGCTGGTGGAATTGGCTGCAGTATGGACTCCAGTTGGTTTGAGGATGACTATAAACTGGATGAGACCTCGACCATTCCATCCCTTTCAACACATTCCCAGTTTCTGATGTGCGAAGTGGGTCAGTAAGTTGCCCTCTGGAGACTGGAGGCTGTTTCCCAAAAGGGAAGGTTTCCAGCATGCTGGAAGATGAATTTACTTTTGGGGGGTGGTTTGGGCTGCTGATATGGTCCATTGTCTGGGTGCTGGTGGGGGTTTCCTTGTCTTGAAGGCCTGTGGAATCCAGTTGGTCAGTGCCATCCCTGGGAGCAGAAATGCCATTCCTATAGGGGCCACGGGTTTGGCTTTTTCGTCGTGGCCTATATTTGTAGTTGGGATACTCCAACATGTGTTCAACACGCAACCTCTCTGCTTCCAGGATGTATGGCCGTTTCTGCACCACTGTAAGCGATTTCCAACACCTTCCTGGTAAAGGAAAGAAGGAGGATCATTGAGACTGGCTGGAGAAGGTGTAAAAAAATCAGAAAGAAATAATTCAGGTTATATATCATTTAAGCAGATAGAATTCCAGAATCATAATACAATGCAGTACAAAACAAAGCTATTCTCGACAAGCTATGCCAAGCCCAACAAATATGCACTGATTCTTTTGAAATGTTATTCAATAGTCCCACTCTTCTACTTTTTCTGTATATCCCTGCATTTTTTCTATTTCAAGCATTTCGCTAATTCCTCTTTGCAGCCTACAATTGAATCTGGTTCTACTAACTACCTAACATCCCAGCAGGGAATTCATACTAAATCCCATGGTCTTGATTGCACTTTGTCAATACTTTTAAAGTGTAGTAATTACAATAAACATACTGGCTGTAAGGCACTTTGGGGCATTGTGAACTCATAAAAGGTGCTCAATAAGTGATGACCTCTTTTTGGATAATTTCAGCAGGATTCAGCAGCTCTCTGAATCAGTTGTTAAGATCACATAATCTTCACCACATCTTAACTAGAACCTGAGATAACAAGGTGTAGAGCTGGATGAACACAGTAGGCCAGGCAGCATCAAAACAGCAAGCAAGCTGACATTTCGGGTCTGGACCCTTTTCTGAAGAAGGGTCCAGATCCGAAACGTCAGCTTTTCTGCAGAAGGATCCAGACCTGAAACGTCAGCTTTCCTGCTCCTCTGATGCTGCCGAGCCTGCTGTGTTCATCCAGCTCTACACCTTGTTATCTCAGACTCCAACATCAGCAGTTCCTACTATTTCTCTTAACTAGAACCTATATCTCTTTACTTGGAGACATATCCTGATCAAATTTCAACTTGGGTATTCTATTACCTTATTGTCCTTTGTTTTTGATTGCCTGGCCCATCTTCATGTGAAATCTTCATCCAAGTCTTTTTAACTTTAAATGCGACCACTTCAATCCTCTCCTGGCTAGCCTTACACTGTGCAAACTTATACAAAACAAGGAACATGAGTTCACCAGGATGTACAGCCACGTTTGCAGCACGGTAAGCAATTTCTAACGCTGCCCTGGAAAAAAATGAACCCTGAACCTGAATAAACCGAAGCTCATCAAAAAAACTTGTATTCTAACTTTCACCCATCACCCTGTGTTCACTCAGCTACACTGGCTTCCTTGGGGGTAAAGTTCTCATCCTTGGGTTCAAATGCTTCTATGGCTTCACCTCTCCCTAACTGTGCCATGTCATCCTAAGCCTCCATACTCCCCGCACTTCTTCAAATCAACTTTTTGTGTACTCCTGATTTTGTGCTCCACGATTAGTGGCCATGCCTTCAGCTGCCAAGGCCTTAAGCTCTGGAATTGCCTTCCTAAACTGCTCTATCTTTCTCTTCTCTTTCAAACTTGACTCTTCTTATGATAGCTCTTGTTGTTGCTGAGATTTATTACAGACATGAACTGCTGCAAATTCACAGGGGGCATCTGTGGAGACAGTAGTAGTCACACTAGATGTTAACAACCTGAATTGTTAATTCTACAAATACCACCACATATTGGATACATTGAAGTACATTCGCCCATTACTTATTAAATAAAACATGTTCTGATATGAAAACACTTTTCCCAGAAGAAATGAGTGCAGTTTGAAAAGTCTTGTTGAGCTCGTGCGACTGACAAAATTTAGTGATTTTAATCTCCAGGTTTGCTTTGTTTAGTGGGCGTGGCCTGAATTAGGCTGTCAGAATCTTAAACTGCTTAAAAGATCACTGATACCACAAATATAAGCTGTCTTGGGTGTAACTCACTGACATTGCAACAGGAGAAGACCATTTAACTCCTTGAGCCTATTCCACTATTCTGTGAGAACATGTCTGATACCCCAATTCCATACATCAGGCCCACATCCCCTAATATCTTTAGCAAATGTTGGTGATTTACATGTGTGTAATGGTCAGCTTTTGTGTTTGTTGATCAACTGCTCCAAATTTTGCTGATATGGTAAGTGGAAATGTTCCCCGAGGGTCTATTCCTTCATTAAACAATGAGTACGAACTGCTTGATCCAGCTCTCTTAGTATCAGCAATTGGAGGTGCATGCAAATTAATAGATATTTGCACACCAATAATGCAACTTTTATATATAACTTCTGAGACTCTAACTTGTATGATAGTACAGACCATAATGATTGAAGATTCTCTTCTGGGTTGTATATATTCATAGCAGAGAATAATCTAATCTCTGTTCGGTCAGCTATGCTGCTTGTCACTACCGTCTGTGTGCAGTCTGATACTATTCTAATATAATTCAGTTCTTTTTGATTCAGTTTGGCTTTGTCACCTAATTTGTTTGAAGAAATCATCTCTTCTTTGATTTGACTTGCAAGGATCATCAAATTGCCGACTAATTACAGTACAGCACAGAAACAGGCCAATATAATAAAAACAAAGACCTGCAAATGCTGGAAATTTAAAACTAAAATGGAATATGCTAGAGAAACTCAGCAGGTCCAGCAGCATTTGAAGAGAGAAAAATAGAGTTAATGTTTCAAATCCAGTGAAAATTTGTCTGAATTAAAAATAGCTGGGAAAGGGTGGTATTTATGATGAGGCGGCAGGATCAAATAAAGTACATGAAGATGGGCCCAGACAGACAGAGAGAGAAATAAAAAGAGATAGGCGAATAGATTGGCTATCTCTAAGGAGATAGGCAAAGAGATTGCTGATGATAAGCTGAGAGAGAGAGAGAGACAAATGAGAAGTATAAATGGTTGAAAATGGATTGGCTGTATTGGGAGTAACCCATTCAACACAAGACCAAGCGGTATGGGGGAAGCTGTTCATGTTCTGATATTGTTAAACTCAATGTTGAGTTGTGAAGGCTGTAAGGTACGTAGGAAAAGATGAGGTGTTGTTCTTCCAGCTGTGTTGAGCTTTGTTGGAACACAGCAGGAGGCCTGAGAGAGAAATGCTGGCACAGGAACATGGCGATATGTTGAAGTGGCAGGCAACTGGAAGCTTGGGCCCATTTTTTGCAGACAGAAAGTAGATGTTCAGCAAAGTAGTCACCCAGTGGATGTGTTTCATCTCCCCAGCATACAGAAGACCGGATTGTGAGCAGTGAATACAGTAGACTAGATTGAATGAAGTGCAGGTAAATCGCTGCTTCACCCTGAAGATGTGTCTGGGACCTTGGACAGTGAAGAAGGAGGAGGTAAACGGCAAGTGTTACACCTTTTGTGATTGCAGGACAAGATGACGTCGGAGTGTGGGGAGGTTTTCGGAATCGAGGCACACTGGACCAGAGTATCTCAACGGGAACAGTCCCTGTGGAAGGCTGATAAGGAAGGGGAGGGAATAGGTGTCTGGTGGTGACATCTGCTGGAATGGCTTATGATTATTTGGATAGAGAAGCTGATGAGGTGGAAAGTGAGGATCAGGGAGACTCTATCATTGTTGTGGGAGGGAAGGGTGAGGTGAGGGCAGGAGCATGGAAAATGGGTCAGAAACGGCTGTAGGTCCTGTCAACCACAGTGACGGGGAGTCCTTGGTTGAAGAGAAAGGTGAACTTGTCTGAGGTCCCCCTTTGGATGGTGGCATCATCAGAATAGATGCAATGGAGATGGAGAAATTGGAAGAATGGAATGGAGTTCTGACAGGAAGCAAGGTGTGAGGATGTGAAGTTGGCGGGTTTATTGTGGATATCGGTGGCCAGCCGAGCCTCAGGAATGGTGCATCTGGCCCAAATGATCCATGCTGCTGTTCATGCCCCGCAGAAACCTCCTTCCACCTGACTTCATCTGCACTATCTACATATTCTCTATTCCCTTCCACCACATGTACCACTCCAGTTATCCCTTAAATGCATCTTTGTTACTCATCTGGACTAAGCAATGTGATAGCAAGTCCCATACAGTAACAGTCTGAATAAAGAAGTTCCTCTGAATTTATCCATTTTAATTTCTTTTTTATTCACTCACGGGATGTGGGCATTGCTAGCTAAGCCAACATTTATTGCTCACCCTAATCACACAGAGGGCAGTTAAGAGTCAACCGTATTACTGTCAGTCCTGCATTCACATGTAGGCCAGACCAGGTAAGGATGCCAGATTTACTTCCTTAAAAGATATTAGTGAATCCAGACGGGTTTTAATTTACAACAATTGATAGTGATTACATGATTGTCATTAGATCAGCTTTTTAATTTCAGATTTTTTTCGTTGAATTCAAATGTTACCATCTGCTCAGTTCATGAGTGTGGGGTTCTGAATTACTAGTCCAGTGAATTTATCATTACACAATTGCCTTCCAAATACAGCAGACATTGGCCACCTTGTTCCAAAAGCAACTCAACAAAATGCAACAGAGAAACGGTCTATAAATCTCCCGATGTTTGTCTCTTCTCCACGACAATTTGCATTCATAGAGTATTTTTAATGTGGTGAAATGAAAGTGATATGGCCACTTAATTAGGCAGGATGTTGGTGTTCCATAACTCCATTGTCTTTCGATCTTTTCCTGAATTAAATTTGAAGGAGGAAGGCCCAAGGTTTACTTTCTCACTCTACCACCACTTGAGGCTCTTCAATGATCAATCAATAATCACTAAAGGACTTCAGCTCACCTGGACTGCAGTTGTACAAAAATCATTGATCTGAGACCTTGGGTCCTCAGGACATTCAGTATACTCTGGGCACAACCATGACCTTCCATGTGGACCTACCAATTTGGGAGACCTGCTGGCCTCTGATTAGCTGGCATCCCTTACTGGGTAGGGATTTCTGTCTCCAGGGGCATGATTTTGGAGACAGGCCCATCTCTGCTTTCCAAACTGCCAGATTGGAAGAAGATATGACGAACCTTGCTCCTGAAAATCAGGGCAGCTGTCTTGCCACCTCTTCAGCAAGTGATTGAGACTCCTACCAGAATAAAAGGCTCCAGCCTCGTTCTGTAGAACTAAGCTAGTCACTGCATTGACTGATTGAGAGAATGTTTTGCACAAGAAAGTTGTTCAAGGGCTACAAGTCCAAAGTTATTTCAATGAAAGACAAGGTAGTGTCAATTCCACAAAGGAGAAATATTACATATGCATTTTCTAACTCTCAATATGGCCTCGGATTTTAAAAGATGCCATCAATGGTTCAGTGGGCAGCATAAAAGAAACTACTTTATTGGAGCTGTCATCTTTCTGGGTTAAACCGAAGCTACACCTGTCCTTTTGGATGGATCTAGGAGATTTGATGGTACTATTTTGACAAAGACCTCTTCTGACTATCCCAGTCAATAATTATCTTTCAACATGCATAATTAAAACTGATTATCTGGTTATCCACTTACTGTTTCCAGTATCTTGCTGGGTGCAAACTGTATTTCCTATGTTACAACAATGACAGTGTGTCTCTAAGTAATTCACTGCCGAAAAGATTCTGAAAGGTGCTATGGAAATGCAAACTCTTTCTGTTTCTTTACATATCAATAATTTCATAATCACAGGCTTACATATATACCTATGTACAAATGGATTTGTAAATGCATGTATATAGAATTGTTTCCATATATGTGCAGCTATGCAAGGATATGTATTCACTTACATGTAAAAAAGCACAGAAACAGATGCACTTACACACATACATACATGGAAAGAACTCATTCTGAGACATAGATTCATAGAGTCATGCTTTTACACACAGTTGGATAACGTGTTGCAGCACAAACAAGGAGAAAGAAAGAAACGTAATTTGCCTTTCAATGTACGTATAACATGCTGTAAAAGAAATAACACAGCCATAATCTGTAATCTATGAATTTCAAAACCTGACATTAGACAATGTCTTAACAATATGGTTACTTTATTTGAGAGGCTGTTTAAGTGTGTAAAAAAACAGAGCATTGGAACCATTCCCTACTCCGCCGATCCTTACCCAACAGTTTGCTGAGCTCTGTGTTCTGGAGGTTAGGGTTCTGCAAAGACAGCCTCTTCCTCTCATCTTTCGCCCACACCATAAAGGCATTCATGGGTCGGGGAATTCGGCTGATGGTGATCTGGGTCCCACAATCCCTTGGCTGATCAAGAGGCTCAGAGGCATTTAGGAAGAAAGTACCAGCATCAACATAGCCTGTACTGGCTGCTCTCATCTTCACTGGCAACTAGTAGGAGCAGCCTCGTTCTCGGTCTTCATCAGAAAAGCCAAATGTCTTGTGAGAACTGATAAACTCAGAGTTTATATCAGGTTTTGTGTTGAACATAAGCTCCTCCTACATGATTACAATATGACTGTCAGTGCAAACCCACCCAGTGGATTCAAGACAAACAAAAGCTACATTTAAGATCCGGTTGGGACTATTTTTTCTACATGGTCCAGTGCATCATTATTCATGTCAATATTACATATCCTTTGAACTGAGCTATAGTCAACCGACTCTCCAAGCACTTGTGTTCTCTATGTGGTCTTTAAGAAAATTAATGTTAAGAAATGAATGACAATGCAAAGTATACTGGAAAAAGAAGATGGCAATGCAAAGGATCTCACAAATTTGCATATCAAATTAGAACATTTTTCTCATGGCTGTGAGCCAATAAGTATCTGAAAACATTGTCCGTCAGGAGAAGTGTGCTTTTCCAGGTTATATCCATTCAGTCATAGTATTGCCCACACTAGGATAAGGAATTTACAATCTCAATCCACCTGTTAAAAAATTAATAAAACTCACAAAGTTTAATTTTTTTGAAAAGTGGTACTACCTTAGTGTCCTGTGATCCTGACACCTGACAGGCTGGGAATACAAGCCAGTGTGAAACTGGAATAATTACAGTTCAAATATGCAAGGGATAAATCTCTGACTCCCTTTATATTTTACGATGAGAACAGAAAAGCCAAAGAATATTGTACACTAGTGACAAATGAGGAAATGAATACTGAGTCAGAAGAGGAGCAAAGGTAAACTTTGAGAAGGTTTTAAAAGTTGGAGAGAGAAGGGGATGCAGAAGCAGTGGGAGCTTAGGGGTATATTTAGGCAATTCCATTGTTGGAGGCTTTCAGCCATTCAGTTCGATTATGCTTGATTTATATCATTACTCCATTTACCCACAACGGTCACCCTTAATAACTTCTCGTAATTATAATCTGTCAATTGATCTGAAGATGATTTTGTTTTATTTCGAAGCATTCCAGATTTTCAGCACCCTATCTGTGCAGAAGTGCTACCTGACATCGACTCAGCAACCTGACACTAAATTAATCCTTATCTCCCCTTGTTCTGCACTTGTCATTGGGGAAACCATTTCTATCTACCTAAAAGCTCTTTCAGTTGTCTCAAACACCTCAAGTAGATCACCCCATAGTCTACTATATTAAGAAAAGGCCTGTGATACGCAATTCACCCTCATAACTTAAACCTTTGTCTATAATTCTTTTATTGGGTAACTGAATGTTGGGTTGATGACAGCAGTATTTTTGTGCCCTTTCCCGATTACTCTTGAGAAGGTGCTTTTTTGAACCACTTTTTGTGCGTGTGGGCTAGGCACACCTAGAGTGCCATTAGGAAGGAATTGACAGGAATTTAACTCAGGGATAGTTAAAGAGTGGCAATGCAGTTCTGACATAACAAGATGTAGAGCTGGATCACACGCGCAAAAAGTGGTTCAAAAAAGCACCTTCTCAAGAGTAATCGGGAAAGG
>NC_063358.1:15682199-15690700 GCF_021869965.1 Rhincodon typus | reverse complement strand
TTGAGCCCTGAATGGAAATATGTGACTTAGATTCCTGATGTATCCCTTTAGCTCTCAGGTACCATTATCGATCTTCTGAAGGGTCATTTGGTGGACTAACTTTGGAAGTCAAATACAGACCTTGGCTTCCATTGTCATCTGTGCGAGTATAGAACAATGTGCCACATCTTGAAATAAACCTCTACGCACAATGCACACATTGTACTATTTTAAAGGGCAGTGACTGCTATTGAGTAGCTAAATGTAGTAACCAATTTGTATACAGCAAGATTCCACAAATATAAAATGGGTTAAAAAGCAGTTTAACTACATTAGAGGCAGGAAAACTGGCCAGAGTTACATTTAGATATCATGAGAAATCTTGCACACCCAGTCAAATAGGCTGAATGTATCTGAACATAGTTTTTCAAATCTAGACAAAATAATATTCCTTTAGTGCTGGATGGTAATATCAGTCTGGATTATGGGTTCAATCTTGGAGGGAAATTTGAATGCACAATCTACTCCCTGAGTTGACTGGGCTACCAATGTTAAATTTTGGAGAAGAGAGCATTGAGGGATAACCTAGGAGAGGTCTTTCTAATTCTGATCGTTTACAATTGGAAAAGTTGATTTCACTCTAGGGGGAGTCCAAAACTAGAGAGGATAAATGCGGGATAGTCACTATAACAACTCAAACAAGAATTCATGAGCAATTTTTTTTTACCCAAGAGGTGATAAGAATGTGGAACTTGCTATTGCAAGGAGTAATTGAGAAGAGTATCAGATGCATTCAAGGATGAGCTAAATAAATACATGATAAAATGGAATAGAAGGAAATGCTAATAAGGAAAGGAAGTATCATGGGAAGACTGTGTGAAACAGCATAGACCTTTTGGGCTGAATGGTCTGTTCTGGGTTGTAAAATCTATACAACTCACTTCTAGGGTATTTTCACTTTCTAATAATGAAATAGAAAAAAAATATACAACACACATCTTTGAAGAATCTGTGGTCAGAGTTTCTATATGAAAAAATACTCTTGTTCTGTAGACTTTCAAGACACTATATATAAATCTGGAATTGACAGAGAAAGCAGATCATCAAATATTAACATCAATAACACGGAACAAGAGAACTGGTGTGGGAGTGTGGAGTTCCTTCGTATATTGTATAAATATATTTACAATTTCACTGCACAAAGATCTTTGCCTCACTTTTACTATGTGACAATACTGTGGTTCTGACCTTAATCACAATTAAGGATGGGCAACAAATGTTGACTTTGCCAGAGATGCACAGAATCCATGAAAGAATAAATGAAAGGATAACAACAGAGACCAACAATGCCTCAACAATGCGAGCAGTACAGGAAACCAAAGAAGGTAGAAAGTAAAGAACTTGTATTCACAAAGCGTGATAACAAGCTGAAGCAGGTCCAGGACCAAGCAGTCAATTAGAATGACAAACCAGAGCTTAATGCACAAAACTAGTGAAGCTCAGTCAGCCATGGCATATATGACTTTATGTGTCACAGTGAACAAAGTCAATCCTGATTGAAATTAAATGCTTTGAAAAGAGGTGTCAAAGCTATCCCTAGTAATCTTTGTCATCCTGACAGTTTATAGAATTTCTTAAAATTGTACCAATATTGCAGACAGACAACTCACAAAAGCCCGTGGTTTATGCATATCATCAATCTCTCTTAAACTCCACTCTCCATTCCCCAACAGCAAAGAGCCAGGGTCAAAGTGATTTCTGTACAGGATGTTTGAAGGAAGATGTTTGCATTTCCATCTTCCAGCACAGCTCAATCGTTACCTGAAAAGAAATATGGCAGACTGACAAAAAAATTGGTGTGTAACGCTGGCATTTTAACTCCTTATTCACCTGTATCCACCTAAATATGGCATCATCCTATATCAGCTGGAGATTCACCTGAACACATAGTAATTCAGTGTCTCTGCCATTCATTTAAACAATAGACTCTGCTCTTCAATGTATCAGAGGTGTGTTCTTGAAGTAATTACATTATACCCAGATACATGATAGGACATTAGGCCCCTTTGGCATCCTGAGACAATTCTGTCCTAGCCAATATCTAATGCAATTATCTGGAAAGTGAACTTCGAGGGTGAATATGGCATTGGGTCGGAGCATGAAGTCTCCCATATGTCCCCAGCTGCTGTTCCCCTCTCCAGGGGTTCAAACTTGGCCCCTCACATTTTAAGGGGCCCTTTTAGTGGATAAATTATTGATTTTGAGGAGGCCAAGAAAAGCACAGAGGTCCAAAACTGCTTTTATTTATTTTTACCACAGTTCTGGACCATATGGGCCATACGACCATAAGGTACAGAAGCAGAATTAGGCCGTTTGACCCATCATGAGTGGTGCACTATTCAATCATGGCTGATATGTTTCTCAACTCCATTCTACTGCCTTCTCCCCTTAACCCCTGATCGCCTTACCAATCAAGGACCTGTCTATCTGTCTTAAGACACTAAATGACCTGTCCTCCACACCTACTGAGCAATGAATTCCACAGATTAACCATTCTGTGGCTGAAGAAATACCTGCTCATCTCAGTTCTAAAGGGTCATCCCTTCACTTTGAGGCTGTGCTCTCAGATCTTTATCTCCCCTGCTTGTGGAAACATTTTCTCCATGCCCACTCCATCCAGGCCGCTCAGTATTTTGTAAGTTTCAAACAGATCCCCACTCATTCTTTTAAACTCCATTGAGTAAAGACTCACAGTCGTCAGTTGCTCCTCATATGACAAGTTCTTCATCCCTCGGATCTGGTCCAATCCTGAAGAAGGGTAATACCTGAAATGTTGACTGCTCCTTTCCTCCAGATGCTGCCTGGCTTGCTGTGTTCTTCCAGCCTCCTGTTTGTATACCTTGGATTCCAGCATCAGCTTTTTTTTGTCTCTAAATGAGCCAGAATACCTGGGGTCAAGTCCCACCTGCTCCAGAGGTGTGTCATAACATGTTTGAAGAGGTTGATTAAAAATATCTAGTATCAGTGATTCCTGTAGCACTGATGTAGTGTCACTACCTGTAGGCCAGAAGACCTGGTTTCAAATCCTATCTGCCCTAAGCAGGTTGATTAAAGATATCTACTCCCAATCTGTGCTTCTCTTAGAAGATCTTTTGTTTCTTCATGTTACATGAAAATAAAATCTCCCCGAAGCCCAAAAATAATGGGTCCTCTTGCAAGCAACTCTGACTTTGATGTATATGGAAGCCTAGTGCTAGTTTCTGAACCATCCTATCATTCGGTGGACTGACTGGATGGAATACTTCATTCAGTCTTGAGCACTGCACTCTAGGAATAGTGTTAAGAACTTGGAATAGATGACCGGATTTACTGAAATGGTATCACAGGTGCAGTGCTTCAGAGACCTTTGAAGCTGGGATTGTTCTTCATAGAGCATGGGGAATATTTAAGAGTTGTTCAGAACTATGAGCTGTTTTGAAAAGAAAAATATGAGAAAAAGTTTCCAGTGGTTGATGGGTTGATAACCAGAGGACACTTTCTAAAAGAAAAGGGAAATGAATTAGCAGGGAGATAAGGAGGTTTTTTTTTTAATGTAGTGTGTTGTTATGATCTGGAAGTGCTGCCTCTGTGGTTGAATAGCAACTTTCAAAATGGAGGAGGATATGTATTTGAAAAGGATACATTTTCAGGGCTGAAGGGAAAGAGCTGGCAACTGGATCTAGTGGAAAGCTTTTTTGGAGAACGGGTACGGGCGTGATGAATCACATGGCATTTTTCGATACATGCAGTACAGCACTGGAACAGGCCTGTTGGCCTACAAAGCCTGCGCCGATACCTAATCCTTATTTAGACCCGCTATTTATTGCCCATGCACAGTATCTATCCCTCTGTTCGCTTCCTGTTCACATGTCTATCAAGATACACCTTAAACGTTTCTTACATGCTTACTTCCACCGCCTCCACTGGCAGTGCGTTACAGGCTCTGTGTGAAATCTTTTCTCCACACTTCTCCCTTAAACCTTTTGCCCTCTCACCTTGAACCTGTGCCTACCTTTCCATCCTGGGAAAAAGCCTCTGACTATCCACCCTATCTTTGCCTCTCATAAATTTGTAGACTTCTATCAGGTCACCCCTCAGCCTTCGTCTTTCAGCAAAAACAATCTGAGTTTATACAAACTCTCCTCATAACTAAAACCCTCCAGACCAGGCAACATCCTAGTACACATTTTCTGCACCCTCTCCAAAGCATCCATGTCCTTCTGGTGTGGCAACCAGAACTGCATGCAATATTCCAAATGTGGCCTAACTTAAGTTTTGTACAGCTGTAACATAACTTACCATATTCGATGCCCTCACTGATGAAGGCAAGTGTGCTGTATGCCTTCTTGACCACCTTATCCAGCTATGTTGCCACTTTCAGGGAACTGGGGACTTGTATGCCCAGATCCCTCTGTATGTCAGTGCTCCGAAGGGTTCTGCCATTTATTGTATAATTTGCACCAGAATTCCGCGCTGTGTGATCCCATGATTCAGTGCGAGAACCATAGAAAGACGTCATTGGATTTTAAAAGTAGGGTACTGCACCATGTCTCTCTTTCCCCTTCAACCTTCATCCACACACAAAGCACAGCTGTCAAAAACCTTTTGGTTTTCATTCCTCGGTTCACTGCGTTCAAAAACTCCAGTCTTTGTGGAATAGATTTAAAATGAAAGGACATAAACTGCATGAAAACATTGTTCAGTCAGCTGAGCTCAATTGGTCGCTCTGTCACCTGCCATCCGACGGTTGTGGGTTCAAGCCCAACTAGTTTGTGGGTTAGTAATTAAAGTAGAATTAAAGTAGTAACCTCAGTCGTGGGTAGGATTTTAGAGTACATTGTGAAGGATGAAATTTCTGAATACGTGGAAGTGCATGGTAAAATAAGCTTCATCAAGAGGATTTTGCCTGAAAAATCTGTTAGAATTCTTTGAGGAAATAATGAGCAGGTTAGACCAAGGAAAGCCAATAGATTTTATCTACTTGGACTTCAAGAAGGCCTTTGACAAGGTGCTGCTGAGTAAAACAAGGGCCCACGGTGTTAGAAGCAAGGTGCCAGCATGGCTAGAAGATTGGCTGTCTGGCAGAAAGCAGAGAGTGGGCTTAAAAGGGTCCTTCTCAGGATGGCAGCCAGTGACAAGTGGTGTTCCACAAGGTCAGTGTTGGGACCACAACTTTTTATTTTATACCTTAATGATCTAGATGAAGGAACTGAGGGGATTCTGGCTAAGTTTGCAGACGATACAAAGATAGGTAGAAGGACAGGTAGTATTGAGGATGTGGGGAGCCTGCAGAAGGATTTGGACGGATTAGGAAAGTGGGAAAAGCATTGGCAGATGAAGTACAAAGTGGGAAAGTGTGAGGTCATGCACTTTGCTAAGAAGATTAGAGGTATGAGATAACAAGGTGTAGAGCTGGATGAACACAGCAGGCCACGCAGCATCAGAGGAGCAGGAAAGTTGACGTTTCGGGCCTAGACCCTTCTTCAGAAATGGGGGAGGGGAAGGGGATTCTGAAATAAGTAGCGAAAGAGGGGGAGGCAGATAGAAATGGATAAAGGAGAAGATAGGTGGAGAGGAGACAGACAGGTCAAAGAGGCGGGGATGGAGCCAGTAAAGGTGAGTGTAGGTGGGGAGTTAGGGAGGAGATAGGTCAGTCCAGGGAGGATGGACAGGTCAAGGGGGCGGGATGAGGCTAGTAGGTAGGAGACCTTGTTATGTATACCTTGTTATCTACACCTCGACACCTTGTTATCTCAGATTCTCCAGCATCTGCAGTTCCTACTATCTCTGAAAGAATAGAGGTACGGACTGTTTTCTAAATGGGGAGAAAATTCAGAAGTCAGAAGTGCAAAGAGTCTTGGGAGTTCTAGTCCAGGATTCTGTCCAGGTAAACTTGCAGGTTCAGTCAGTAGTCAGGAAGGCAAATGCAATGTTGGCATTTATCTTGACAGGACTTGAATATAAAAGCAGGAATATACTTCTGAGGTTCTATAAGGCTCTGATCAGGCCACATTTGCAATATTGTGTGTAGTTTTGGGCCCCATATCTCAGGAAAGATGTACTGGCCCTGGAGCAGCTTCAGAGGAGGTTCACAAGAATGGTCTCAGGAATGAAAGGCTTAATATATGAAGAATGTTTGAGGACTCTGGGTCTATACTGTATGGAGTTTAGAAGGATATGGGGGGATCTAATTGAAACTTACAGAATACTGAATGGCCTGGACAGAGTGGATGTTGGGAAGATGCTTCCATTGGTAGGAGAGACTAGGACCCGAGGGCACAGCCTTAGAATAAAGGGAAGACCTTTGAGAACAGAGATAAGGAGAAACTTCTTCAGCCAGAGAGTGGTGAATCTATCGAATTCACCGCCACAGAAGGCTGTGGAGGCCAGGACATTGAGTATATTTAAGATAGAAATAGATAGGTTCATGATTATCAAGGGAATCGAGGGTTACAGGGAGAAAGCAGGAGAATGGGGTTGAGAAACTTATCAGCCATGATTGAATGGCAGAGCAGATTAATGGCCTAACTTCTGCTCCTATGTCTTATGGTCTTATAGGTACATTCACCCAATTGAGGGCCTCAATTTACTTTGAGTAAATGCTGCAGAAAGTAACATACTTGACAATTGCTCTTAGTCAGTGACCAAAATAGGATGTTATTATTATCAGAACAGATGGAAACTCTTCCATGTTAAACAGCGAGCCTTGCACAGGGGCAGGCAAATAAAGCTTGCCCTAGTTAAAGCACAAAGGACAAAATCAATGTTGGAATTCTTCTGTGCTGAAATTTCAAGGAAATAAAAATTGCTGATCGAGGCATAAACATGGAGGATAAATACCAGTCAGTGGCACCTGGGCTATTGAAATCAATTTGGTCTCTGCCTGTTTCTTGGGCATAGATCAGGAGCAAAGCAACCAATCCTGTGCAATGAAGACATGGGTTTCATTGCTAAATTCATGATGCTGTTCTGCTGACACCCTCATGGTGCCTAAAACAAAACTTGCATTGGCTTTCATTCTCTTCATATCAATGTGTGTAAGTGAAAAAAGAAACAGCGGAAATGTCTTCTCAATGGCTGTGCTCTGCAGCTCAGACCTCTGGACTGATATTTGTCACAGTTTCAATGTGCTAGGTCTTTGGATGCTTGGCAGTTGCTGCATAAACCACAAGTTGTTTTCAGTCAGTTTCACATTGCATTGGCCAACTGACCATTGGTAAGTGCTATCAAATGTCTTTATCTCAGCATGGCAACTGAGAAAGCACAGCCGCCCACATTGAAGGGACATGTACAAGAAACAAACCATATCTGATGCTGCAGTCAACAGCAAGCACTGACAGCCTTAAATTCAATTGACCTACTATTTCTATGACAGTGATGAGATGAGGGAGATTCTTGACTGGCTTTGATGCTATTAGAGTGACATTGATTGTCAGTATACTAATATGCAGAGCTGCAGAGTTACAGCACAAGATGTAGTTCATTCCTCTCTCTGCTCACCTCCTGGTATTTGTGGCATTGGATCCCTGTGTTGTCTATTTCTGTCCTGATTTTCCTGCTGCAAAAATAATCAACTTCATTTGGTTCCACAGTGAATTCCTCTGCATCAGTGTCGAAAAGATTACATTGAGTTAATCGGGCTCCGAGGTCGATGCTTTTGGATCAGTGACATTGGATTCTTTCTGCAAATCTAACTTAAATAAATAAATACTCTAACATCACTGTTTCAGCAAAGTCATCCTCAAGGCATGAACTAGAAACATTCCACACATCTGCGTTCATTTCCCTACTTTCAACTGCCATTGCTTGTTTTATCACAGTTTCTTCACTGATGTCTACTTCTTCAGATTGGAATAGAAATCTGATGGTTTCAAGTAGCTCATCAGTATTTGTCCTTCACTGAAACATTTATTGTTTTGAAACATCACATCAGGCTGAAAATGTAGTTTTGGAAGTTCACTTCTTAACTGTTGTTCTGAGCTATATATGTCCATTGATTGTGAAGCAACAGCAATTAAATATTCAGGCCCTTTTACGTTATTTAAGCCTATCAAATTACTTTGTTCATTGAACTGACCATCACTGCAACAATCAATGTAGGAATGTGAATCTCAGTCGCTTTAGCTTCCAGCTCCAAATATGATGATTCTGATTGGATGTTAATTTCCGGTACCTCAAATTCATTGCATTTTCTTTTTTTTGTGGAGACTGTTAAAAAATGTTCTATGATATTTTGTTTGTTTAATTGCACAGAGTCTATCTGCATTTCTTCGCTCGCCAGCATGTTGGCCAAAATTGTTACTTCCACAGCGCTGCTATCAAAACTTAAACGTGTAGGCACAGATGAATCTGCTAACAACACTAAACAGATGTTTCATATTCTTCTAACTGAACAAACTTTTGTTCTCTGTCTTTTTTTTCATAACAAGGTTATACTTTCTACATGAGATAGTAGGAACTGCAGATGCTGGAGAATCTGAGAT
>NC_063358.1:15680260-15682099 GCF_021869965.1 Rhincodon typus | reverse complement strand
CAGCAGGCCAAGCAGCATCAGAGGAGCAGGAAAGCTGATGTTTCGGGTCTAGACCCTTCTTCAGATTGTATCTCTTAGAGCATCATAGCAGGTACAATGAGTATCCTGACATGTAAAAGCAGAATAGAATGTATTCATATCGGGTCACTTATGACCTCAGGATAGCTCAAACCTAATGTACAAAGATTTGAAGGATTGTGAAGTTGGCACACTAGATGACGAGTAGATTGATCATCATTGCTGCCCTCAGTTTAATGGATTCCAGAGTTTACAATATCAAAATATGAAGTCTGAGTTAATGGTTTTCACATAAACCATCTAGACTAATACAAAGTTTTTACTTGTAGCATGTTTAAATAATGCTGCTATGGATAGAGGGAAAAGCAATGAGTTTGTGGAGCAGCAGTAAAACAAGCACAGGAAACTAAGATAACAATGGTTCATAACCGCCACAAAGATCCAATCCACTGCTGCAGCCATGGAAATAGTTGTGTGACATCTGAAACTGGTTTTGAAGCTGATTGGCATAATTTTGAGAACATGCTCCAAAGTAAGTTACAAGGAGCTGCTCCATCGCTTCCCCAGATGGTTTAAATATAAATGTTCCTTTACCAACGAAATCAATACTCATTCAAGCCACTGAATTGTACAACATATCAGTTCTCCCACTGGTATAGGTGGTCATCAAATGGTTGTATTGATAAGTCCATATCCCCATCTAGCTACTGCTGTCATCTAATATGGTCTCAAGCAATGCCTGAGGCCTAATGAACAAATAATTGATGTATTACTTACGGGTTAAATTAGTGTGAATTGGCTGTGTGAATACAGATATCAAGTAATCAGTGGGTTATTGCTTTAATGGAGTGTGGTTAACTGAAATTAAGCTCTTGCCACAAGTGTGGACCTCGCCTGTTTAAATACGGTTATTCTTATAGTGTCTAACATTGGTAGCAGAGGATGATTGTAATGTCAAGTTGCCATATGACTATTGAAAGAATGAAGTTACAATGTGGACCTGGGTTAATTAATTAACAATGAGGAAACAAGACATGGCCCTAATTCTTTCATTACCATACATACGCAGAATAAAAAAAAAGACAATGATTTGAAAGGTTTGGACAGTTTGTTAATTTTCATGGATAAAATTTATCAAAAAGATTGTTCATTAATAAGTCATCATCGGATTTGATAAATTTCAAAGGACTGAGGTAAAGGTAAAGTTGCCATAGCCTTACCAGATCATAGGCTGGTCTTTCATTAGAGAGACATGGTTTAACCTGAGGGTCACCACACCTCAGGCAAGGGGAAAGCTTGAGAAGGCGAATCTTATATGGTAGCTTCAGCCAGTGTGAGAATTGAACCCAGAATGTTGGCATTATTCTGCATCACAAGTCAGCTATCCAGTCAACTGAGCTAACTGCCATCTGTGAAGACTGAAAGCCTCAGAATGGTACCACGGAAGAGCATGTAATGGAATTCAGTAGATTGCAAAACAGCAGAAACTCCATTTGGAAATTCCCCAATCTGTTCTGACTTCAAATTATTGGATTGTGCCCAAGCAGCAAGAATGGGCAGACTCTCAGTTTTAATGAGTGTTAAATTTTTAGATAGATATACACTGCAAGGAAAAATGTCAGAAGCAGTAAAAAATTTGTAGAAAAGCAATCCTTTCCAGCACCATTTGTTGCACAGAGAAGCAAACAGCGATTCAATAGAAAATGGAAAACACGGTGTTAACAAATTGGTGAGATCGTCTACGTACAAACCACAGGCAAGAATACGAAAGGAAAACTATAACTAAAATGAGAACAGAAGTGCGCTTGATAATTTTGAGAA
>NC_063358.1:15628579-15660260 GCF_021869965.1 Rhincodon typus | reverse complement strand
ATGATGCTGCTTGGCCTGCTGTGTTCATCCAGCCCTGCACCTTGTTGTCTCGGATTCTCCAGCATCTGCAGTTCCTACTATCTCTGATTCCTTTTTTTTAAGTATTCCTCTTGCTCACTAGGGATTTTAACATTACTCGCAGATCTTCCAATATCTTGTGGCTGAACCTTCACTGAGACCATTCCTACAGATCATGAGTTTCTCATTCAAACTGTAACTGACTTGGTGTGACTAGTGATCCAAATTCATGGAGTTTCTGACTCATGCTTACTGCAGCACTTCACTTTACTGGGTCTGAATGTTTCTTATCATCGGTTATGGATTCTACCTTGTGGAATCTTGCCACAAGATTCTCTCCTGTGGGATTTTTCAATGATCAGTTCTTCCCGCTCCTGTCTGAATGAACAACCTCTTAAAGTTGTGGCTGAATAAATGGTCTTTTTGAAGCCAGTTTGTAGGAGATGGCTCAGCAAAGCCTGCACCATTTGCTACCATGTTGCAAGATAAATCCTTGTCACTGCTCCTCATGCTGTACGAGTTGCTTTTCCTGTTAGCAATCTACAGAGCCTGCTTGGTCTAGAGTGGTCGAGAAAAACCACTAGGTAGTCTAACAAAAAGGTACACTTATCTTAAAAAAGATGTAGTTTATTGCAGGACAGCAACCATTTCCAATTTACAATAATATGATACTCATCACTAAGACTACGAGGAAGACCCAAATGCCAGGTCTTACTCCTCAAGTTTTAAAGCTGCTCTCCTACCAAGTTGAAATGACATCATTATAATGGGTGATGCTTAAGGCATTCTTCAACTTTAATCCTTGCAGACCCTTACATAGCAGTGACCCCAGGATATTGATGGTGGGAAATTCTGTAAGAACAATGCGTCAAGAGGAGATGGGAAATCTCTCTTGTTGGGCCTTGTCTGGCACTTGAATGGCTTAAATGTTTCTTGGCATTTGTTAGTCTAAGTCTGGATTTTATTACGGCTTTAATTTTGATTTGATTTATTATTGTCATATGTACCAAGATACAGTGAAAACTATTGTATTGCATTCAATCCAGGCAGATCATACTTTACATAAGTACACCAGGGTATTTGAACAGAAGAGAAGTTGCAGAGAAAGATCAACTCCAATATATGAGGGGTCTGTTCATAAGTCTGATAACAGTGCGGAAGAAGCTGTGATTGAATTTTTTTGATTAGTGTTTTCAAAATTTGTATCTTCTGCTCAATGGGAGAGGGTGGAAGAGAGCATAACTAGGGTGGGTGGAGTCTTTGATTATGTTGGCTGCTTTCCTGAGGCAACGGGAAGTATAAACTGAGTCAATGGAAGGAAGGTTTGTTTTCATGATGGACTGGGCTGCGTTCACAACTCTCAAATTTCTTGCAGTCTTGGGCAGAGCAGTTGCCAGACCATAATGTGATGCACCTGGCTAGAATGCTTTCCATGGTGCATCTATAAAAATTGGTAAGAGTCATTGTGGACATGCTGAGTTTCCTTAGCCTCCTGAGGAAATAGAGGCATTGGTGTCCTTTCTTGCCCATAATGTTGAGGTGGGTGGACCAGGTGTTGGTCCAGATTGTTGGTGATATTTTCTTCTAAGAACCTGAAGGTCTCGACCACCTCCACCTCAGCATCATTGATACAGACAGGGGCCTTCATTTTGCTGACATTGGGGAAGAGATTGTTGCCTTTTCACCATGGCACTAAGCTGTCTATTCCTTCCTGTACTCTGTCTCGTTGTTGTTTGAGAACTGACCCACTACTGTGGTGTCGTCAGCAAACTTGTAAGTGGAGTTAGAGCTGAATTTGACCACACAGTCATGATTGTATAAGGATTGTATAGTAAGGGGGTGAGTACGCAGCCTTGCAGGACAGAAAAATATCTTAGGGCACATTACATGGTGCGATTAGTTGACCAAATTTGACATGGAACTGCATAAGGAGATATTAGAAATTACCAAAAAACTTAGTTAAAGGGGTAGATTGTAAGCACTGTCTTAAATGAGGGGAAAAGTAGACAGGTAGCAAGATTTAAGGAAGGATTTCTAGAGTTTGAATCCTTGCCACCTGAAGAAAGGGCTATCAATGTGTGATTAATGATATTGGGAGTGCATCAGAGGCTAAAATTGTAGAGATTGCACAGGGTTGCACGGATGGAGGGAGCGATGCTGCTAGGAGGGAGAATGGAAAAACCATGGGAAACTTGAAAACGGAAATGAATATTTTAAAATTGAGGCTGTCAGACTGGGAACTAATGCGGATCAGCGAGAAAAATGGGATACAGATAAGTGAGATGTGGTGCAGATTCCAATCTCCAGATGCCTTTAGCATCAACCTGACTCCAAATTTATGATTGGCTAATCCTCTGCCTGCAATCTCCCCCATTGTAGTCTCTCCTTCCCTATTCTCTGATCACCAATACGATGTTTCCCACAGGATGTTGCACACAGCAGTAGCCAGATGCTGAACAGAGTGAAAAATGGGGAAACAGTGAAAAACGCAGCTGTGAACCTGCCATTAATTTCAGCAGCGCCTTCACTTTCCCAGTGTTTCCAGGATTCGGGGCTACTGTTTACTCTTGACTCCTCCCATCAGAGGGAATAGTTTCCTCCATCCATCATATCAACTCTATTACTTATCAAATGCCTCAATTAGGTCATGTCTTAATCTTCTGCACTCAATTGGCCTGATGGTATTATCGCTGGACTGTTAATCCAGAGACACAGCTATGTTCTGGGGATGTGGATTCGGCAGATGGTAGAATTTGAATTCAATAAAAATCTGCAATTGCATAGATAGGGTTGATGGTTAGAATCTTTTTCCCAGAGTTGAACTGCCTAAAATAGGGGGGCCTGCATTTAAGGTGAGAGGGGGCAAGTTCAAAGGAGATGTGAGGAGCAAGTTTTTTTACACAGAGAGTGGTAGGAGTGTGGAATGTGCTGCCAGGGGTGGTGGTAGAGGCAGCTACAATAGGGGTGTTTAAGGGACTTTTAGATTACCACATGAATATGCAAGGAATGGAGGGATATGGACCATGGGCAGGCAGAAGGGATTAGTTTAATTTGGTGGCATGTTCGGCACAACATCATGGTTGGAAGGGCACAATCCTTCTATGTTCTATGTTCTAATTAAGAATCCAATGATGACCGTGAATCTATTGTCAATTGTTGGAAATACCCATCTGGTTTACTAATGTCCTTTAGTGAAGGAAACCTGCTGTCCTTACCTGGTCTGACCTACATATGACTCCAGACCCACAGCAATGTGGTTGACTCTTAACTGCCCTCTGGGCAGTTAGGGATGGGGCAATAAATGCTGCCTGGCCAGGGACACCCTCATCCTGTGAATGAATGAATAAAAAAAAGTGACCTGCCTCAAACATTAATCCCAGTATCATTCTGGAGAATCTGCGTGACATTTCTAAAGTTAATATATCCTTCTTGAGCTACAGTGCCCAGGACTGAATTCTAATCCAGATTAGGTCTGACTAGTGCTTTGTGTAGGTAGGTAGCTTAGTCATAGCCTATGGGTGACTGTAGGCAATCTTTGTCTGTTAAATTGGTTATATTGAGAAGTTGAGGCAGCAGGTCCCAAATCTCTCTCAACTGGAATGGGAATGGAATATGGGCTGTTTGCAATATCCTGAATCACACATTGCCCATCTAGCCAACTGAACGAATCAGCCATCAGTGTTTTATATAATTTAACACAAGTAACTTAATTTCCTCTCCTTTGTATTCCAGCCCTCTTGGGACAATAGCCAATCTTCCATAAGCCATTTAAGGTTATTTCTTGTTTCTATCCCCTAGCTTTGAGTGAGAGATGTATTTGCCAATATTTTGAAAATCTGGTCAGCTTAATTTGGTGATGGTTACATGAAATACACCCACAGGAAACTGCGTGGACATCAATTTCTATAAATGAAACTTGTGAATCCACAAGCTGCTCTCTTTGGAATGCTGTCAAATAAAGAGATTTCTTCATCTGAATATATCCTGTCATACCTTTTAATAGTGATTTACATCTCTTAAACAAATAGAGAATTTTGGCAAATTCCTCTATAATTAGTGTATCAATGACAGGAATACCTTTGTTATAATATGTCTTGTGCAATTCCTAATTTGAACATTATTTGTTATAATTACATTGTTTGTCATGGAAATGTCACAAAACACGATGTAATAACAAAGGTATTATTGTCATAAAACACAGTTTTTGGCTTCTAATTACACCATTATTTATAGAATCCAAACAAAGAACAAAATTAAACATCATCAACTCGATAAAGCAGGGAAATGTTCTGTTTCTCTCTTTAAAAAGTCAAAGCAGTTTGTGATTTTAAAGCATTACACAGTGACAACTTCATTCTTTTCATTTCTTTTTTAATTCTCATGTGTCTTTACCTGCCTAAGCCAGAAGCAATGAACATCTTCCCTGAACATCTATTCTTCTCTCTCACTTCTAAAATGTTTTTCTTAAAATACATTTCTTATACCAAACATTTCATCAATTCTTCTGACATCTCCTTCAGTTAAGATTGCACCCCAACCATATGATGGGATCAAGTGCCCCAATAGATTGATGAGATAGAGAGAAAAGAGATAAGTCAGAAACTGGTACAGTAGATAAGGGGAGCAACTTAAATAGTCAAGGCAGGTAAGGGCACAGCACAGAACGTGCTAATACTGATAAATTAAACTGCATTTATTTCAATGCAAGAGGCCTGACCGGTAAGGCTAATGAATTTAGGGTATGGTTAGGAACATGGGACTGGGATATCAAAGCAATTACAGGACTGGCAGCTTAATGTTCTGGGGTATAGATGCAATATGAAGGATAGAAAGGGGGGCAAGAGAAGAAAGGGAGTGGCATGTTTGGTTAGGGATAACATTACAGTTGTACTCAGGGAGGATATTCCTGGGAGAACGTCCAGGGAAGTTATTTGAGTGGAACTGAGAAATAAGAAAGAGATGATCACCTTATTTGGATTGTACGAGAAGCAAGTATGTAAGGACATCGCAGATATCTGTAAGAATAATAGGGCTGTGATGGTAGGGGATTTTAACTTTCCAAACAGACTGAGACTGCCATAGTGTTAAAGGCTTGGATGGACAGAATTTGTTAAGTGTGTTCAATAAAATTTTCTTATTCAATATGTGGATGTACCCACTAGAGAAGAAGCAAAACTTGACCTTCTCTTGGGAAATAAGGGCAGAGTAAGTGACTGAGGTGTCAGTGGGGGAGCACTTTGGGGCCAGTGACCATAATTCTCTTTGTTTTAAAACAGTCATGGGAAAGGATAGACCCAATCTAAAAGTTGAAGTTCTAAATTGGAGTAAGGCCAATTTTGACACAATTAGGCAGGAACTTTCAAAAGTTGATTGGGGAGGTTGTTCACAGGTTAAGGGATGATTGGAAAGTAGGAGTCATTGAGTCATGGAGTAATACAGCATGGAAATAGGTCCATGCTGACCATGGTGCCCACTCAGCTAGTTCCAATTACCTGCATTTGGTCCGTGTCCCTCTAAACCTGTCCAAATGTTTTTTTTTTAAATGTTGCTGTTGTACCTGCCTCAACCACTTTCTCTGGCAGCCCATTCCATACACGCACCACTCTCTGCATGAAGAAGTTGTCCCTCAGGTCCTTCTTAAATCTTTCCCCTCTCCCCTTAAACCTGTGCCCTCAAGTTTTCGATTTCCCATATCTGGGAAAATGACTGTATGAATTCATCCTATCTACACCCCTCATGATTTTATACACCTCAATAAGATCACCCCTCATTCTCCTACATTCCAAGGAATAAAGTCCTATCCTGGCCAACCTCTCCCTATAACTCAGGCCTACTAGTCCTGCTAACATCCTTGTAAATCTTCTTTGCACACTTTCCAATTTAACTATATCTTTCCTATAACAGGGTGAGCAAAACTGTACACAATACTTCAAGTACAGCCTCACCAATGGCGTATATAACTGTAACATAACGTCCCAACTCCTATACTCAAGGCCTCGACCAATGAAGGCCAGCATGCTAAATACCTTCTTCACCACCCTGCCTAGCTGTGATGCCGCTTTTAACAAACTAGATACTTGTACTCCTACGTCCCTCTTTTCCACAGCACTCCTCAGGACCTTACCATTTGCTGTATAAGTCCCACCTTGGTTTGACTTTCCAAAGTGCACTACCTGACATTTATCTGAACTGAATTGCATTTGTCAATGCTCAGCCCACTTCCCCATCTGATCAAGATCCCTCTGCAATTTTTGATAACTTTTCTCGCTATCAACAATACTTCCTAATTTTGTATCATCTGCAGACTGACTAATCATGCCTTGTACTTTCACATGGTGCCCTTCAAAAATGAGATAATGAGAGACCAGAAACAGTATGTTCCTGTTAGTGTGAGGGACAAGGCTGATAGGTGTAGGGAATGCTGGATGACTGGAGAAATTGAGATTTTTGTCAAGAAAGAGAAGGAGGCAAATGTCAGATATAGATAGCAGGGATCCAGCAAATTCTAAGAGGAGTAGAAGGGCAGTAGGAGGACACTTAAGTGGGAAATCAGGAGGGCAAAAAGGGGACATGAGATAGCTTTGGCAATTAGGGATAAGGAGAATCCATAGAGATTCTACAAATACTTTAAGGACAAAAGGGTAAGTAGGGAGAGGATAGGGTCTTTTAAACTCAATTAAGTCATCTATGTGTGGAACTACAGGAGATAGTTGAGATATTAAATGAATATTTAGCGCCAGTAGTTACTGTGGAGAAGGTCATGAAACATGGTTAAATAACGTGATGTCTTGAAAAGTGACTATATTACAGAAGAGGAGGTGCTGGAGGTCTTAAAATGTTTAAAGGTAAATAGATCCCCGGCACCTGATCAGGTGCATCCCGGAACTTTGTGGGAAGCTAGGGAAGACATTGCTGGGCCCCTTGCTGAAATATTTGTATCGTTGACAGCCATGGATGATGTACTGGAGGACTGGAGCGTGGCTAGTGTGATGCCATTATTTAATTAAGGAACAGTCAGGGAACTATAGACCATTGAGCCTGACATTAATGGAGGTAAAGTTGTTGGAGGGGATTCTCAGGGACAGGATTTACATGCATTGGGAAAGGCAAAGACTGAGTAGGGATAATCATCAAAGCTTTGTGGAAAATCATGTCTCACTAACTTGATTGAGTTTTTTGAAGAGGTGACAAAGAAGATTGGAGAAGGCAGAAGGGTAAACGTTGTCTATGTGGACTTCAGTAAAGCATTCAACAAGGTTCTGCATGGTAGATTTTGTTTGTTTGATTGATTTTATTGTCATGTGTACTGAAATACAGTGAAAAGCTTTGTTTACGAGATCACAGGCAGATCACAGCAAGCAAAGGATGTACAAATCAAAAAGACATAGAGGCATGCAGGTTACATTATTTGAGGCTAGCGTCCATTCAACAGTCTGATAACGGCCGGAAAGAAGCTGTTCCTGAACCTGCTTGTGCGTGCGTTGTGCGCTTTGCATAGTTTATACATTGATATCTTGACAACAAATTTGTAACATGAACAGGACAAAAGAGAAACAGGGAAAGGGAAGGGAGGTGAGGAGTGATGAGATGTTGGTCACTATGACACCCATTTTCTGGAATCTTCAGTCATTAATAAATGGTTAAATATTAAGCAGAATGCTAGGTAGTACGCTACTGAATTTCTTCCAAAAGCAAGAGGCTTTTCTCATCCACCTTAAAGAGGTTTAAACCACATTTGAAAGGCAGCACCACCAACAGTGCAGCAGTCCCTCAGCACTGCACTACTAGATATTTGTTCCCAAAGCACTAGAGACAGATTTGAGCATATCACTCTCTGAATCAAAGGCAAGCTTGCTACTCACTAAGGCAAGGCTGACAGATGGGAAAAGAGAAGTCACGAGATCTGTGCTTATGTCAGATACGATTAATGAAACTGAGCCAATTTATAAGGTTACAGGGAGCCTACAGCATATTTCTGAACGAGTGCAGGTCACATAAATTAACTGCAGTTCTTCAGAAGTAATTCTACACTGAAATAAATGAAGATGTCTGTACAAGATGGAGATGTCTGTGATTTATTTTACATTTGCTCCTTTTTTCTCTTTACCCTGAGATGGCAGTCGGGTGCTGGCATGCAGTTCTTCCACTGCCAATGTACCTCCAGATTTCACAAGTAGTCAAATGTTACTGAATAGCAAAGTCGATACCGAATCTGCCATGTTCACTGTCTATGCAAGTGCACTTTACATAGAAGTTACAGCATAATGGATGGAAATCTATGGCTCCCTCCAAACCATCCGACAATACCCACCCCAGACCCTGAAGGAAAGGTGAGTGACAGTCAATAACAAGCCTACCCCACAGCCATAAAGCACTGATTCAGTGCTGTGTGATAATGGAACTTTGGCTGCTCAGTGAGAGGTAGTCTGGCAGCAATGGAATTCCATAGTGGATGCTGCTGGGAGTGCCTGCAGGCCTGTTAAAGAGGCAAGTTGGATTCTGCAATGAGGTGAGTTGCAGTGGCTTGGGCAAGGAGGCCTTTGGGGAGTGAAGTGTGGGTTTAAAATACACGCAGGTAGGATGGCAGGGTGTGCTATCTTCTTATGTTCGGCAAAGGGCAACCCTAATATAGTACCTCCTTCCTTCCCACTTTTCTACAAAACATGGAATTCCATTCCCATCTGCCTGCCCATAGCAACCTTATTGTGGAATGGGTAAAGTTCAATTGAACCTTCATTATTTTTACATGGTGGGTGGGCTGCTGATTTCAGTGGCTTTCCTCGATCTACATTGTGGAGTGAGCTGAAGAGTAGGTGGAAAGATGTTGGGTTGGCTACCCAACATATATTATACAACCCACCAACAAATTACCCCTAGGAGGGCTGTAATATGCAGATTAAGACTAAAGCTTTTGCCCAACTGGTCCATGCCAATGATTCTGCTCCACCCACTTTACTTCAGTGTTGAAACATTTTTGTACATTAAAGTCACTATATAAATATGTTACTGATGTTGTTATCCCATAAGTAGGTCCCTCTATTCTTTTCCTTCATGATGCACTTCAATTTCCAGCAAGCTGAATAGAACTTTTGCTTGATCCCTGGCCCTGGGACATCAAAACCATTTGGAACAACCCTACAACAGGTAACAGCACAAAGAAAGCCTCTTCGCTTTACATCCTTTTTTTTAAGCTTCACGTTCAAAAGAATAGACAGTACACAAAGTGAGATAACTGGTAAACAAACCAAAGGCAACATGAGGAGCTACATTCACATGGAAGAAATGGTTAGGAATTGACATGCACTGCCAAACAGGTTTGAGATTAGGGTTCATAAATAGATTCAATAGTGTCTCTAAAAAATGAATTAGATATATGTTTAAAAAATTTTTTTTGAGGAAGAACTGCAGAAGAGAATTGACTAGATTGCTTTCTGTAAAAGCCACACCGAATCAATGGGTTGAATAGCTTGTATCTGTGCTACGCTGTTTTATGACTGCGATTTTGTTAACCGGAGCTCAGTAGCACACTGGGTGGTGCACTTATGATGCAAACCACCAGGGGAGCTGTGAGTCACGTTTACTTAACATGCCTTTCCATCTTGTCCTGTGGCAAATTGTGACCCATATTCAATCAGTAACCTAATCCCTTGAAATCCTCCCTATTCTCCGAGCAGTCTGTCTCTTTTTAAACTCCAACCATATGCAAACACTTTAGGAAAAGGGATCTCTTCCTTGCATGATGTTTTAATATTACCATTTCTGCTTTAACCAAACACTGTGGTGTGATTCAGATCTCGGAACATGTGGCAAATGCTATTCTACTCTTCACAGACTAAATCAGCTGTCTTGACCTACTTAGCATGAAGTATAAATGATCAACAAGCAACTCCTATAAAATCACCATTTGTGTGTCCTAGACCATGCTCCTGTATAACGTCAGACTTTATCCTAAACTACACTAAATAGCAGAGACCAAGGGCCAGGGAGATTTATTTGTTGGCTAAATATTTAGCTAGTGTAATACAGACACTCTATAGATAAGACTAAGTTGTAGTGACAAGTTAATTATTGATACATTTTTCTAGGTAGACCCCTCACACGTTCCTCCCACTCCCACTAGCTTACTCAACGTGGACTTGTGAACCTTGCCAGCACCATCACCGAGATCAGCAGTCTCGCCCCCGTGGTGGTTTCCAATCCTCTGAGATATCTTGAGATTTTCATTACTGCATACCGCAAAGCTATAACAGCGGTTATGGGAGCAAGTCCAGCATCACCAACTCAGGCACCTCAGGAGGGCATTTTATACGGCTTTTACAGCCATGCCATATCCTGATAACAGAAATAAGCAAATAAACAATGAGCAAGCCAGTAGGACTGACTCAATCGTTCCTTTATACAACTAGAAAAGACACAATGGACCAAATGACCCCTATGTGCTGTATCATTCTCTGATCAAAAATCTGCTTCATGTCCAGCTCTGACAGTCACTTAATATCTTCTTTTACAGCTTGCCACAAAGTTTGATAACCGTGCTGCAAAATCTAAGAGCCTGTACTATATTAAAGGTGCTGCGTAAATGTAATTTGTTGTTGTTGACAGTCTTTAAATGATGGCCAGACAGTGCTTGTTGCTTGTGAAACTTACTTTCAGGAAAGAAGGGGAGAAGATTTTTAAAAGTACCATTGTAACAATTCAAAGAAAGTTTTCATTTTGCCAGTTCTCTGCTCTTTACAATCACTCACTAAGGATAATATAGAAATTTTGGCTGAAAATTATGTAAAGAAGTCTCAAATCAATTAAATGATTCAACAGCTATCTTGGCAACAGCAGAACAAAATCTTGTAATATTTCATTAATTATGTGATGTAATCCCATGGCACTTAGTCTGTTATTGTTTACATGCATCTAGCAGTCACTAGAATTTTCAGTCTGAATTTGCAAGCACAGAAGCTAATTATTAAAGATCTTGGGTCATCCTAGAATTTGTTTTGAATCCCGAGGCTGAGCTGACTTGCACAATCCTCACTGCACAATCGCTGTTGTAAAGTCTCCACATCCCTCCCTCTGTCCCAACCACCATTCACCCTAAAGCCAGTGACCTACTCTACTTCCAATTTACAGCTCTTTCTATTATAGAATCGTAAATGATATGGCAGAGAAAGAGGCTATTCATTCCTTTGCACTTATGCTGGCTCTCTGAAAGGGCTATATCTGACTAATGCTGCTGCCACTGCTCTTTCCTCATAGCCCTGAAATCTTTGCCTCTCAAACATTCATCTAACACCCATTGGAAAGCCTTTATTAAATCTGCTTCTACTGGCCTTTCAGGCAGAGCATTCCAGATCATGGTGTTGTGAGACCAATAGAAGCAGTGGAAGATTTTTGCAACCTCTTGCTAACACTACCCTCCCACCAACACTGAGCTGGGAAGGCCAAAAAATTGTCTATGGAGGACCAACAGATCAGGATTAAAAAATGGAAACGTGAGGATAGATGAAGATTCTAGAGTTTTGGTAAATTACCTGTACTCATCAGGGAATAATGTCTATAGGGAACTTTCCATCAAGGGATTGAATAAGTCCATGATGAAGTAGATAGTACCTGAGCTGTGGAAGGAGGTTAATGGAGCACATGCAGTTCAATATATGGTGCAGTGTAAGTGGAGATTATGAGTGGAATTTCAACCAGCCCTGGTGAAACAGTGGAACATGGAGCACATCAGGAATTTACTGCTGGAGAAATCTTTGTTGTGACTCTATAACCGAGCCATGGCATCAGCATTCCATGTCTAGGTTTACTGACCAATCAGAATTTTCAAAGAATTCTAATTAAAGGCATGCTGGAAAATCTCGTTGCTTTTCTAAATGTATTTCTCGCATGGCGAGTCCACTGTCCTCTTCTGGGTTAGTTTCAGCAGCAGTGAGATGAGGCCCTTATGTGTGCATTAATTACCCATTTAAGGGTATCAATTGGTGACGGGACGGGAATGTTGTCTGTGGCCAACCAGGGGTTAAATCAGGAGGGGGTACAGTGATGGAGTCTCTGCCTGCCTGATTAAACGCACACTGTCCATTGAACTCCCCATGAGGCAAAGCATTATTTTCCTCCCTCAGTATCCCAGGGAGAGATAACAAGCAATCCTTTCCAAATGGGTTACAGATTATCGAGGGGAGCCAATGGCCTAGTGGTATTATCACTAGATTATTAATCCAAAAACTCAGCTAATGTTCTGGCAGCCTGGGTGCAAATCCCACCATGGCAGATGGCAGAAATTGAATTCAATAAAAGAATCTGGAATTAAGGATCTAATGATAACCCATTGTTGATTATTGGAAAAAAAAATCTGGTTCACTGATGTTCTTTAGGGAAGGAGAACTGTTATCCTTACCTAGTCTGGCCTATGTGTGATTCTAGACCCACAGCAATGTGGTTGACTGTGAACTGCCCTCTGGGCAATTATGGATGGGCAATAAATGATGGCCTACCCAGATGCCCACATCCCTTGAGTGAATAAAAAAGAAAATATGGAGGGGAAAAGAGACAAGAGCTGGATGAAGGGAAACCATGTTGCCTGGCATAGTCTGTCAAAAGCTAACGGCTGGATCTCATGAAGAGCTTTATAACTCACCTGCAGAATTGTTATAAACATCCATCTGATTTATTAATGCCTCAGGGAAGGGTTCTGCTGTCTTCGCCTGCTCTGGTCTATGTGAATCCAGACTTACAGCAAATCTTAGCTGTTCTCTCAAATGATCCATGAAGCTTCTCACTCATATTGGAATAGGCAACAAACACATCCCTGTGACTCCCACATCCCCTGAATGAATGAAAAAAGGAAAGATCCTTAGCCAGTGTGCGTCTGTGCCACACATTCATAAGCAAGAGTTTTCCTGACAGGGTAATCTAATGTTTGCTCAACGCCAGCATCATCTTGCCCAGGAATGTGTTTCGTTTTTCCATGAGTACCACGTAGAAACTGGATAAACAAAAATAAATAAACTCTCCATTTACAAATAAGCTACAGTCCTAGCCTGGATTTCCATTCTCCTCCAGGTGCCTTGTAGAGTATTTTTACAGTCAGAAGCAGAGATACCTGATCCCAGAGTCTCAGACCCAGAAATAACACTATTCATTAGGTTTGCTAGCCATCCTGGATTGTCCTAAAATTTCCAGAGACTGAAGGTTGATCCCAGAACCTTGCTGTGAGTAACACCTGAGAGAAAAATCAGAGGAGCATGTTAAAAAGAGCAGTTGTGTTTTTATTTACTTTGACCACGCTGTTTATTAGTTATAAGGATAAAAGAGGTGGACAAAAGGAATGCTGTTTAATATTAAAGTTTCCTCAAAAAGAATCTCTTACCAGTTAGAGTTGGGATAGCTCTGAACCGCGAGGGAGGATGCGTCAGGTGACCTGTGGCATGGGGCGATTGCAAGCTGAAAGTCAGGAAGCTCACAAACCAGATTCTGCTGATCTCATTGAAAGTTAAACCTGGGGTCACCTCAGAAGCTTTGCAGGACCATAGGGGATAAAAGGCTGAGGACTTGAAAAAGCTGGCACAAGCATGGTGAGATGAATGGCCTCTTTCTGTGCTGTAAGAGTCTATGATCCTGTTGGATCAGTGAGTAAACATACTGAGGCATGATCTCCAGGCTGGGTCAACATTCAGTGCTCAGTCTATGCTCATTGAGCTGGAACTGTGAGGTCTCAGTACCCCTGACATGGACATGGGGTATCTTCTGATATTCCTACTCCTTCTGATTATCCAATGATCCAGTGTGAATGATGGGACTGGACGGGATTGAATTTGACATGACATACCCACTGCTGTCACTCAAGCCAGAAACGTATTGCTGGGCTCTTCTGATTGGCTCCTCCAAATTTGGGGTAAACTCTGGGTAATCCATTTAAACCCTGCATAAACCACTAAACTCCGGCCAAACCAGTTAAACTCCAGATAAACAACTCCACCCCAGAATAAGCAGCCAAACCTCAGATACATTGCTGAAGACCCAGGTGAAATGTGTAAACCCAAAATACACCAACTTTCTCACCTTGTCAGGCAAGGCCTCAGTTCAGCATTTCAAGTAATTGCACCTCCTACAGTGCAGCACATCTCCGGCACTGTAGTGTCAACCTGGATTATGCAGACAGGACTCTTCTGTGGAAGATCTTCTAAAGTTAGCTGTGACTGACACAGATAGTGAGTCGTCATTCCAGGAGGGTGCTTGATTGCAATTGTTAAGCACCACAGCACCAATTTACATAAATACGGTCCTTCTCGCTACATTTTGATGAACAGAAAACCGCAGGCTGTGAAGTCTGGCTTTGGGGGCAACCTATATTTTAGGTGTATATCAGGCAGAATTTACAATACAAGGAAACGTTATTTGATCAATGCCAGTGCTCATGGTCACAGAAGACCCCTCCAACCCAATTTCAAGTTTTATGACCAATTCTTTCCAAGGTGTGTCTTAGCCAACGTTTATTGTCCATCCCTAATTTACCTCTACAAGTTGGCAATGAACCATTTAATGAATATCCTTCCATTGCTTTCTCCTTCCTGTACTTATCTTTTGGGGAGGTGATGGCCTAGTGGTATCATTGTTGGACTGTTAATCCAGAGACACAGATAACATTCTGGGGACTCGGGTTTGTATCTTGGCACAGCAGATGTTGGAATTTGAATTCAATAAAATATCTGGAATTAAGAATGGAATGATGACCATGAATCATCATTGTCAATTGTTGAAAAAACCCATTTTGTTCACTCATGTCCTTTAGGGAAGGAAACTGCCATCCTTACCTGGCCTGGCCTACATGTGACTCCAGACCCACAGCAAAGTGGTTGATTCTGAAGTGCCCTCTGGGCAATTATGAATGGGCAATAAATGCTGGCCTGGCTAGCAATGCCCTCATCCCCCGAATGAATAAAAAAATTATCTAGCTTTCCCTTCAGGGAAGGAGGGAAGAAAGATGGAAATGAACTCAGAAGGAAATATATCAAATTGATCAGCTCAAACAGAGCTCTTCTTTATCTGAGAAACAGTTGCTGCCAGCAGTTATCACTGATGGAACACAGTTTACATGAAAACGAATCATGATTACCAAAGTTTCACTAATGAGGCTTCAATAAATAATTGTAGCATCCAAGCGATGTGAATGTGTGAAAGAAACCCATCTTCATAGTCCTGCTCAGTAATCAAGTACTCCCAAGAATACAATCAGTAAGGGAATCAAGTGTTATGGGGAAAAAGCAGGAAAGTGGAATTGAGGATTGTCAGATTAACCTCGATTTCATTGAACGGTGGAGCAGACTCAATGGGCTGAATGGCCTACTTCTGCTCCCACATCATTTGGTATTATGGGTTTCAATTTGTAAGCAGTTCATTTAATACATGATGTAACTTATTGGAATTTTTTTTAACATCACATAGAATCAGAGTCATAGAGTCATCTAACACACAAACAGACCCTTTGGTCCAACCAGTCCATGCTAAACATAATCCCAAACTAAACTAGTCCCACCTGCCTGCTCCTGGCCTATATCTTTCCAAACCTTTCCTTTTCATGTACTCATCCAAATGTCTTTTAAGTGTTGTACCAACGTCCACCATTTCCTCAGGAAGTTCATTTAAACATTTTTCACCAGTTAGGAAATGCACTACCTGATGTGATACAACACACAAACGTACATACGAGCAAACAACTTAGGAGCAGGATTGGCCATTCGTCCCATCGAACATTCTCTACCATTTAATAAGATCATGGCTGATCTGATTGCTCTGTATTCCCACCTACCCTTGATATCCTTTCACCCGTTTGCTTACTAAGAATGTAAATGCAGGAAGCTCGTGAGTTCAATCTCTGATCTGGGCTAAGTTGTTTGACCTATTGTTGAGGACAATGGAGCAACAGATTGAGGGTCCCTAAGATAGGGAGAGGAGATCAACCAAGACCCTGGTCCAGATCACTATTGCCTCCTGCTGGAAAGTATGCATTCCTGGATGATAGGCATGGATAAGAAAGTCCATTCAATCCTTCTAATAAACCAAGAAAATTCTGCAATTGTCCCCCTCTACCACAGCATCAAACTGTGTCTTGAAAGATTGGAGTGTTGCTTGCCTCTGCATCCCTAAGCAGAAAAGCATTCTATATGTTGACTGTTCTTGGTTTGATGAACATCCTGACACCGTCCCATGTTTACCTTCTGTGTGTTTGTTCTTATAGCTCCTTGTCCTACTGCTGTTGTTTAGTTTGAAGCATTGTTAATGGAATGTTGGCCTTTATCTCAAGAGGCTTGGAATACAATGGGAAGGAAATTGTTTTTCAGCTCTACTGAGCCCTGCCTGAGCATTCTATTCAGTTCTAGATACAGCACCTCAGGAAGGATGTATGGGTTTGTAACAGATGCAGGGCAGACTTACCAGAATGATAACAGCTTTAAATACAGCTAAGCTCACGAATATAGGTTGCAAAAACTAGACTTGTATTCCCTTGACCACAAAACATTAATAGGTGATTGCATTGACGTATTTTATCTTATTATAACCTCAAACATTCTAAGGTCCCAAGAGTCCCACTCATCCATTATTCCCATTATGATCTACACTTGTTTCTTGGTCCCATTTATTCCATTTAAAATCCTCATATATGTCCTCAGATCCCTCCATATTCTCAGCTCACATTTCTCAAACAACTTCCTCCAGCCTTTCATACCTTTACTTACCAGTTGGTCCATCTGCTCATCATGGCCTCCCTCTGCACCATTACTGGTTGAGGATGCTTCAGGATCGGCAACATTCTCTGGAACTTCCTCCTTTCACTCCTGCTCCTTGCCACTTCACTCTTTGCCTTTACAAACTTTCTCAAAACTCACCCTTTAGACAAACCATTGAGCCACCTCCCCCAACTCTGTGTCAGAGTTCAAAGATTTCCTTCATTGTCTTTAAAGTACCTTGGGAGTGTTCTTTCTGTTAAATATAACACTTTAGATTTGGTGAGTAGGTTATTTGATCAAGGAAGAGGTGGAGGTACTGAGTTGCTAGGCGTTGTTTGTGCTCGGACATACACAAATGTGATGAATGATACAAGTCCATCTGCTGGAAATGTTGCACCCAGCACTGGAAGCAATGCTAACAGCAGAATCAGAACAGCACCCAGCAACTTGTTACCTCCACCTTTTCCTCGATCAAATAGCCTTCCACATTCAGCAGTTACGAGTATGAATAACAAAAGCAGCATCATGGATGGCTTCTGGAGTCAGTAAGTTTGCAACCTTGCATGACTGCAAGGAAAGACACCATGAGAAGGATCACAAATGAAATCACAGCATGGGCCACATTTCTAGCAAAAGCAGTAACAAGCTAAATCTAGTCACCAAAACTAAAATTGACTCAGCTAAGACTCTTGGAACTTCTCCCTGCCCGAGAATGGATGATGTGCCCTTGTTAGAGCCTCTTATCTGTAAAAAGATAGCACATGAAAGATTGACTTCTCAAATATATCACATGTAACTTATAGCTACTACATATGCCACCCATTTGTTCTTCTGTGAAGCAATATTTGTGGATGTTAAATTTTCTTTATAAATGATATGATTTTCAAATAAAGTGACCAAATCCATACACAGTTTTCCAGATGAGGTCTCATCAACATCCTACTGGTTCCATTTCCCTGGCAATAAATAACAACAACATCCAATTTGCATTCCAGATCACTTGCTGTATTTGCACGCTAACTATGTTTCATGTACCAAGACAGCCAGATCCCTCCACATCTCAGACATGTGCAATCTCTCTCCATCTAAATAGTGTACTGGTTTCCAATTCTTCCTGTCAAAGAGGAGAAGTTCATATTTAGCCACATTATACAGCATCTGTCCATTTTATCTACACTCACTTAAACTGTCTATATCTCTTTGCAGATTCTCTACCTCCTCTTGTCAATTTCTTACCTATCTTGGTGTCATCAGCTAATTTGGCTGCCACACATTTAGTTCCCTCAGCTAAATCATTGATTATAGATTATAAATTGTTGACCCCTTATTAACAGTTTACCTTCCCCCAAAGTAACCCATTTATATTTCCTGTTTCTTGTAAGCTAAGCAATTCTTTATCCATGTTAATATGTTACCCGCTACACCATGTGTTTATCTTATGCAGTAAACTTTAATATGGCACCTTATCAAACACCTTTTGGAAATCCAAGTAATGAACATCTATAAGTTCCCCTCCATCCACTCTGAATGTTATGTTTCCAAAAATAGGTCCAATACATTCATTAAACTTGATGTCTCTTTCACAAAACTATGGTGACTCTACCCGGGCACATGATTTTTCAAATATCCTGTTATAACCTCCTTAATAATAGATTCTAACACAGCTCCTATGACAAACATGCCAGAGCACTTTCTGGGATTTTGACAGCTCTGGAGCAGCACTTAATATGGAATTACTCTGAGAACATCACTGAAGAAAACTGATAGCTGTGCTATTTGGTCTTCAGCAAATCATCAGGAGAAAGTGAGTGCTCAGTCATTGCCATCTTATAAGGGATGATCCTTAATTTGGAACGGTTTCTCCCTGTCCACTCTGTCCAGACTCGTCATGACTTTAAAGACCAGGAAGGCCACAAGACCAGGCAGGGGAACACAGCTACAGGGAAGACAGGGGTGGGGCGGGGGGAGTTGGACTCCTCCCTCCATGTGAATACATGCCTCCTCCTGCACTAGATCTCCTCCATTAGGATCTTCAATGTTATGTCTGAGAGCCTGTGCATCCTCTCCTTCAGTTCTGACACATCTCAGCACACTCTAGATCTTCAGTGGAAGTGGGTGAGTGCAGCCACATACCCAGCTCCAGGAACATTGGAGAGGAGCAGTTTTCAAGTGCTAAACTTGAAGTTTTGCTTTCAGCAACTGCAGGTACATTCAAATCCTAAAACTCATCAGCTAGCCCCAAATTTGTGGGCTAAATCCGGATTTTCAAACAAATATTTCTTAATGTTGTGCAACATTCATTTAGCGATAGTAGGAGCACCTGTTTTCACCCATTGATCAAGCTAACTCCACCTCCCGCCAATACCCAGCTTGTCTACATTCAGAATGCCAACTGCCTATGTAAACTTAGCATGCTGCAATTTCACTCACTTCCTCATGGAGGCACTGCAGCATTACATCTGATAGGAAGGCAAAATTCTATCCTGACACAGTTCACATGGACAATGTCCATTATAAATATGGTCAGAAGAATTTAAAATGAAAATATTATAAGGAAAACAGAATGTATGAAGGACAAGTTGACCCATGAGAAGACACCAAGGCCCTTGGATATGGTGCTGATGGCCCTGGTGGAGGAGATCCATAGGAGGAGGAGTGTTCAGCACCCAGAGGGGTTATAAGAAGCATTGCCTCACATAAGTTATGATAAACCTTTCTAAAATGCTGGTTTACACCACAATGGGAGTATTGTGTTCAATTCTGTACCTTAGGAGGAATGTTCCATCCTGAGGTAGGGTGCAGAAAAAAACTGACAAGAATAGTTCAAAGGGTGTTCAGAGGTCTGTAGATTAGGTGGGTTGTAGGGGGATGAGTCTGGGTGGGATGCTCCAAGGGTCGGTGTGGACTTGTTGGGCCGAAGGGCCTGTTTCCACACTGTAGGAATTCTATGATTCTATGATCTATGAGACGGACCTGATTTTGGAGGATATGTTAAAGAAGCAGGAGAGATCCCTTGAGCAGAGAAGGTTGAAAGGAGATTTGATAGAGGTCTTTAAAGTCATGGCAAGTCTGGACAGAGTACACAGGGAGAAACAGTTCCAATGATAGAAAGATTAAGAAGTGGAACGGATTTAACTTGATTGACAAAAGTAGTAAAAGTAGAATTAGGAACTTTTTTCACATTTTGAGTGGTTAGGATCTGAAATGCACTGCCTGAGGCTGTACTGGAGCCTGATAAAAAAATGAAACGTTCAAAGGATAAGCAATTGGGAACACAGTGGGAAGTAAATGAGGGGGTCAGATGAGTCGGATTCTTCTTGCAGAGCACCAGCACAGAGTAGATGGGCCAGATGGCCTCCTTCTGTGCTGTAACTCTAAATTTGCCTACTTCGCTGGAAATTGTTGGCCTGCCCATGTTGCATCCATGCCTGATGTAATTGAATCATTGAAGTTAATGTTAAATCATAGAATCAGACAGCACAGAAAGAGGTTACTTGACCCATCATGCCAGTGTTGGCTCTTTCAGAGACCTATGTAATTAGTCTAACTCCTGATTTTTCCCAGAGGCCTGTAATATTCTCTACTTCAAATATTTAATCAATTCTCTTGTGAAAGGGAGCTCCACCATCTTTCCAAAGCATTGCCTTCCAGATTGTTTTGTAAAGCTACCAGGACTTAAAAAAAAAGTTTGAGAGATATTGGAATCACTGTTGTGGCTGACATCTATTGCCTCTCTCTAATTCTTCTGGAGAAGGAGATGGTGAATCCTCTTCTTGAAATTCACCATTTAGTGCGGTGTAGCTGCTCCAGCAATGCTGGTCCGTCAGCAGATCCAGGTTATGACGCAATGTCACTGATGGATTGGGTGCGATGCAAAAGACTGATTGGGTCTGGTCATATTTCCTCTGGGTAGGTTAAGTTCCTAATACGTGCTACCAGTCCAAAATGAGGACTTGAATATGTTGGCACATCCTGGTCTAATCATACCCTGTCCCTCTCTATGACTTTGCTTGAAGACCACACTTCACTTCCAGTGTACAACACCATGGAAGATTAATGGATATATATTTGATATCTAAAGCAAGCAGGTTTATTTCTTTTTCTTGCTAATGATGAAACCCAGCAGTGACAGTTTTATATTTCCTTCTAACTTTGCAATTATGGCCAAGGAACAAGAAGTGAACTGGTTTAATTATGTCTGAGTCTTGTAGTAAAATGAAAACAACCCTCAAGAATGTATGCTGTTGGCTTCCTTAGGCGCCTTTTCACTTCAGCCTTATGTTAGACTTAATTCATCACAGATATATGTGAGGCCAGAGCAGTCCAGGGCTGCCCTACAACTGACAGCAGGTCACAAAAAGACTCCATCTGGAACAAGCCACATCCCACAGCCACAACCACAGTCAGTATCCAGGCCCTGTTTGGTTGACTAGAAGCCAAAGACTTGACGTAGGCCAAGGAGCCTCCTCTCTTCATATGGGATCCATTTTGAAGGAACACCACCCGCCCCCCCCCAGCAAAGGGCTTGCTTGCACTTCTCTCTAGACTTTACACAGATTTTGTGCATTTAAGGAGGCGCCACTTGTCACAAGGGAATAGGCCGAAAATTAAATCGTTGGCTGCACTCGAAATGCCTCAGAGAAGGGGGTCATGGAATCTGTTACAACTTTGTTGACTTTACTAAAGGAAGTAATGAGAAGTAGCTGTTTTAAAGCAAATTGTTGAATAATGTATCTGACAAACTGAATTGCGAGAAGGAAAGGTGCCAAAATCCACATTTAACTCTTGCTCAACCAGACCACTGAAACCTTCAGTGTGAAAGGCCAAAAGCCATTGTCCAATCGGGCACTGTCCTCTGGCTCAGAAAGTTATGGGCTTGCAGTCCCCTATCCAGAGACTCGAGGTATAATCTAAGATACTCCAAGTGCAGTGCAGAGGGAGTTCTTCATATTTGAGGTACAAAACCAAAAGCCTTGTCTGTCATCTCAGGTAGATGTGAAAAGATCCCACAGCATTACTGCAGAGAAGAACAGGGGAGTTGTTCCCACTTTCCAGACCAATATTTATCCCTGAATCAACATCACTGAAACAGATCATCATGTTGCTATTGTGGGAGCTTGATGTGTAAAAAGCTGCTGCCAATTTTCCTGCATTGCATTAGTGACTACTGCCTGAATCTTACTTTTTTTTGGCTAAGTCTGAGTTGCATCATGTTTTGTTGGAGGGATTCCCAGTGCAAAACCTTACGGGTTTTCTTTCTCTATTATACCACACACCTCTTTAGTTATTACCTCTACCCCTCTTCTGTCTCTCACAAGCAATTGTGGCCTCATCTTAAAATGCACTGTTCCCAGGACAACTCAAAACTCTGAAGACAGCCCAGAATTCCCTAGTCATTCCTTGTGCTCATACCAACATTCAAAGCCTGTTATGCACCCAGAAAGTACTGGCACTCCAGAGCTGCCCTGCACTGTTCCTGACATGCGCCCTGGATGTGGCAGAAGGGGCACCCCATTGTGTAGGAAAGGAACTGAGGTACCATCAGGACATGATGGTGTAGAGGTGGGGCTCTTCCTCCATGCCAGCCTGGTCCTGGCCACCCACGTCAATGTAGTCTCATCCATCTGAAGGAATGTACTGCACTGCAGGAAGAAGATCAATGAGCTTCTACACTCTGCCAGCATAAGTGCCACCATCTTCTCCCTGACACAGTAATAACTCCGAAGGTATCCTGTCACCATGTCACCCTCTATTTATACATGGACAGTCCCTGACACTGATCCAGTTCCCTCAGAGTCAGCTCTAACCCTAACCCTAACCCTATCACTCCTGTTTATATCTGTCAGCCAGGGTCTATGATTGGACTGAGTTAACAGCCCTAATCGGGGAACTCATACTCTATGAGGTTCCATGGCTGACCTTGTTGCAATGACTACAGATACCTCACACTCACTCTATCTGTGCTACTGCATCCACCTTCCACCAGGGCTCACGCTCTACCACTCTCACTTATGCCGAAAACATTTTCCCTTACACACTGTCCCCCACCCTAACCCCCAGCACCACTAACCCTGCATGCCTCTGCGCTGCCTGCTTACTGATTCCCCCACCTGCATCAAAAGTAACAGCTATGGCACCTACGTTCATCTCTGTTATACCTGCCTTGCCCCCATTCCAGAAGGAAAACAGCCCACAATAGGGTAGAAAAACTCAAGACAGATTGGGGATGCCCAACATTCAGCTCCTTGCCCCTCATGTGGAGGGTACTCTGACTACCCCAAATGGCTGACTGACCATTTCCAAGCCTTGGTATCAGACAGTGCTGTTAATTTACTGAACCAGACCTCCCTGAGCGAAGGCTATCTCCTTGGATTTCCTGAGGCCTGCTGACAACCATGAGAAGCTTCCTTCCTTTGGGTCTGTGCTAAAAGGCAAGACAGAAGTGCTAAGAGCATCCAGGGAGGCTCCGAGTAAAGAGTGTGATGACAGTGAGTAAATAGCCTGGAGGTATAGCCTGGTCCAGTCAATGAGTGTGTGTTCCTGACAGCATAGTGTCCTTGCTGCAGCATTATGAAGAGAGTTGTCAGTTTAGCCCAAGGGGCAATACTGAAGTGCAGAAGATTGCAGATCTGCCAGGAGGGTTTTTAGAGGCCGACACATGTCAGACAATGCCTGTGGATGTGGGTTGCATACAGCATGACCTGAGGTGTTGTTGCCTGCTGTCCAACATGGACATTGTGTGGAGTAAGCGGTGAAGTGAATGTGCCAGGTACCTGCTCTGATTTCCATGTCAAGCTTTCTCAACGTGTAGTTTGTTTGGCAGATAGAAAGCTGAATATTAATGAGACAAGTCGGGCCGTCAACAAGTTGTTTGACAAACAATGATCCTCCTTAATTGGCAACTTGCTGCCGCCGAGTGAGAACTTACCTTGCTGCTTGTCAAAAGCATAAAAGATGCAGCAAGGTGCTCCCAAAATCAAAATGGGCCTTGTTAGAATTCTCATCCAATTTTGCCAGAAATCCTTTCATTGCCCACATCACTCAAACCCACATAAGATTCCACTCTATGAATCAAAAGTAAGAGATAGCAAGAACTGCAGATTTTGGAGTCAGAGTCAATACAGTGTAGAGCTGGAGGAACACAGCAGGTCAGGCAGCATCAGAGGAGCAAGAAAGTTGATGTTTCAGGTCAGGACCCTTCCTGAAGAAGGGTCCTGATCCAAAAAGTCAACTTTCCTGCTCTTCTGATGCTGCCTGACCTGCTGTGTTCCTCCAGCTCCACAAATCAGAAGTAATTAGTTTTAATTAATTAGTTGTAATGGACTTTGGATGTTCTGAGTACATAAAAGGTGGTATATAAATGCAAGCATTTCTTTATTTTACAGGGGGCAGCATGGCGGCTCAGTGGTTAGCACTGCTGCTTTACAATGCCAGGGACCTGGGTTTGATTTCCTCCATGGGTGACTGTCTGTGTGCAGTTTGGACATTTTCCCTGTATCTGTGTAGGTTTCCTCTGGGTGACCCAGTTTCCTCCCACTGTCCAAAGATGCTCAGATTAGGTAGATTGACCATGCTAAATTACCCATAGGTCCAGACATATGCAGGTTATGTGGATTCGCAATGGGAAATGCAGTGTTATAGGAAAGGGGGTGGGTCTGGGTGGGATCATAGAATCCCTACAGTGTGGAAACAGGCCATTTGGCCCAACAAGTCCACACCGCCCCTCCGAATAGCACCCCACCCAGACCCAATACTCCTGTATTTCCCTTGTCCAACCCACCTAACCTAAATATCCTTGGGCACTGAGGGCAATTTAGCATGGCCAATCCACGTAGCCTGCTCATCTTTGGACCGTGGGAGGAAACCGGAGCACCCGGAGGAAACCCACACAGGCACAGGGAGAATGTGCAAACTCCACACAGGCAGTCGCCTGAGGGTGGAATCAAACCTGGGTCCCTGGCACTGTGAGGCAGCAGTGCTAACCACTGAGCCAAGTGCTGCTCTTTGGAGGTTTGGTGTGGACTCAATGGGCTGAATGGCCTGCTTCCACATAGTAGGGATGCTAAGAATTTTGAAAGCCAACACTATGAAGCAGATATGGGGTCAGAAGGACTCAGTAGACAGCCTCCCAATGGTCACTTGGTGATGTGTGAGTGGGCCACACAGATTGGAAAATAGCTGACTGATCTATAGCTGGCCTTAGTCTGCTTGGACAAGGTGCCTGACTCCTGATCACTCCCAAGCAACCATTGCATGTCAGCGAAAAACCCAGGGGAAAAAAAACATTAAATAACAAAAACCAGTCTAGATATGATGCCCTTAGCATAATAAAATGTCCCCATGTGTTTTATAGGATAATTATCACATAAAATCTGAGTGATGTCAGTCAGAACTGACGACTGAAACTTGTTCAAAAAGAGGTAAAAGCACCTTGAAGAAGGAAAGAGAAGTAAAGAGGTTTAGGGAGGGAATTCTTGATCTCAGGCTCAGGCAGGTGAAGGTACAGCTGCCAATGGTGAAGCAATGAAAGGATATTCAACTGGAGGAAGTTACAGAGATAGAGAGGTGGAAAGGCTTGAATATGAGGATATGAATTTTAAAACTGAGTTATTGCCAAAGAGGGAACATTTGTCAGTCAATGAGCACAGAGAGCTGGCTGAGTGGGAATTCTTTCTTTGTTCACGTGATGTGGGTGTTTCTGGCTCGGCCAGTGTTTTTATTGCTCATCCCTAACTGCCCTTGAGATGGCGGTAGTGAACTGCCTTCTTGAATTGCTGCAGTCCTGGGATGTAGGGACACGTACAGTGCTGTCAGCAAAGGAGTGCCAGGATTTTGACCCAGTGACACTGAAAGAACAGCGATATAATTCCACATCAGATGATGAGCGGCTCGGAGGGGAACTTGCAGGTTGTGGTGTTCCCATGTATCAGCTATCCTTGTCCTTCTCGATGGTAGATGTCACTGGTTTGGAAGGTGCTATGGAAGGAGCCTTAGTGAGTTGTTCCTATGTGTCCTGCAGACAGTACACACTGTTGGTAACTGAGTGTTGATGGTAAAGGGAATGGATGTTGAAGATGATGGATGTGGTGACAATCAAATGAGTGTAATATTCTGGCAGGTGTGGGGAGCTTTTTAAGTATTGTTGGAGCTGCAGTCATTCGGGCAAGTGGGGAGTATTTCATCACACTCCTGACTTGTGCCTTGTAGATGGTGGAGAGGCTTTCAAGAAACAGGAGGTGAGACATTCACCACAGAATTTCTAGCCCTGGACTTCACTTCTAGTCACAGTATTTTAATGGCTTGTTCAGTTCAGTTTGTGGTCAATGATAATCCTCATGTTGATAGGAGTGGTAGCAATCTGGACACCTCAAACAAAAATTGGGATAACTCCACTCCTGATTTCCCTGAAAAGCTGCTGATGGACATCATTAGATACAGGAGAAGCTGCATAAATATGTGAGGGGATTAGGGCTAGGACTAAAGGGTTAAATGAAGTAAGGTGGATGGAATAAACACCAGCATTAACCGGAGAAAGAAGAGAAACCAGGTAGATGACATTGAGATGTCAAAAAGGGAATCTTGAGGAAAGCCAGAGATGATGCTAACAGCTCCAATATGGTGAAAACAAACACAAACAACTAGCTGTGGGCTGTTTCGGTGCTGCAAATATACAGAATTATATGTAGTGTGAGTTCTTGAATGATTTCAACTGAGATCCAACCGCATTTGTATGGGATTGAAATCACACATAACCAGGCAGGGTAAAGACGGAGCTTTCTGTTCCTAAAGAATATCAGTGAGCTAATTAGGTTTTTACAACAATCCTACAGCTTCATGGTCACTTTTACTAAGAACCAAGTTTTTATTTAGCGTAGATTAAAATTCTCAAATACCCAGTCGAGGTTAAACCCACATGCTCTGGATTATTAGTCCAGTAACATAATCACTGTCTTAACATACCCCCCATGAGTCCTTTCAACATGAATCAAAACTTGAATTCAAACCCACTAAGGATATGGGACAAAATTTTAAGAGTCCTACCAGAGTCTTACATTAAAATAGTCAAGACTCACAAAGTAATTCAATACGAATAAAAACAAAGGTGGCTGGAAATGAGGGAAAACAGACTCTGTTGATTCAGTTTGCAGAACTTGTGACTTGAGTCTTAAAATCATAGAGCTGAATCTTACCACAAATGAGCTAACGTGATTTTTGTCAAGTTTCATAGAGAGTTGCATTCCACGAGACCTAATGCGTTTCCCTGTGCTATTGTCCCAGATTCACCTGATTAGCAACGTACCGCACTCTTGTGGCATCCTGCTCATCCATATGCTAGCCACAATCAGAAGCACTCACCACTGCTGGGACATCCGGGTTTGTTGGTGCCAACACCAAATTTAAAAAGTCATTTTGCACCAGGCCAAGTGCTGGCAGTCTGAAGTTGGCATGCATGGTTTATGACAATTGCCCTCAGACATGGCAGATAGGGGAAATTGGTGCTCCATTAAGTGGGCAGGTCCTGGTGGATGGGTGGTGCAGAATAGGATCCTCCTCTTCCCTGAGGAGGAGTAAAGGAGGATTCAACACCTGAGCCCACCAACCATGTTAGGGGTTGCCGTCTAAATTACTGCAATTTCCGTGGTTCAGAGATACGCCCAGCAATGCCGCAGGAAGGACAATGACCTTCTCCACTCTGCCAGTGCCACTTCTCTCCAACACATCACACTCACTATCTCTGCTGCTGCAACCACCTCCCTCCAAGTCTCATGAACTACACTGCAAGTGGATTGATGCAGTGAGGGTGTCCAATGCCAAAGTGCATGGACATGGGGTGCATGCCTTTGCTGCTCAGGTAGCGTGCCCTGAGATGTTAGCGATTGGTGTCGAAGGCGCAGATCGAGAAGAGCAACCAGCGAGTAGAGTCAACTGGTGCTGATTCCAACACCACGCTGGGAATTCCCGATGTCTTGTTTTTATCCGGCAGATGGAAGAATTGGAAGCTGCATATTAATTAGGTTAGATTACATAATAATTAGGCTGTTGATGAGTGATAATCCTTGCGAATAGTTGCTACTCACTAGTGAGAATCTCATCTCGCCATCAATGGAATTTATGCTCTTGACTTTGTGAAGGTCCTTGCTAAACATCTCACCCAATTTTCTCAACTCTCTCACCATGGCCCACATCGTTCAGGGGCTGACAAAGTGTGCATTGAATCATCATGGCACAATTAGGCTATTCAACGTCTCAAGTCCATGCCTGCCTTCTATAGAGTGATCGTATCAGTCCCATTATCTGGCTGTATCCCTATAGCCCTTCAAATCTATTTCCTTTGATTGCCAATCTGATTTATTTTGAAATCGTTCATCACCTTGAATTCCTTCACCTTCATAGACAACGAGTGCCAGATTATTACCACTAACAGTGTAGAGCGTCTTTCCTCACATCAGCCTAATCAGCCTTCCTTGTGGCTCCCATTCCATAACCCCTAAACAACACTCGTGATTCATGGTTCCCAGTCTGATCAGTCTAGGCTTTATTGTGGGAAAGGTCATGGGCCAGAAAAGGGTAGAGCTTTGTTATATCATTGACGAGAAATGTAATCTGGAGATCGTGCTTGCAGTATGTTTGCTTTCTCGGAATCTGCTGGCAATGGCACCGAGTCTTACAAGCTGGCCTACTGCTACACCGAAGCTAAAAATAAATTAAAGGCGGTTAGAAAAAGTCAATCTTCTAACAGCAGATGGTTTTGATAAGGAAAGTAAGAACAAATTGGATTAGCCAGCAACAGACAGTAACAGGACAAATAATGTTGTAAAATTAACATAGTTTGGCAGTTACAAACTTTCTCCAGTTTTTATTCCTTGAATCAAACCAGGTGTTTCTAAGATTTTAGACCCTCTGAATTTCATGTTTGTTTCACTCAGGAAGGATGAACTTCCTTTCGGATGGTATTGACATATTTCTAAAATTATACCTTTTCAGACACCTACTCAATGAAAATGTTGGCAAACTCCTTGGTTTAACATCTCACCCGAAACTGATCATCTCCACCAGTGCTTCATTGCCTCAGTGCAGCATTGGGACACCAGCTAAGAACATGGGCTCATATTTCTGGGTTGAGACTCAATCCCATGATCTCTCAATCAGAGACAAGACTACAATCCACTGAGCAATGGTTGATACCTACAGAATTGTTAGGCCTCTCAGCACTTCGAGGCTGTCTTGCCTGTCAATGAGATCATGCTGATCCTTACAATGTAATTATCAATGAATTGAGTTTTAACAGTTGGGAATGAGCAGAGGGACATGAAGCTCCTCTTTAATGGACAGTGACTGGCAATTTAAGAAGATGGAAGATGGAGGAAATACAGAAATGTCATGATTGTGCAGTGTGTCAGGGTGCCAACATTTTGGAACCAGGTGTCTAATTCATTTGCCACCAGTATTGAATGGGTTGTACAAAGAATCACATACAAGCATACAATTGCACATGTCAAAAAAAGGCAAGCCCTTACTTGGAAAACAATGTGAATCCCTTTAGCCAGCCCCAATGGCAGCCTCCACAGTGTACAAATCCAAAAGCCTCACCCCAAGTTAAGTCCATCAATCTGACTGGGAATATTTTGAAAGGTTTCATCGCATGACTTCTCACCTCTGGTCACCTCACTGAGTGGAAAGGTCTTTATTCTCAGCTGCAATATCCCTTCAGAAAAAATGAACAGAACCAGGGATAGGCCCTGTGGCCCCACAAGCCTGCTCTGCCTTTCACTACGATCATAGCTAAAATTCCAGTTCAACTTCACTTCTTTAATCTAGTCCCTTAACTCATCAGTCCCATAATGCCAAAAATTGATTGACCTCAGTCTTGACTATAACCATTGATCCAGCTTCGTATAAAATTCCAAAGTTTCACAAATCTCGGAGAAGAAATTTCTCTACGTTTTAGTCTAAATGGCTAACCTTACAACCCAAGATTATGACCTTTAGTTCTACACTCGCCATCCTGGGGAATTGATCTGTCAGTACCTAGTCTGTCCAGCTCAGTAAGATTTCTACATGATTCAACGGGAGCACCTCGCCTTCTTCTAAACTCTATTGTGTTTTGTGTATGTATGTGTGTACGTGTATATATGCTAAACCCTCAAAATAGGAATGATACTTGGTCATGTCAAGGACCTGCAAATAGAATATTTTAACATAGAAAGACTGTTGCAGCTACCCCATGGTTCTGACTGACCAGGAAACTGTCCCACTCTTACTGTCTGCTATAGGTGCATCAGAAGGATTTGTAGGTTAATTGTCAACCTGTGTGGCAACATTGCAATTCACTGTCTCTAGAAAGTAGACATATTCTACTCAATTTTTCCTCATAAGACAACACTTGCATTCCAGGAATCACACTACTGAACTTTCATTGACTTTTTGAAAGCAAGTACGTCTTTCTTTAGGAATGAAGAGCAAAATAATCCACAGAAGTCCAGGTGTAGTCTGACCAAGCTCTATATATTTAAGTAAAACTTCCTTATTCGAAAACTCCTATGATAAAGGCTAGCATACCATTTACCTTCCTAACAGCTTGCAGCTCCTATTGAACCAGTGGTTTCTTGTGCAGAAGCGGGTCTTTTAGTCCCTAAAGTCTATGCTGGCTTGCTGTAAAAGCAGCTCTGCCAATCCCTCTCCTGCATCTTTATGCTGAAACCCTGCAAATTTTATCTCTTCAGCAGCTAATATAATTTCCAACTGTAAGGCCCAAATTAATCTGCCTTTACCACCCTCTAAATTAGTACATTCCAGATCATGTCCACTGGCTGTATTGAAAGGATTTTTCTCACGTCACCCATCATTTGTATTTTTTTCATAACTAGCTTTGTATTGCCAGCAAACATGTACACATTACACTGTGTCCTCATCCAAGATACATTTGTAAATAGTCACAAGGGCCAGGCCTCAGTGGTTAAATCTTGACAACCTGGAAGTATCTGTTTATTTCTAATCACTGTTTTCTGTTCATTAACCAATCCTCTGTCCATGCCAATATATCAATCCTAATCTCATGAGCCCTAATCTTGTGTAACTATTTTTAGTGTGGCACCTTATGAGAATCCAAGTATACTATTTCTAATATGTTTCCTCTTATCCTCCCTCCTAGTTATACCCTCAAAAAACTAATAAAATTGTCAAACATTATTTGGCTTTTATAAGTCTAATTTGATTTTGTCTCAAATTATGATTTTCCAAGCTTGTTACCAAAGTCTTAACAATAGATTCAAGCATCGTCCTCATCCTGGTGTCAGACTAACTCGTTTATAGTTTGCTGTTTACTCCCTCCCTTTCTTCTTGAACAGTGATTACATTTGCTTCTTTCTCATCCATAGAGATGGCGTAAACTTGATGGGGCTGGAAGACTCCCTAAGGAGCAGCTATTCCAGTTCTCCGAACCAGAGACAAAAAAGGGCTGAGGTTCAAAGTGAGCACCAGCACATATATGGAAAGCAAGTCGCGTGAAACACAGGCTGCACACCACGATGCATGTTTCTGCAAATAGGGCCGTGGACATCTGATTTAATAAATTGAAAGGAGTTTCATTGTCCATTAAGGCTGCCTGTTATGAACAGACATGTTCCTGAAGGCATCTTCACATGACCACTCATTTCCAAATGCTGTTCCCACACTCCCTCCATTGGTCACTTCACATTGAGCCTCACAGCGCCCTGCTATCCCATGGTCAATCAGGGAGCCAATACTTGGTTACTCTATAGAATGATTCATGATTGCCAGTCAAACAGCAGTTTTTGCTCACAATTTTACAACCAGAAAACAAAAGTGTTGGGGAAAATGATAAAAATCACACTTTTAAAAAAAAGCCTTTGAGTCTTTTCATTAAAAACCAAATGAACTGCGGATGCTGTAAATCAGGAACAAGAACAAAGTTGCTGGAA
>NC_063358.1:15616190-15628479 GCF_021869965.1 Rhincodon typus | reverse complement strand
CCTTCCTCAGAACTGGTTCTGAGGAAGGGTCACCGGACCTGAAACGTTAACTCTGTTTTCTCCTTCACAGATGCTACCAGACTTGCTGAGCTTTTCCAGCAATTTTGTTCTTGTTCCTTTGAGTCTTCTCCTGAGTTGCAGGAGTCTGTCATTAATTTGTTGACCCCAGCCAAGTCAACCTTGAAGAAACGGTAACTCTACTTATAACTGTGGCTATAAACAAAACATCAGTGATGTAAACTTCTCAAACACTTTCGATCTTATGAATTTGTTTTTGCAATCAACTTTGGACATTTGCATAGGCTTGGAGTTATAAATCAGGTGTTGATAATATTGAACATTACTATCCCCATTTTTGGAGCTATCTGGCTCTGTACACACTATGTAAATGTTGTGTAACTTGTAACTAAGCCAGAATAGTTCACACATTTGTTATTGGGTCTGGGCTTTGTGAACTGAGTTCAGTTGTGGCTGCTGTTAGTATCATTATCCTTGGAGTGAATTGGATAGAGGTGGCCATGGAGGGATCTTTTCCAAATATTTTTATGTATGAATGTCAGATGAGGATTATTTTAGATTGGGTGGATCTTCTGCAGTCGAATAGCATGCCATCCTTTCTCATCTTGATTGAACTATGACTGATCACATTCTCTTTATGGTTCAGTGGGCACGGGTAGTCTGATATTTTAAAGAAAAAACAACTGGCATTATATAGGGCCTTTCAGGAGCATATAACCAAGGCTGACACTCTCAGTGCATTACTGAAGGACTGTTGCATTGTTGCACTGTTGGAGATGCCAGCTTGTGAATAATTCTTTAAACTAAGGGTCTGGTTACCCTTTTAGATATGCATAAAAGAGCATAAGACACAATTTTGATGGAGGGTAGGGAAGATCACCCAGCTGTGCCCTTGTCCAAATTTTTGCCTCAAACAACATCACCAAAGTAGATTTTGGCCATTATCACAAGAGCCTGGAAGCAAAATATGCCTGTCAGTGTGAAGGGCAAGGCTGGTAAGTGTAGGGAATGCTGGATGACAAGTGAAATTGAGGCTCTGATCAACAAAAAGAAGGAGGCACATGGCAGGTATGGACAGCTGCGATCGAGGGAATCCCTCAGGGTGTAGAAGGGCAGTAGGAGTATACTCAAGAGGGAAATCAGGAGGGCAAAAAGGGGACATGAAATTACTTTGCCAAGTAGGGTTAAGGAGAATCCAAAGAGATTCTACAAGTACATTAAGGGCAAAAGTGTAACTAAGGAGAGAATAGAGCCCCTTTAAGATCAACAAGGCCATCTATGTGTGGAATCACAGGAGATGGGGCAGAAACAAAACGGCCGGGGCATTGAGTTTAAAAATTGGCAGATAATGTTGCAGCTTTATAGAACGTTAGTTAGGCTGCAGTTGGAATATTGTGTTCAATTCTGGTCACCGCACTACCAGAAGGATGTGGTGGCTTTGGAGAGGGTACAGAAAAGATTTACCAGGATGTTGCCTGGTATGGAGCATTAGCTATGAGGAGAGGTTGGAGAAACTTGGGTTGGTCTCACTGGAATGACGGAGGTTGAGGGGGGCCCTGATAGAGGTCTACAAGATTATGAAGGGCATGGACAGTCAGAAGCTTTTTCCCAGGGTGGAAGAGTCAGTTACCAGGGACAAGGTTTAAAGGTGATGTACTAGGCAAGTTTTTTACACAGAGGACGGTGGGTGCCTGGAACTCGCTGCCGGGGGAGGTAGTGGAAGCAGATACTATAGTGACTTTTAAAGGGCGTCTTGACAAATATATAAATAGGATGGGAATAGAGAGATACAGTCCCCGGAAGGGTAGGGGGTATTGGTTGTGATGAGCAGCATGTTGGTGCAGGCTTGGAAAGCCGGAGGGCCTGTTAATATACTGTAATTTTCTTTTGTTCTTGTTCTTTTGAGTAATTTGTGTCAGTACTTACTGTGAAGAAGGACATGGAAGTTAGAGAACTTGGAGAAATAAATAGTGATCCCTTGAAAAGTGCCCAAATTACAGAGGAGAAGGTGCTGGATGTCTCAAACACATAAAGGTAGATAAATCTCCCAGAACTGATCAGTTTTTCCCTAGAACTTTGTGGGAAAATAGGGAAGTGATTGCTGGGCCTCTTGCTGAGATATTTGTATCATCAATAGCCAAAGGTGAGGTGCCAGAAGACTGGAGGTGGCTAACGTGGTGCCGTTATTTAAGAAAGGTGGTAAGGAAAAGCCAGGGAACGACAGACCAGGGAGCCTGACGTCAGTAGTGAGCAAGTTGTTGGAGGGGATTCTGAAGGACAGGATTTACATGTATTTGGAAAGATGAGGACTGATTAGGGATAGTCAACATGGCTTTGTGTGTGGGAAATCAGGTCTCACTAAATTGATGGAAATTTTTGAACAAGTGACAAAGAAGATTGATGAAGGCATAGTGGTCGATATTTTCCATATGGACTTCAGCAAAGCATTCGACAAGGTTATGCATCGTAGACTGGTTAGCAAGGATAGATCACATGGAATCACAGGGAGAGCTAGCCATTTGGATAAAAATTGGCTCAAAGGTAGGAGAAAGAGGATGGCGGTAAAGTTTTGTTTTTCAGACTGGAGGCCTGTGACCAGCGGTTCTGTGCTAGGTCCACTGTTTTTTGTCATTTATATCAATGATTTGGAGGTGAATATAAGAAGAATGGTTAGGAAATTTGCAGATGACACCAAAATATTTGGTGAAGTGCACAGTGAAGAAGGTTACTTCAGAGTAGAACAGGACCTTGTTCAGATGGGCCGATGGCTGAGGAGTGGCAGCTGGAGTTTAATTTAGATAAATATGAAGTGCTGCATTTTGGTAAGGCAAATCAGGGCAGGACTTATACAGTCATTGGTAGGGTCCTCAGGAGTGTTTCAAAACAAAGAGACCTTGGAGGTGCAGGTTCATAGTTCCTTGAAGGTGGAGTCGCAGGTAGACAGGGTAGTGAAGAAGGCATTAGGTACGCTTGCTTTTATTGGTCTGTGCATCGAGTGTAGGAGTTGGGATGTCATGTTGCAGCTGTGCAGGACATTGGTTAGGCCGTTTTGGGAATATTGCATTCAATTCTGGTCTCCCTGCTATAGGAAAGATGTTGTGAAACTTGAAAGGGTGCAGAGAAGATTGACAAGAATGTTCGTGGGACTGGAGGTTTCAGGCTGTAGGGAGAGGCTGAATATGATGGTTCTATTTTCCCTGGAGTGTCAGATGTAGAGGGGTGACCATACAGAAGTTTATAAAATCATGAGTGAAATGGATGGGGTTAATAATCAAGGTCTTTTTCCCCAGGTCATGGAGTTCAAAACTAGACAGGGATAGTAAGAACTGCTAATGCTGGAGTCTGAGATAACACAGTGTGGAGCTGGAGAAACACAGCAGGCCAGGCAGCACCAGAGGAGCAGGAAAACAGACTGTTTCGGGCCGGGACCTTTCTTCAGAAATGGGAGAGGGGGAAGGGGGCTCTGAAATAAATAGAGAGAGAAGGGGTGGGACTGGGGAAGGTAGATGGGATGGTGATAGGTGAGTGCAGGTAGGCAGTGGTGGGGATTGGTCAATGAGGTGGGAGGAGCAGATAGGTGGGAGAGAAGACGGATGGAGGCTGGTACAATTACAACATTTAAAAGGCATCTGGATCGGTACATGAATAGGAAAGCTTTGGGGGATATGGGCCAAATGCTGGAAAATGGGACTAGATTAATTTAGGATATCTGGTTGGCACGGATGAGTTGAACTGCAGGCTGGACTTACACCAATGATATTGCACATAACAGTGGACCTGGAGTTCGCCAGGGATCTGGCATGCGTCCTTGCTGGTTAACTGAACCTGATTACATGGAAACAATGAATGTGGGTGATAGGGAGCTCTTATAGCATTGTGCTAGTGTCCCTACCTTTGAGTCAGGAGGCCTGCATTGAAGTCCTACCTGTTTCAGAGTTCTAACGTCTCTGAATAGGTTGATTAGGAAGATATCTGAATGTGGCTGATACAAACTTCCCACTGAATCACTTGGCAGGCATGTCTTAGATATCAGGAAGCCCGCATCATCTGGTGGCCTGGCAGGAGCTGTGGTCGTATTTAAAAGGAAGCCAGCCTTGTGTTCATAGAATCCCTACAGCATGGAAGCTGGCCATTAGCCCATCAACTCTACAGCGACCCTCTGAAGAGCATTCAACCCAGACCTACCCTATTCCCATAACCCTACATTTCTCATGGCTAATCCACCTAGCCTGCACACCTTTGGACTGTGGCAGGAAACAGTAGAAGACCCTTGCAGACACGGTGAGAATGTGCAAACTTCACACAGACCGTCATACAAGACTGGAATCGAACCTGGGTCCGTGGTGCTGTGAGGCAGCCATGTTAACCGCTGAGCCACTGTACCACCCTAAGAGTTGCAAACTTTCTTGCGTGTTTTTGAAGAAAGCTATGTAGTTTAAATCTCCAGCATCTGGATTTCTATTGCTCCAGCATGTTGAGGTGAAAATTTCTCTGCCGTCACAAAGATTCAGTCAGTGGCAACAACGGATTCAATAGAGCTCTGCCATCTCACAGCACAAGTCAGCCCACCCCTTCCTGCACTTCATCATGAAGGACTCAGGCCTGAGTCCTCTGCTGCCATTATAACTCTCTATCCTTGTTAGCAGCTTCTCAAGTGTCTTCCCCTTAGAGACTCACATGTGCATTGCAACGCTATGGAATGGCCCTTTTGCACCTCAGTTTTGTGCAGTGCCTTTACATTTTGTACCCAGTACTTCTGCACTCCGAGTTTTTTGCCTGAGGCTCTGGCCCTCGGGGTGTCAGCTCGGCTAGTTCTTACGCAGAGAAAAAGTCTCCAGGATCACGACAGCGCCCCGAGGCCCTGTCTCCTGGAAACTCGAAGAACTTTCATGTGAAATCATTAATGCCTCAAGTAAGTCTCCAGCTTTCACTGGGCAATTACTGAAGACATGAAGGACATGTGTGAGTGTCATTAAATCGGTGCACAGGAATAAAATCGTGTCAAATTTGTTGTGATGTGATATGGTATGGTATCTGGGATCACAATGTCAGACTTAGTAGGCTATTTTGCCCTTTGAGCCTGCCTTGCCATTCGATTGTTAATCTGACTATGGTCCCAATTACACTTTTCAGGCTCATAAACCTTGATTCCCTGGTCTACTGAAAATCTATTTATAGGAACACACAGGAATTGCATTTACATTATAGGCTCGTAGCCAATTAAGCATATCAATGAGGCTCCTGCTGCAAATGGGTGACATTCTCAGAAACACGTCATTGGATGTAAATGTTTTGGGATGAAATGACGTCTTAGAAGCAGCCTCAGAATGCCAACCTACATAAAGAATAATCACTTGGGAAAGGCATTGGAAGGGATTCTGCAGCATGAAAGTCCTACCTCAGGCGTAACTCAGCAATGTCACAAGAGCAGAAACGGAAACTGGAGGAGGATTAAATGAAAAAGAATGACATATTTCTGTTACAGCATTGCTGCACATTTTCACACATGGGAATTATAAAACAGTAACACAGTAATTTTAATTCATTTTATCTGATAATGTTGGAAGTACAAAACTTCACATACTGTTCCCACATCATCAGCCAGCATTTCTGATACTGTTCTGTCAGCTACAGCCTGGTTTCATGTTTGAATGCTCTTTGGCATATATTATCAGTTAGGCTGTGCTTGCAATGATTAAATAATAATGAAGGTGCTAAGACTGACTGTTCTATCATAGGAACTCTGCATGATGAGTGTAAGGCAATATTTTAATTGACTACATGATTCTCTGAATTTGAAAAACACATTAGCTGCACCATTCACTAAGTATCCCCCGACGACCACCAGAAAGTGTACATTCATTTATATTAGATCATTAATGACAAAAGGTCATCACAGCAGTTTACAGCCAGAGAAGCATTTCTGAAATGTACTCTGTTCTAATGAGCTAATTTTGAGGCTGTTGTGACATAGTGGTAGTGTCCCCATCTCTGGGCCAGGAAACCTGGGTTCACATCCCACTTAATCCAGTGGTGTATAATAACTTGTCTGAACAGATTGATTAAAACCAACTTGCATGAGGAAACTTTCCACCAACAGCAATCTGGTAATTGTTAAATAATTGCTTTTTGGCGATGACAAAATCAAAAATTGCTGGAAAAACTCAGCGGGTTTGGCTGCATCTGTGGTGAGAAAGCAGGGTTAATATTTTGGGTCCAGTGATCCTTTTTCAGACTATTAGCCATTCTGAGGACGAGGCACTGGACTCAAAATATCAATTCTGCTTTCTCTCCACAGATGCTGCCAAAGCGCTCGAGTTTTTCTAGCAATTTCTGTTTGTGTTTCTGATTTTGAGCATCTGCAGTTCTTTGCTTTTCTTAAGTTTACTGCTTTTGGTGATGTTGTTGAAGTGGTAAACATTGGCCAGGACACTGAGGAGAAATTCTATGATCATCAGCTAAATATGGGATCTTTCATATCCACATGAGGGGCCAGACAAGGCTACAGTTTAAGCTTTCACCTCAAAGCTGTGTGTAGTATTCTCAATCTGGGGGGATCAGTTAGCTCAGTTAGCCAGATGCCTGGTTTGTGAAGCACAGTGATGCCAACAGTGTGGGTTCAACTCCTGCACCAGCTGAGGTTACCACAAAGGATTCTCCTTCTCAACCTCTCCCTTTGTCTGAGGCATTGTGACCATCAGGTCAAGCCATCACCAGTCACCTCTCTGGAATAAGAGAGCAGTCCTATGGTCTTGTAAGGTTATGATTATTTTACTTTTTGTATGCCGAATAACAAGATGAGAAACTTAATGGCCCTTTCAGGTATGCATAGCTGTGGTAATAGCGAGTTACTGAATAATTCGATAGGAATAAAATTAGGGGTAGTATTGTGTTAAATCTTGTGAGGGTGAATAGAAAATAACACAGGATAAAACTCACCAGCCAGATGATCTTGGTGACGTATTGTATGATAGGAATAAGAGAAAAGTATCCATTACATGATTGTACTGCAGTGTGCTTGAGCCCAGAACTGTTTTCTTCGAATCAACCAGCTAAGACATGTAATGACACACCTCTGGAACAGGTGAAACTTGAATCCAGGAACTTCCTGCTCAAAGCTGGGGACATTACTACTGCACTACAAGAACCCCTCCATTACATCATGAGTGTCTAGCTACTAATCCAGCCAAAGAAAATTAGAAAATACTGTCTGTTATTTCCCTCCATAGTTGCTTCAAGAACTGTCCAGTCAATTCTCTGATTCGAGGATGATCTTTAAGGTAAGACAACTGACATGGGCCCTGACCTCCTTGATCAATCTGATTGCCAGCCGTCCCACACTTATTTGTTGCTCATTTGCTGTGAAATTCCTGAGCCGTGAATACTTACTTGCCAAGGGTGCCTAATAAGTTTCAGCGCACACACCTTAATTAGTCATCCATGCGTCCCCATCTCACTCTCCTGCAATATGCTTTTCTCTGCCAGCTCAATTACTTTCCCCTCGCTGGTTTAAGTGAGCTACAGTTCAGGGTGATGCTCTGGAATTAATTGGAATCACATGTAAATCTCCAGTAAAAGCAATTGAAAAAGTCCTTGCTCTTAATTTCTTGCAGCTGCTTCATCTTCAAGAGTTGAGAAAAGGTCTTAAAAGAGAATTTAAGCTGAGATTTTATCCTAGTAGTTGGTGAACAGCATGTAAGGAAACAATTTGGCCCATTCTGCCCATTCTGACTCTTTGTTTGAGTAATCACAAACAAATTCATTACTCTGTTCTCTCCCTTCAATCTTGCATGTTCTTCAACTTTCATTTTCCCTTAAAAGACAAACTAATGTCAATCCCTGCATGTGACAAAATATCTCAACCTCCAACAGCCCCTGCATAAAGAAATTTCTCCGCATTGTTAGTGAGTTATTAACTTGCTGAATACCCTCCTCACTGATGTCCTAACTAAAGAAAAGAAGCCTTTCCTAGACATAATCTCATTACCTTTATTAATCTCTTAAGATCTCCAGCAGAATAAGTCCTAATAGCTCAGGTTTCTCCTCAGAACTGTGCTTTGCAATTCCCTGTATCATTCTGAGAAGCTACACTGCACTTTGGCTTTAGTTATAGAATCCCTTCTGTGTAGAAGCAGGCCACTCAGCCCAACAAGTCCACACCAACCCTCCAAAGAGCACCTCACCCAGGCCCAACCTCTACCCTATTCCCATAACCCTGCATTTCTCATGGCCAATCCACCTAACCTGCATATCTTTGGACTGTGGGAGGAAACCGGAGCACCCGGAAGAAACCAGGAGAATGTACAAACTCCACAGACAGTCGCCTGAGTGTGGAATCAAACCCGGATCCCTGGTGCTGTAAGGCAGCAGTGCTAACCACTGAGCCACTGTGCCATCCCAAAACACTTTGGGTTACAGATGTTCTGTAAATAAATCTACCACGGAGATGTTCTTACACATCTCTGGAGCAGGTGGGACGTGAACCTGGATCTCCTGGCCCAGAAGCAGGAATATTCTTTCAGTTCTTTTAAAAGGAGTTAGACAGCCCCTGGTGGTTCGATTGTTTCTATAATCAGGGTTTAAATCTGCAAACATCACTCTCAATGCCGGGCTTATATGCTGTTTTTGAATGTATTGTTAGTTCTTCACCGTTGTTCTGTATGAGAGTAAATTTCCTCAGGGTTCTTCCAATAACTTTACATAACTTTGCTAAAAAAAATCCCCTTAATGCAAATATGTGGGCTCTGCCATTCTTCCATCAAAGATACAGCAGCTGTTTATAGAATGCAGGGAAATTTGAAAACGTATGACTTTATGTATAAACTAACAGTGCTTTTGCCTTTTTTTCTGCTGTCATCAAACAGCACTTACAAATTTAGGAAATTATTCATACCTCTGTCTCTCCATTCTTATGTTGTGTTGTCTTTGCGTTCAGCATGACAACAATGTTTATTGATACAGTGGCTTTAATACAGCAAAATTCCCGAAGGCATTTCACAGCAGCGTAAATCAGACAGAAATAAAAGGCTAATATAGATGTAGATGACCAAATGCTTGGTCAGTGAGGTAGGTTTTAAAGTTTGTCTGAAATGGGGAGAGTGAAGTAGAGAAAAGAGAAAATTAAGGATACATTTCTGGAGTTTAAAGTCTGTACAGGTTAAGAAACAAAGAAAATAGAAAATGCTGGAGAAACTCAACAAGTCTGGCAGCATTTGTGGAGAGAAAACAAAATTAATATTTCAAGTCCAGTGACCCTTCTTCTAGAACTGATCGCAACTAGGAAAAGGTGGCATTTATGCTGATGGCAGTGGGTGGGGTCTGTTTGGAGTGAATGGTTAAATGGAGACAGAGCCCAGACAGAGAAATATGGAGAAACAGAAAGGTTAGGCAGATTGACGGATTGTTGAGGTAGAGGTGTACAGGTTCAGGCCTGGTCACCAACAGTGAGATAAAGGAAGTGAGACATGTAAATCCTGTCCCTCAGAAGAGTGTAGAGATTGCAGGGGGTTTTAGGCCTGAAGAAGGTTACTAAGATGCCGAGGGGTGAGATCATACAGGGTTCTGATCAAAGGATCAAGTCGCTGCTGGATGTGGAACTAAAATTGGCTGGCAAGCACAGGAGTGATGGGTAAACAGGGATTCACACAAATTTTGAGATGGGCAGAAGAGTTTTGGACAAGCTCAACCTTCTGGAGGATAGAAGTTGGGAATTTGGTTGGAATAGTGTAAACATTCATTCCTTCGTTTTCCTTTCCAAATGTACTACCACACACTACTTTGCATTAAATTGTATTTGCCAACACTTTACCTTAATGACGTCTCTCACAGTTCTCCTCACTGTCAAAGAAACCATGTTTGAGTTGTTAGCAAATTTAAAGATCATTCTCCTTATGTTCCATTTCAAAATATGTGTGCACTGAGTGTAAAAGTGACCCTTGGGTACTATCACTTCCAACCCTTCAATTCAGTTAACATCAATTAACCAGAATCCATTTCATTCTTGATTGTCAGCCAACTATTTATGCAGACTGCTACATTTTCTCTTACACCATATATCTCATATTTCACCATATATTGTGTAGCAAACCTTTCTCCTTTAATGTGCTCCTGAAGACCAATCCTTTCGGCGCATTTTTGGTCACCTGTGCTAGCTCTGTTTGTGTGTCTCAGTGTCAGTTTTGTGAAACATCTGCGAAGCATCCTGGAACATTCTACTACTTTAGAGGGGCTAAATAACGTATGTTATTCTTGCCTTCTGATACTTTGTACACACTATCTACACTTCATTCTATGTGCCTCTTCATTAAAAAAAGTTCAATTTGTGCTCCTGAACATCCCTTATTCTCAGAAAAAACTTTGAAAATGATAGAAAGTGTTGCCTAAGACAAATTGTACCTGAAAGGTTTGAATGACATCACACTGTAAGCTCCGTCCATCAGTATATAAAGGACTGGTCCTAGGAGGCGCTAGACTGTTGTTATCAGTTTAAATGTCATTACTCTTGGGTTAAGTTCTTTATAACTAAATGGTAATGTGTGCTTACTCATTAGTCCAACCAGATGTCTCATAAGAGAATGCATTAGAATTCAGATGTAATGGAATTAGTTATTAAATACTTTGAAATAAACCTAATGTGTTTATCCAATCTCTCTTGCGCTGAAGAATTTGTACAGGCATCCTTTCCCGTTTGGAATCAATAACATAGGATAGTACTAATTAGAAGGACTGGGGGCAGTGATGTTTTCCCAAGGGGTCCAGGTGGTTCTGGTGGACATAACCACAAACTAAAGATAAGAATATAAAAACTAGGGACAAGAGTAGGTCCGTCAGCCCCTTGAACCTGCTCCACCATTCAATATGATCATGGCTGATCTCATTTTGGCCTCAGTTCCACTTTCCTGCCTCCTCTCCATAACCTTTCAACCTGTTACTAATTAAAAGTCTGTCTCTCTCCTTCCTAAGTTTACTCAATGTCCCAGCATCCACTGCAGTCCAAATAGTAAATGCCACAGATTCATGATGTTTTGAGAGAAGTAATTTCTCCTCATCTCCATTTTAAATCTGCTACCCCTTGTCCTAAAACTATGATCAATTGTTCTAAATTTCCCCATATGAGAAAATATCCTTTCTATGTCTACTTTGTCAATGCCCTTTAGCATTAGATCACCTCTCATTCTTTCAAACTCCAGAGCGTATAGGCCTGAACTGCTCAATCTCTCTTCATAAGATAAACACCTCATCTCTGGAATCAATCTAGTGAAACATCTTTGTCTTCAAATAAAATTGTCATTCTGTGAATACATCAGACAATTTGATAAAGATTCACTATTAAAATATATAAGACAGGAAAAGGCCAAACAGCTCATCAGGACTGCACTTTAGTGGGGCTAATAGGAAATTTTCGGTCTCCATCATCACACAATGATTAAACTGCCCACCTTTTAATGCCCCCATTTTTATCTTCAGGTCTTTCCACCAGCAATTGAACAATGGGCGTTACTTGTGAGAAATGTCATTTGTTCCTTCCACTGAAAGCTGGTGGTCACTTACCTATCAACCGATGATTTCCCTCCAAGGTTCATGTAGAAGAACCTGGGGCACCTTTTTGAAGAGAAGGGATGATTGTGTTTGTATTCTCACCAGTTTTATTTCTCAGCTGAAAGCACAGATTATCTGGCCAATGCTACATGTTAATTGGTTGCTGCATTTGTTACATTTACCAATGGAATGTATTGGCTGTCGACGTGGCTTGGAATGGCCAGACTTCATGAGGAGCACTTTGAAAATGCAAGACTTTCTTTTTTTCCATTTATTGAGATGGGCTTGGGAATATAGTCGTATGTGATCTAGAGGCAGGTTTTTCCTTGATTTTTCCTGCCCCTTTCCCACACTATGGGACTGGGAATTTAAAGAGTGATGGAATCACATTTACAAAGCTTTACTTTCCACTCACACCACCCATGGTACAGCATGTAGCTTGTTCCTAGTCACTTCCTCACCTACTTACTTAAAATATTATCCCTTATTTAACACTGCATTTGAATTAGAATTGAATCAGATGTATTCAAGTACAGGGACACATAAGCCATTGCCAGTGCCACCTTAGGTTCAAAGGTGCCTAGATACAAAATCTTAGGTACGAATTAGAAAAATAAAGAAATGAAGTTCAAAGTTCAGCATTACTGTCCTTCTGAAGCAAAGAAAGAGAGAGAAAAGAAAAGCAGGCAGAGCAGATGAGTCCACACTGGGCTTCACCTCGAGGCTGGGAGTC
>NC_063358.1:15564944-15616180 GCF_021869965.1 Rhincodon typus | reverse complement strand
CTGGGCTTCACCTCGAGGCTGGGAGTCAGTGCTGGGCTGCACCTTGAGGCTGGGAGTCCGCTGGGCTTCACCTCGAGGCTGAGAGTCCGCACTGAGCTTCACATCGAGGCTGGGAGTCCACGCTGGGCTTCACCTCGAGGCTGGGAGTCCGTGCTGGGCTTTACCTCGAGGCTGGGAGTCCGCGCTGAGCTTCACCTCGATGCTGGGAGTCAGTGCTGGGCTTCACCTCGAGGCTGGGAGTCCACGCTAGGCTTCACCTCGAGGCTGGGAGTCCGCGCTGGGCTTCACCTCGAGGCTGACAGTCCGCACTGAGCTTCAACTTGAAGCAGGGAGGTCGTGCCGAACTTCACCTCGAGGCTGGGAGTCCGCGCTGGGCTTCACCTCAAGGCTGGGAGTCCACGCTGGGCTTCACTTCTAGTCTGCACTGGCTCAAGTTTCCATTATCGATGCTGTCCAAGGACGGGAGGTAACCGGAAAGGAAACAAAAACATGAGAAAAGGGAAAAAAAGAAGAAAAGAAATGGAGCTCCAGCTCAGGGGTCCTACTCTGCCGCCATCTTGAATACTTTTACTCTGTCTAGTGAGAAGTGTCTTATTACCTGTTGAGAGAGAACTGGGAGGCTTTTCTACAGCCTGAACCTTCAGGGAGCTAACTGTTGCCATGGTGCAGACCATTTCACAATAAGGCTTGTTGCACACATGCAACAAATTAAAGACGAACAAAGGTTTAGATTTTTGTTAATGTTTCCTGTTGATTTCTGTGCACCCAGGAGCTGCCTAATTTTTACCAGAATACCAACAGTTTGTGGTCCCTTTGAAAGATGTTTTGTTTCTTCAAATGTTGTTGAATTGCTTTCATATGAAAGAACTGGAAACGTGAGAAAAATTGTCCGGATTCAGCAATAACGGTTCCTTCTGAACTTAGCACTTTTGACATGTTTTTTTTAATTGTATCTGTCTGCACTGAAGTGTGCAGGATTGCAATGAATTAAATGGAGTGGCAAAGCAGTGAGCAAAGAACAAAACTGGCACTTCAGCTGGAATTCCCTAAGTCCAATGACAAGGAAACACTGCACGGCTGGAGGTGCCATCATTCAAACAGCACATTAAACTGAAAATCCACATGGCATCAGGCCAGTAAATTGAATGTCAAAGGGCACCCATCTTTAGAAGGGCATCAAGGCTTGAGGGAGGGCACAGAAGAATGTATTAGAATGGCACCAGGGATGAACAACTTCAGTTAGGTAGGGAGATTGGAAAAGCTGGCATTAGTCTGTTTATTGAGCAGAAAAAGTTAAGAGGATATCTGATAGAAGATTTCAAAATTGTGAAGGGTTTTGGTAGATTAGATAAAGAGAAACAATTTCCAGTGATATGTACCTTGATAACCAGAGGATATGGGGTGATTAATAAAAGAACTGGAGGTGACATGTGAGGTTTTTTTAAATGTACAATAAAGTTATTACCGGTGATGCTCTGCCAGAAAATCTGCAATAGGATTCAATTTTAACTTTCAAAAGAGAATTAAAGTCCCAGATCCATCACAACATATGGCCAATCCCTGGGTGAAGTTCCTGATGTATTACAATTTCAAACAAGATAGCCCAAACCATACAGCTCCCAGGTGAAGAGTGATGAAACAGCTCCCCTTCTTTATTCATCTGTGTGGATGCAACAAGATTAATTTAAAAATGGATCCCTTCCCTCTTGGATACCCTTGTCAGGCATTTTTGAGTCAACAAAGGATAGTTTATTAATTGCTGGTTTTGTCTGCATGGTGTTGAGCTTCTTGAGTGTGGTCAAAGCTGTGCTCCACAAGATTGTATGATGGTCACTTCTGCTGATACTGTCATTACAGAAGCATCTGCTTCAGGTGGATTGGTGAGGGCAAGTTTAAGTACATCCTTCCTTCTTGTGGATTCCCTTATCACAAGCCATTGGCCCAGTCTAGCAGCTAGGTGTTAATCAGCAGGAAGTTTCCTTACCTGTGTTTGACCTGATCCCATGAGATTTAATGGTGTCTAGCATTAATGTTGAGGACTCCCTTCCATCCGTCTAATATTGTGTTGCCATCTCAGCTGGGCCTGTCCTAACAGTGGGACAGGATTTATCCAGGGATGACGAATCTTGCGTCTGGCATATTGTCCATAAGGTGTGATTCTATGAAAATAACTGTGTCAGGTTGTTGCTTGACTAGACTGTGGGACAGCTCTCCCAATTCGGGCACAATTCCCCAAATATTAGCAAGGAGGGCTTTGCATTAATGGCAGGAATGTATACACTATTTTTAGTTTCTGATGCCTCGGTCGATGTTCAGTGGTCCGTTTGGTTTCATTACTTTTGTGAGACTTTGTAGCAGTTAGATACAACTGAGTGGTTTGCCATGCCAGTTCGAAAGGCATTTAAGACTCAACTGCATTGTTGTGAAACACAACTACATGTTTTACCCAAACTTTCAAATCTGTGTTCTTTAAACCTCGTACCATCAGCTGGTAAGACCAACTTTTCAATGTCTAACTTATGTGAACCTATCAGTAATAAATTCTAGAGATAGTAGGAGCTGCAGATGCTGGAGAATCTGAGATAACAAGGTGTAGAGCTGGATGAACACAGCAGGCCAAGCAGCATCAGAGGAGCAAGAAAGCATTTCTGAAGAAGGGTCTAAACCCGAAACGTCAGCTTTCCTGCTCCTCTGATGCTGCTTGGCCTGCTGTGTTCATCCAGCTGTACACCTTGTTATCTCATTAATAAATTCTACACCTCTACCAACAAAGAAGCAGATTATTATCGGAATGGTGATAGATTGAGAAAGTGAAATGAGACTTAGGTGTCTTTGTACATAAGTTACTGAAAGGAAACATGTAAGTGGAGCAGGCGGTGAAGTGTTTAAGAAAGCAAAGGGTGTATTGGCCTTCCTAGTGAATGGATTTGATCCTTGGGACATCTTGCAGGAATATCTTGTGCAAATATACAGTGTCTTGGTGAGACTACACCTGGAATATTGTTTGCAGTTTTGGTCTGCTTATCTGAGGAAGGATGCTCTGGCTATGGAAGTTTTACCAAACTGATCCCTGGGGTAGCAGGACTGACATATGTAGACAGACTAGATTACTCAAGACTACACACTGGAGGTAAGAAGAATGAGCTGGGATCTTATAGAAACATGTAAACTAACAGGTATAGACAGGGTAAATGCAAGAAGAATGTTCCCAATGCCTGCGGAGTTCAGAACCAGGGGTCACAGTTTAAGGATACAGGGTAGACCATTTTAGGAACGAGATGAGGAGAAATTTCTTCACCCAGAGAGTTGTGAGTCTGTGAATTCTCTGCCACTAAGCAGCTGAGACCAAGAATGTTTTCAGGAAGCATTTAGATGTGGTTCTTTGGACTAAAGGGATCAAAGGGTATGGGGAGGAAACAGAAACAAGGTACAGAGTTGGATGATCAGCCATGATTATATTGAATGGCAAAGCAGATTGAACGGTCGAATGGCCTGCTCCTCCTAGTTTCTTTGTTTCTCTGTTTATCAAATCTCCCCTAATCATATTTGGTACAAAAAGAAGAATCCCAAATTCTCCGATCCTGACCATTTAAATTAAAATCTATATTTCTGAAATTATTCTAGTAAAACACTCTCTGCACACATTCTCCCTGACATGTGGTTCCCAGACCTTTACAAAGTTTCAGTATAACTTTCCAAATAACTCAATACCTCTAGTTATGAAGCATAAGGAGATGTTGGATAAGCTGGGACTTTTTCCCTGGAGCATCGGAGGCTGAGGGGTGACCTTATAGAGGTTTATAAAATCATGAGGGACATGGATAAGATGAATAGACAAGATCTTTATCCAAGGGTAGGGGCATTCAAAACTAGAGGGCGTAGTTTCATTGTGAGAGGGAAAAGATTTAAAAGGGACCTGAGGGGCAACTTTTTCACATAGAAGGTGGTGCATATATGGAATGAACCACTAGAGGATGTGATAGATACAGGCACATTTACAACATTTAAAAGATGTTCAGACTGGTACATCAATATGAAAGATTTAGAGGGTTATGAGCCAAATGCAGGCAAATAGGATAAGTTTAATTTGGGAAATCTACTCAGTACAGATGTGTTGGAATGAAGAGTTTCTTTTCATGCTTTATGACTTTATATATTTTAATAACTATTCTGTCAATGTACTCTGCCACATTCAATGATCTGTGTGATTAAAGCCCTATGCCCCTCTGCTCCTGCTGTGATGAAAGGTATGTGATTTATATATATTAATATATGTTTTTTCAGTATTTGGATTTTAAACTAGTGGCATGTAGGTGTTGGTCTATTTTTGCAAACAATTTCAAAAGTAAACCATGATCAAAATTTGAAACGTGGTTTTAAACTTGCTTGTGTTAGAGAGCTGATGACTCCAAAGCCCCCAAGAGTGTTAATGGAAGTTTGTTTACACTGTGGCTTTACTACTGGAGAGAGAAAACATTAAGCTATTAGTTTAACATAAACTAGGATGAGCAAATATTTTAAAAAATATAGATCAAAAGCATTTTGGGCAGTTTAAAGGAGACCTAACTAGAGTCAGAAGCAAGTATCATTTCTCTTAGCGACAGGACTTTGTTTGGAGCAGGTAAGCAAGTAAGTCACCTCTGTGAAAGAGTTAAGTTTGTAGAACTTCCAGGTCAGGAGTGTTTGGTTAGAAATCTGCAATTGTTATTCAAAGCTGAAAAAATATAAGATCTCAGTTGCATAGGGATTTAAGGAAATGATTTGTGGCTCACAGAACCAGAACTGAAAAGTGAAATAACTCCACAGAGGCTGGTATACTGTCACTAAGTCACCTTTTATTTGCACATGAAAAGACCTTGACTTTAGCACTGCCTCTTCAGAGTCAGCTCTCAGAGTGGCAGATTGTCTGACACTCCTCTTTTTCATCTGTCAACCAGGGCTATCTGATTGGACCAAATTAACAGCCCCAATCAGGGAACTCATATTCTATGAGGTCTAGCTGGCTCACCCTGTTACAATCACTACAAGAAGAAACTGTTAAATAATTTGATAGGGAAGGGCTATTTCTCTGGTTCATAAAAGACTGTAAAGTGATGTTTTTGGAGATTTGATAGCATTTTGTTTTGCAGTGTGTTTAGAAAATTTTCATGTTATACGTAGATAGCTTGGCTGATTTTATATAATTTTTCTTTTTTTGTGTAATAAACCTTTACTTAAATGTTATAACAACATTTGCATCCTTGTCAGTTTGTGATTAAGGAAAGACCACTACATTAAATTCAAAAAAGAAATAAAGAAAAATATGACCTATCAGGCCAGATTTCATTCTGATACTTGACTTCTGCCATAATGACATCAGTTAAAATCTTAACACCAAATCTATACTATTGAGTTCTTAAGACAGTTTTTAATCCAAACTGACAATGACTTCCTATCCCATAAGAGGTAATAAGGACAGAATTGAATTGGATAAATACTTGAAAGGAAAGAATGTCCAGGACCATGGGGCAAAAGCAAAGAATTATGACCAGATGATGTGGGGGAATCAGGTTCCCTATTTATAATCCCCTCTCGGTCGGTCACAACAATATTTTTTTAAGCATGCAGCTATCACATTTCAATTAAAATGTAGTTCACTATAAAATGAAGGAACCAACCATCAAGGCTTCCTTGAGTAAAAGAAAGAGGAAATTCATTTCCTAATAATTCCAAGAAAAAAACAATGAAAATGCATCATTAAACATTCCCAAAAATACCGGTAATAAATTCAAAAGGAAGAGGGTCTGGAACAGAAAGAGAAAATAAAGATGCACAGTTAAACAGTCCTCAGAGTCTTGAAGTGTTAGATTCTTAGCTTGAGACCACTGTCGTTTAATGGTTGGCTTGTATTATCAGCACTGGCGACATTATATCTCAGTGAATGGGTGTTTATCCATTACCACGTGCTATATTCTGAAATGATGAGGAAAAACAGACAGGGAGAAAGTTTCAGCTCTTATTGTCACAAATTCATTTTCTCCTTCTCTCTGTCTGGCTGCTCGAAAGCAGCTGTTGAAATATAATTCAGTTTGTATTCTGAACTCTGATGGTATTCTCTTTCCAAGCTAGCAAACTGGTGGGGAAACATTTAATCTCTCTATCGGTGAAATTATCATACAAGCATGCATCAAAACTTGAAATATGAATTTCTTGACTTTGACTCAGTTACCTGGTTTCAATGTCTTTATATAAGTGTTGTTATTTCTGTGCCAACAGCTTTATTTATTACTCCCGAAACGTGCCATTATAGGCCCATGTTTCTTCCTTTTTTAAAAAAGAACATTTTAGTCCATGAAAGCTCTCAGGTGGAATAACGAGATGATGGAAGTTGACATTCGATAGTCCGTAACTACCTCAAAGATAACAAGGGGCTTGGAACAAATTGAGCAGTTGTTTCCAAAAGTTGGCAAAAATGCAATGGGCCAAGTAGCCTTTATTGTGCCATATCATTCCATGTTCCTTAATCTCGTGTTGCTGTTTGAAGGACAAATCAGTTCTTCTGGTCAATATTTTTCCATTAACCGACATCATCAAAAAGAAACAATTTGCTGTTTGTGAGGCTTAGCTGGCAGAAGCTCCATTGGCAACACAACAAGGCACTGTCAGTTGTGAATGAAGAATTGAAAGTGGGAATGATTTTCAAATATGAACTCAGTTTTTATTGAGATTCCAGTACCCTCCTAACTGGTGTTTCATCTTTTAGCCATCGTAAATACTATATCATAACTAACAACAAGTCCTGCTCACCCATCATCTGTACTTATTGACCTGTGTCAATGCCTAGTCTAGCAATATCTCAATTTTAACGTTTTTATCTTGACAATCAAGTTCCTCCACAGCTGTGTCCCTCCCTACCACTGTGATGTCTTTCAGCCCTACAGCTCTTGGAGATTTCTTTGCTCCTCAAATTCTAAAGATTTTCACAACCCAAAATTTTAATCACTCCACCATTGGTGTCAATGCTTCCAACTGTCTGGACTCCAAAGTCTGTTTCACTTCCTAAAACTCTCCAACTCTCCATCTCTCTCTTTTTTCTCCCTTAGGAATAGATTTAAATCCTGCCTTTCTTGACCAAGATTTTGGTCACTTCCCTTAATACCTCCTTATGCATCTCAGTAGCAAATTTAGTCCTGTCATGCTTCTGTGAAAAACTTTGGGAAGTCTTACTACATTAAAGGCCATATGCAACTGCAAGTTCTTGTGATGAAAAAGTCTAAAGATTTGCTCAAACAGATTAAAATATACCTTTTGAGACTTCCTGACATTTTACAAGACAGAAAATTCAAAACCCAGAAGGTTGTGCTGGACATTAAATGTTGGCAATATAGGAATGTCCTGGAACTGAACCTTTAATTTCTTTCTTTAATTTTGGGAATTTGTTTCCTTTCACTCTCCCACAGAGTCTTTGTTCTACAGTTTTTACAATTGCATAGATAACAAACAAACTATTTGAACAGAAATTAAAGTTTAGAGTAAACTTAAAAAAACCTTCTGATTCTGTGGTTAGATTTGTTGTATGTCATTATTTATCTCAGAGCTGAAAGTTGTACTTTCAGAAAACCTCAAACTTGTAATAATTAATCCTAGTAATGAAAATTGTGTTGAGGCCGCACAGTTTTATGAATGGGAGGGTATCCATGTGTTTTTTTTGTCTTGTGGGGATCTAATTGTAGACTAGCTCTTCTCGAAGAACAAACAAATTATTATGGATTTATTCCTCAAAAAAGCTTCTTTGACATTTTTCTATCTAGTTATTTCTCATTTCAGGTTTTCCTCTCATCAGGGAACAGTAATGCATACAAAAGAAAGTCATGGATAGCTTGTAAACAAACTGGAAAATGCATATCACTCTTCTTTATTAATCACTGTCTTCAATATCAATGACATCTTTCACATAATGTTGTTGAAGGAGGCCATTCAGTACATCCTGCCTATGGTGGCCCTTTGAAGGAATCACCTACTTGGTCCCATGTCACTTCTCTGCTCTTTCCCCATAATATTTCAATTTTTTTCTGATCGAAGTATTTATTAAAATTCTTCTTAAAGTTGCAGGTGAACCTGCTTCCATCACACTCTTGGGTTGTGCTCGCCAAATCATAACCACAGAATATGAAAAGTCATCTCTGGTGTTTTTGTCAATTGTCTGAATCTGATACTTACTGAACCTTCTTCCAGTGGTAACAGTCTCTACTTACATACTCAATCAATATCACTCGGAATTTAGAACTGCTAAACAAGGGATCATTAATAACAAGGAAGGCCATTATTAAAAAGCCAGAATTGGAATAACACATCCATAAAAAGCATTAGATGCAAGCTCAGTTATTAATTTTAAGTCCAAGACCAATAGTCAAAGGTATGAAAAAATGCAAAGGCAAGATTTTACAACATCAGGAAATACTAGATCACTTTAAAGCCAATGAAATAGTTTTGAAGTTTAGTCATTTGGGTAACGTAAGAAATGCAGCTGCCTATTTGCACACAGCAAGGTCCCTGGAATTGCTCCCATCCCTTTCAATTTTAATTCATGTACCTCAGGAAAATTCAGTGTGAACTGTACATCTTTTCAGTCTGCCTAAAATTTAGTAATGGTCATTCTATTACTCTGAGCAATTTCTAGTCCTGGTAGATGATAGCCCTAAAGGATAAGTGATCATGTGACTAATACAACAGGTTTGGAAGTTCAAATCACAGTCAAGTCTGAAAATTTCATTCAGAACTGACAGCAGAGGCTAACTACTCACATGCCCATGAAAATGTTAAACTAGAGAAAAGATATCACCCAATCTTTTCACAAAACTCAACACTTTAATAGTATTGCACATTAGGAATTCCTTTGACATCTGAAACTCAGAAGAGCTGAGATGTATTCAGCAGGCTTGGCAGCATCTGCGGACCTTCATGTTACGTGCATTAATGAACTTGGATTTACCAGAGTCAACTACTGTTTATGAAAATGATGATTTCTTGACGATTGGAGTTTGTAACAACCTCCGAAAAATGATTACTGGACAGTTATTTCACTTGCCATTTGTGGCACCTTGTGCTCTCATTGACTGCTGTTGTTGTGCTTGTCCCAAAATGGCAGTGACTGCACTTCAGATAGTAGCAGGCTGTGAAAGTCCATTTGGGACTGCCTGAAGTGATGAAAGTGCTTCTAAAATGACGGTCATTTGTACTCACATTTTTTTATTTTAAACATAAGTCAATTAGGACGTATTGGCTTCGACTTTCCTCTTTGACGGTTGGTCTATGACAGCAGGATACTTTCACCTTCTCTTTGTCTGTGTCCCTGACCATGGCCTGCGCTCCAAAGGTCCATCTATTTTACAGAATCACAGAATATAATGTGGGTGGAGGCCATTCAGCCCATTGTATCTGCACTGGCTCTCTAAACAATTTAACTTTGTGTCAGTCTCCTGCCTTTTCCCACCAATCCTTCACACTGTTTCAATAATCAGCCAATGCCCTCTTGAATCCTTCTCTTGGTATTAGGGACCATTGAGAGTGGCTGTTCCAATCCTGTGCCTGTTGTAATGGTATGTAAGCTACATTTTCCTGTGGTATTCTGCTGGGTAGGGTCAGCCTGAAGATTCAATAACTATAACAAGAACAAGTGGAAGCCATTCAGCCTGTTATGCTTGTTCTGCATTCAAGTAGATCATGTCAATTTGTATTTAACTCAAATCATCCCACTTGACTCCATTTCTCTCTAAGGGCACTGGCCACATGCATCCTGCATCTCCAAACATTGACATCCAACATGTGCCAGCTTTCAAGGAACCTCATGGTGCACCTGCAAGCCACTTACAGGACACTTCTGCACTTCAATGCTGCATCAGCAACTATCATTGTAATGATGCAGCAAGAACGCTGTGTGCGCTAAGGGAACACACACCCAACTCATTGACTGGACCAGGCTCAAACTCCAGGCTCTTGTTGTCATAGTGCCCACTCACTCTGAGCCTTTCTCAATACCCACAACACCCCTGCCTTACATTGCCTTTTTGCTGTCTGGTCCCCTTGGCCAAAGATGCCAGGCTGACGGTACTGCTGTAATGCCATGCCATTTTGTGTAGACACAAAGCCAGGAAATGATTTTCAGCAGTCCCCACCCACGTAAAGTTAACCTTTGGTCAGGGGTCCTGACACAGTATGTCAAAGGCAGCTTTGATACCAGCCCAGGATCATGTTAGTCAACTGTAGGAGCAGTCAGAGTCAGAACTCTCTCTTCTAAAGGAATGCCAGGCAGAAGCTGAATGTCAGACAGGCCACCACTCATCTTGACTACTTCTGACCTTTGGTGCACCGTTTTCTCTTGGAATGAGAGTGAAGCAGGTATTAAGGGAGATGAAAGTGGGTGGCTTTAGTGTAGGTTGGACAATGTCCTGAACAAGTGATTAGGCAGAAGTGAGGGCATGCAAGATTACTGGCCTGGGGATTGAGGTCGATTAAAGTGAGTGAGGGAAGTATTTGCACCCAATAATGAGAGTGATAGAATATGGGCCTTGATGGGAGTTGGGTACAGTAGCAGAGATAGAGAGTGAGGTGTTGGAGAGAAGATGGTGGTACTTTCCCTGGCAGAATGAGAAGTTCATTGACCTTCTTCCTTTACTGCTGTGTGTTCCTCCAGAGGGAGAGACTGTACTGACCTGGGTGGCAACCTTGGACAGGCTCCCATGGTTTGGTGTTGTGGCCTCCTTTGTTGGCCCTGGGGAAGAGGACATACTGCTTCTGCACCATCCTATCCAATAAGGCCTGCCCACATGGCGGGGCACCAAATTTCCCTTGTGTGTCATGTCTGGGACAACTGCCAAGAACTGTGCAGGGCAACTGTGGACTTATCCACTGGTGCACACCAGCAATAGTACCAGTGCCAGGGATGTCTAATCAAGTAAGAGAGGTGGCATAGGAGCAGGGTAGGTAATTAGCAAGGTGAGTTTGGTTAGATACGGTGAGAATCTTGCCGTATCTCACAGCAAAAAATGTACAAAAACCTGATTCAACTGACACTTAACCAAATAAAGTAAGATTAAGCTCATAAATACCAATTTTAGAGTTTGGATTTCAAAATAGTGGCATATGCGTGTTGGTTACTTTGTGAAGCTTTTCTTTTAAAATTCGGTCTGACAGTCCTTTCAGGACAATATCCTATTTGAGTATGTGTGAGGCAGTCAGTGACTGTGAATCCATGGTGTGTTTTCACTATGGCGGTTTACAAAAGATAAACACTGAAGGCCATTAGCTTGTTTTTGATTCAGAATGATCAAAGATTAATTTTGGTTTATGAAACTCGGAGATGAAAGCTTTTAGAGCACCTTAGAAGCTATTTTAAATTAAATTTGCACAATTTGCATTCAGACCATGTTGACCCATACTCTGCTACTCAGGCATCAGAACTGATCTGTTTTACCTCTGACAGTACAAACATCATTGTTGTGCTAAGAAACAGGCTTCAACATGTGGACAAGAGCTTCCCTGCCAAGTGGAACAGGGACTGCATCTATTAATAAGGTGGTTTGGTAGGACGGGGGGTCTCGGACTTTTATTAACACCACCAGTGATGTGGGACTCTGGGTTTTTCAGGATCTTATGTGTATACCTGAGTACATTCCACAGAAGTGCAGAAAGGGCGAATGTAAAGCATTTGTCTTCATTATGGAATAATACTTTGAATATTCTGCTAAAACGGTTTGTGAGTCCTGGCAAGATCCATGAACATTCAAGCAGATTCCTTAATAACACAAACGAATTTAACTAGTGCCAGGGACCTCACTCTAATAACTTTCATCTGTAACAATATATAAGAAATACCAGTTATTTTAATAAAATTACACACATATGGTGGACCGCAGACCTCCTTTTTACTTTTCCAGTTGTTACTAGGGTATAATTCCAATGCACCAGAGGATCCCACATTCTTCGCTCATTGTTCAGTTGTGAGCTAGGATTGTAAATGTCTGCAGTCTATTAGACCAAAACACTGGGCTCTATCAGGGTTTCACTCATTAATCAAACACACGAAGACACTAGATATTTGTTACATAAGATAATGATTCTGAAAGGGTTATTATTGAAGGCTGCATTAAGATGCTCCCAAACTGACAATGTCAGTCTCTAGTAGGGAAATCGAGGAAATAGGTTTGGATCAGGGTCTTGTTGAAGGAGTCAGATGTGTCACATATGTCTTAGGAACAAAGTCTAACTACTTAATTGTTTTCATGCAATAAACTACATGCAAAAACAAGAAACTCTCACTGTTAAGACACACCAGTGGTTGTTCCTCCACACTTGTAAACCAGATAGTACTGATTATGGTCAGAAACAAAAACAGAAGTTGCTGGAAAAGCTCAGCAGGTCTGGCAGGATCTGTGAAGAGAAAATCAGAGTTAACGTTTCGGGTCCGGTGACCCTTCCTCAGAACTCATTTTGATTTGGTACTGATTGTGGTGCTATACTTGTCACTCCCATCAGATTTACGAAATATGCAAAATGAGGGATAGGAGAAGACTTGCTGCTGCACTTCACTCCATGCTGTATCATCATGACGTGCACCTAGCCATTAGCTAAAGGTAAAAAAGTGATTGCAAATTAGCATGCAAAAAAATCCAAATATTTCCTCTGAGTCTCGACAGCTTTGCCCGGCAGTGACAACCAGTTCAGAAGATCATTCTGATCCTGTTTCTTTGATATGATGCTGACCTCTTGAACAAGTTAATGGTTGCCCCTGTTAGCAGAAGAAGGTTTAGCTCTGGCTTGAAGGAATTCAGTCAATCTCCATAGCAGCTTATTCCAAAGATTCACTATTTTCTGTGAGACAAACTAATCATCTTAGAATTAACCTAGATCCGCCTTTTACATACATTCCCTGAGATTGTGAGCCCTGTTCCTCCCGTTTATTCAATTTAAACAGATTGTCTGCACAGATACAATCCAGTGCCTATGAGATGAAATCATAACATGACAATAACTCAGTTAAACTGATAACTTGATGAATCAAGGGAACAGATTACTATAAATGTTAGCACAGGGCACAGGAAAGGAGTATGATGAAATACTCAAACTCATCTGAGCTATGCAACAGCATGCTGCTCCACGCCATCATCAGCTTATTCACACCTTAAATATTTGTGCTGTCCACACTGAGCCTGATTATGGAAGTGGAGTACCAACAGTAGGATTAACCATAACCATCCATCAAGACTTCTTCAACAAAATCTCCCAAACCTATGACTTCTACCACCTGGAAGATCAAGGGCAGTTGACATGTGGAACTTCCAAGACTCTGTCGAGTCATACATTAATCTGACTTGAGCAAATATTGCCTGTTTCTTCAACATTGCTGGGTCAAAATCCTGGAAATCCTAACGTAACTTCACCACACTGGCTCTAGCAATTGAAGAATTGAAGAAGGCAACCCTACTACCTCATCAATGGTGATATGGCAATGAGCAATGAATGCCGGCCTTGCTGGTGACATCCATATCTTGAGAATAAACTGCAGCTTGTTCAACAACGTACTTCATTATTCCAGCATACTGCTGTCTGATCTCTCAGATTCCACCCTCTGTAACCTTGCGATCAACGAAAACTCTGTTGTCTACGTAACCTTCACTGATCACTTCTGCATTCAATGACCTCCACTGGCTCTTGGCAGGCAGCATTTCAGTTTTAAAATTCTCCTCCTTGCCTCCTCCAGGCCATCACACCCACCTCTACCACCCCACCCCTGTAATCTCACCCAGACACACTATCCTCAGAGATATCTGTGATCATCTCATTCTGGAATTTTCAGGATCCTTGATTTTAGTTCCCTGCTATTGATGATTATGCTTCCAGCTGCCAGGACCCTTAAGCCCTGGAATTCCTTTCATAAACCTCTTTGATTTACTACCTCTCTTCCTCCCTTCAAGACATTCCTTAAAGCCTACATCTTTGATAAAGCTTTTGGCCATCTGCCCCAGTATTGCCTTATGTGATTCAGTATCTAGATTTTCTTTATAGTGCTTTTGTGATGGACTTTGGGCGATTTCATTACACTAAAGGTGCTTCATAAATTAAAGCTGTTGTTGTTCTAGGAAGGGAATTTGTCAACACTCACTGGTCTGGCCTATGTCTGACCTTGTGCTGACTCCTAATTGTCTCTAAAAGCAGTTGAGGAAATTGCTAAACTAATAGCAGCATCATCACAGAGGCCCAGAACCTTCTCAGAACAACTAGAAATGATGGGCAACAAACTTGTCAGAATGAGCACTAATCCATCACCTTACTTTTTAAACAAAGCACATGTTGGGTTTTGTACCATAGCCTATGCACAGCTGTTTCAGTAGGCCTCACATTGTCTAGCTGCCTTAATGACTCTAGGAACTCAAACACAAAATCTAGACAAAAACAGAAATTGCTGGAGAAACTCAGCAGGTCTGGCAGAATCTGTGGAGAGAAAGCAAAGTTAACTTTGCATGTTCAGTGAGCCTTCTTCACAAGGATTCTGAAGAGGGGACACTGGATATAAACATTAATTCTGCTTCCTCTCCACAGATTCTGTTAAATCTGCTGAGTTTCTCTAGCAATTTCTGTTTTGTTTCAGATTTCCAGCATCCATAGTTCTTTGTTTCACAAAAACCAGAGTCCCAGTTCTCTGAGAGACCAACATTGGAGATACCACCTTCCTGTAAAGATGTTATATCAAAGCCCTACCTGTCATTGGGCTTGGGTGTAAAAGATCCTATGACACTACTATGCAGAAATGCAGGGGGATTCTCCTCTATGCCCTGGGCCATGTCTATCATTCAGCCAAATATTACTAAATCAGATTAACTTGTACTTTGTGGGATCTCACTGTATCCAAATTGACTGCACATTTACTTGGGGCAAGTGAAAGGTTTCTTGTCGATCCTTCATACCTTAGCAGATTGAATGGAACCTGAGTCCATCCTGTTCTGTACAGTTAAACTGTGCATTGCATCTGATTTTGTTGTGAGGAGGCTAAGATTTGGTCCTTTATTGATGCCTGGAGTACACTACCCCAGCTGGTATACTCTTAATTATTTTACAGCTCACTTGGCACAATAGCCGGAGTGTTATAGATGCCTTTAACACTGGCCTAGCAATAATAAATTCCTTTACTGATTGTTGAGCAGCATTCCCTGCTGGACAAGGCACAGGTATTAATAACAATGGTTTCATGCAGCCACTCAGAAGCAGGATGATATTGTCTTGATAATTATTTATAGCAAAATCATAAACACTCTGTTTAAGAATTCACCAGAAATACTGATGAATTCATACCAACAGAGCAAGTCCATGAACTGATATCATTAAAGGGCTTGTGGCTATAAATTTGCATTTGGTGATAAGGGAAGGGAGAATCCTCCCAACAGACTCCAAACACCTGGCTCTATTCCACATAGTGACCAGAGGTTATGCAAAATCTAATTATGTCATCCATAGCAAAGTAATACAGTTAAGATGTACCTGCAAAGCAACAATGCTAGGCTGCATAGCCATTAAAATCAAGGCTCCGATCTTGCATTACAATAGAGTCTACACTTCAAAAATGTTTCACTGACTGTAAAGCACTTCTAAAGTTCCTGAAATTGTGAGAGGCATTATGGAAATTCAAGAGATAACAAAGTGTAGAGCTGGATGAACACAGCAGGCCAAGCAGCATCAGAGGAGCAGGAAAGCTGACGTTTCGGGTCTAGACCCTTCTTCAGAAATGGGGGAGGGGAAGGGGATTCTGAAATAAATAGAGAGAGGGGGGAGGCAGATGGAAGGTGGATAAAGGAGCAGATAGGTGGAGAGGAGAAGGACAGGTCAAGGAGGCGGGGATGGAGCCAGTAAAGGTGAGTGTAGGTGGGGAGTTAGGATGAGGGTTGGTCAGTCAAGGGAAGATGGACAGGTCAAGGAGGCAGGGATGAGGCTGGTAGGTCAGTGAGGTGGGAGGAGCGGGTAGGTGGGAGAAAAGACGGACATGTCAAGGAGGTGGGGACAAGCTAGGCTGGTTTTGGGATGAGGTCGGGGGTGGGGAGATTTTGAAGCTTGTGAAATCCACATTGATACCATTGGGCTGCAGGGTTCCCAAGCGGAATATGAGTTGCTGTTCCTGCAACCTTTGAGGTATCCAGGTGGATAAGGCAGGGAGATTGGTGTGGAATTGTAATTGCAAGGATCTAGGAGCCAAGAGTGGGTGTTTGAGGAAGATGATGCCTGATGGAACTGTTAACAATATCAGTAGAGTAGGGACCAAGAAGGGACATAGGATGGTCAACAGTTTGATGTGATTCGGGACAACAGAGGACGAAGTGAGACTCACACAAAAGATGAGCATGGGGAGAGCACAAGGGGAAAATAGAGAAAAATTGGAGAAAAGATGCATTTTCAGGGCTGAGGCACTCATAGATGTATATCCTGTTTTTTCAGTCAACCAACATTAAAGTTGTTTAATTGGTGGAGTGGGAATTGTCAGAGCACAACTTGCCTGATATCTTTGTCACACTTCAAGGGACAAATGTGAAGATAAGGAGTGGTTTGGGCAGATTTTAATGTTCAAAGTTTCATTCTGGCAGCAGGACAAGATTTTTGCCCGAGTCCTTGTCCCTCTGTATATGTTTGCCTGCTAGCCTTTAATTGCCAAGCTGCTTGTAAGGGGAAGGGGAACACATCTGGAGTCTAGACACAGTGGCTCTGTGGGTTGGTCTGTATCTTTATTCCGCATCACTCCAAGGCTTCCTTCTGTTTACACAGGTGCATGTACACGGCCTGTCAAACAGATTCATACCCAGGCATCCATAAGTAGCCCAGCAGCACACTCCCAGTGACTCAGAGAGAGGCAACGCTACTGTTAAACAACACCGCAAAGCCATTTATGAATTTTAGAGATTCAATGGTTTCATTTGAGTCCAGAAATAAATCCTTATGAATCAAAGGCTGTCAGTTTTTTTCTCTCACAGTGTGGTTGTGGCATCCTCTTTCTAAGGATACTGGCCCCAATCTTTGAGTTTCAACTCTGTTGTTGGATTGCAGCAGTTTGCAACTAGACAGAAACCTGAAAGTAAAAGATTTGCAGAAGATAAAAAGAGCCTGGGGTATAGGGTTTCACTGAATAACATGGAGACACTGATATGTATTAAAGAAATATTTAATCCATTACATTTTCAAAGAACTTTGGATCCAATGACGATTTCCTCCATGTTGATCTGAACTTTTTTGCTTCCTGATTTAGTAAATAATACCTGAGAACATGGATGATTAAACTTACCTCAGAAAAATAATCCAAATTGCTGAATTTGTAGTTAGATTCCTGTCCCCCCACAGGTTTCCCCATTTCCAGCATCGCTCACTTTCATTAATGCACAGTTCCGTACAGTGACCAGACTCAGATATAGCATAAGGATATCCAGAGAATATGAAAGACACTATTTAAATGCACGTTTGTTCTTTCTCTTTTTATGTATTCATGGGATGTGGGTGTGCTGGTTAGGCCAGAATTTATTGCCGATCATTGATTACCATTGAGGTAGTGGTGGTGAGTCGTCTTCTTGAACCCCACTGCAGTCCATGCGGTGGATGCACATCTACAGTGCTGTTAGGAAGGAAGTTCCAGGATTCTGACTCAGCGACAGTAAGGGAACAGTGATATAGGGCCGAATCTTGTGATGTTTTGGCAAACTGTCATTTTCATTGCTTCTCGTGGAGGGTTTCTCTCTACCAATCGTCCCAAACTCGCCTCATTAACTATCGACTCTGCCCCTACGTTGTGCCTCTCATTTAATGCTTTCTCCCACTTGGTCCTGGTGGAAGAACTCAGCACTGGCCGGAAATCCTGAAATTGACTGGCAAACCGAGTGCTGGCACCATCTTTAAAATGCCATTTTGTCCCTAGACATGGCTGGCATTCCGAAGCTGACCCGCATCATTTCACACCTTCCCAGAGGGCATGGCAAATGGGGGAAATTGGCACCCCAATTTGTCAACCGTGGTCTCGGTGTCCTTGTGGAGAGTGTGGCGCAGGAGAGGGCAAACCGGACACTGCCAACCTGGACTGAGTTCTCTGCCCATGTGAGTGCATTCTCGGCTATCAGGCAGAATACCCAGTGATGCAGGAAGAAGGATTCTGAGCTCTGCCCAGCTAAGTGTCACCATCTGCTACCTCACAACAATCTATCTTTCCTACTGCACGCACATTCTGTCAAAGTTCACGATTCAATCACACCTTATGAGACATCTTCCTTCACTCGCTCTCACCCCACGCCAACCCCCTTGTACCATTCCAATCCTGCGTGCCCTCTGCTCTGCCTACCCATTCACTTGGGTTAATTCACCACCTTTCCCCTTCCCCCACTCCACTGCCCCACACCAGCTCCTTTCTCCCACCTGCTATCCACTTCCATCTCATTCGCTTTCTCTCTTTCAATCATTCCAGGAGGAAAAGGGCCCATTATGGGGCCAGATTCCCAGGGCACTCCACAGGCGGCTGGGCCTACCAACTCTGCCCTACCTGTCCCCCCCTCCCCCACCCAGGCTGGTGGCAGTCCCCAAGCTAAGGGGCTGCAATAGTGATGTGTCTGCTCCTTAGAAAATGGACCTCAGTTGTCCAAGCAGCTGGAACCTGCACTTGCCTTCATACCTTACTCCATGGTACATTGTGTAGGGAGAAGGAAGGATGCTTCAGTACCATCAAAGTTGTATTATTGCTTAAAGAGACACTTGTCCAAACAGATGACAGTCAAAAGTGAGCAAATATTTACAAACATGCGAATTTATTCACAACCAAGTGACATCCATGTCATTTATATGCCTTCAAAAGGTCTTCTTCTTTCTCTCTCTTCCAGTGCATCTCATTGGGTGTGGAAGTGGGGTGGAGGAAGCTTTCTGTACAGAGAAGCCAGACAGCCTCAGAGCTTTCTTTGGCTCACTGCATGGGCTTTTTGTCTAAGCCATACTCACCAGAGTCCTCTAAGAACCTGTATTTTTCCAATTCTGGTCTCTTGTGAGTCCTCCACTTCCTTTGCTTTGCCATCAATGACTATGCCTTCAGTTGCTTAGGTCTGAGCTCTGGAATTCCTTCCCTTCACATCTCCCTTTGTTTCTACTTCTTTAAGATGCTTCTTGAAACCAAATCCTTCGACCTACTTTTGGTCACTTGACCTAATATTTCCTCACATGCTTTGGTGTCAAATAATAACACGTCTAAGAAGCATCTTGGGACATTTTGTCACGTTAAAGGTGTTACATAAATGTAAGTCATTGATATTTTGAAGAGCAGTGATTGTTGGTATGTAGGTAACTGTGGCAGCAAGCAAAGAAAACAATGAACAGTAATCAGGTCAAATATTCAGACTTATTTTCTCTCTGTTGTGAGAATTTTGGATGCATTTTTTTTAACTCGCTCTGTGCCATCTAGCCTTAACTGAATGATTGAAATTCAACTTTACATGACTCAGATGGTGGTGCCACTATGCATCTCCTCTGGTCATCAGATACCTCCAATGTCACCAGATACCTCCCCATGAAGGCAGATAGATGGGGCACTGAGCAGGCCATTGTCCTGTGTGTCCTCCCAACTGGTCCAAGAGTTATCTCAAGAGGAGACTGCAAAGCAAGTTAAACTCTCAGGTGGATTAGGTTCCTGTGTGTTTTGAGGCTTTTTCTTGAAATCAAACATTTTTAAATGAGAAATCGGGCGTCAAGAAAAGATGTTTTATTTAGAAGTACACTTTCTTCTGATTTGATCATGGATCTTATTGGGAAATTATCTTTGATGCCCAGAAAAGCAAGCCTCAGTGCTCAACACCTTGACTAGCTTCCAATCCTGGCCACAGTTCAGTCAATGTCCGTTTTCAGGTCGGAGAGTATGTTTCCAGCTTGTCTCTTGCTTGAGGGATTGGGCACATCAAGGGGAATGGGAGACAAGACAGAGAGTTATGTACACTTGGAAAATATTTCTTAAAACCTGCACATGAGCAACCTGCCAGTTTAATTCTTGTTGAATTACTGCTGCCTATTTAATCTACTTCGACCTCTCTTCAGTGGGAGTCAAAAGGTCAGGGGATATGGATTTGGCAGCCCCAAAGCCCTTTAAAAACAAAAAGGCTCCTAATCGCAGGATGCAGTCCTCGCGTGATGACCTAGCTAGTGGAGTCTGGCTTAACATGAAGCATCACACCTGGGGGAGGGGGACACACACCAGAGTTGTCATAACTCTGCAGTCCTGACTCCACAAAGTCTAGCCTGCATCTGGAATGCAAATCAAAGACAGCGAGTGCTGCCCAAAGAATGCACACTCTCTCCCACATTCCTGATACCAATGTTTAACTATCCGCGATGAAAGCTGAGATCTCTGATTCAAAGAGCATGTATTTTAATTGACTGTAATCATTCTGCTCCACCTGGCAGATATTTCAGTGGGAGGCACTTCTGAGAGTAACTTTCGACTCCATTCTCAGAAGAAAAAGGCTAGCGTCAGGGATCTGAGCTGTGAGGAAAAGCAGGAGAGAGATGGGTTTTTCAGCTTGGATGTAAGATAATACACTGACCTTCCAAACCTCTTCAGCACCTCAATTTTAAAATTCTCATTCTCATGGTTCTGCTTGCTATCAGTGAAACATTCCTCCACGGACGTGGTATTCCTCCTGTTATGCCTCCTTATGTGACTCAACTTCCTCACCTCTCCTTTGACTGGTGCACTTTAAGGTGCCTATTCCCAAGTTCTGTAATTCCCTCACCAATACTGCCCTACCTCTCTCTCAGTCCTCAGGATGCTGCTTAAAATCTATCTCTTTGAACAAGCTTATATTAAACTAGCCTTTTAAATTTCTAAACTTGAGAAAATATAATCCTAGTCAATGCAAACTAACCTTACAATTTAATTCTTTTAATCTCATCATTCTAGTAAAACAAAATGCACATCCTCCCAGATGAATATTTCCCATCTGTAGTGAGATGCCCAGATCTGAACATAGTATTCCAAATGGAATCTTAATGCTTTTTACTAGAATGATGAGACTAAAAGGGTTAAATTGTAAGGTTAGTTTGCATAGACTATGATTATATTTTCGCAAATTTAGAAGTTTAAAAGGTTGGTTTAATTGAGGTATTTAAAATAAATAAATGAATTGATAGGGTTTTTCAAGTGCATAGAGGGAAAGTATTTCCTTTAAACTGGATTGAGAGAAAATGGCAAATGGATGCCAGTTTACATGAATAAAAGGAAATTTTAAGACTGAAAGCAGTGGGTTATTCTTCACTTAGAGAATGATCAATGCTGGCAATGGGTAGAAGGCAGAGGCAAAAATCCTTGGATTCATTTAGAAACAATTAGATGCTGCAATTGAGGAAGTGGAGGTTCATTCTGGATGGTGAGTGGAACGTAGAAACATTGAAGATGGACCGAATGGCCTCCCCCTTTATAAGTATCTCGTACATTTGGCCTCAGTGCCTCTGGGCAGCAGGGGTAGAGGAAAACATGTAGGGATGTGTTCCTGTTGATATTCTTGATCTTACTGGAAGGCAGCATCTGGAGGTTGAGTGAGGCAGCACTCACCAATGATGCCTCTGCAGTTGAATAGTGTGATAACACTCATATCCTATGCTCACAGTTGAAAGTTAGCCAAGGTATCAGAGGGTGCTGTATAACTGGAGACTCCCTTCAAGCTGATGAAATTATAATGAGATACACGACAGTTAATACTTTCTTAACTTTCTGTCGTGAACTCACAGGAGTGCAGTTTCGCAGTTTGATTTTTGTCAACCGTCCCTGCGTGAGAAGCTATAACTGAAGCAGGGCAAGTGCAAGCTTTACTTTTGAATACTATCACTGGATCCTTTACATGCACCAGTAACAGCTCAATATACAAGCCCTGTCTTAAAGTTGCCACATGTATAGCACATTCTCAGTGTTCAGCAGAGATTGTGCGCTCAAATGCCACAATGCACTGTAAACTCATAACCTTCAACAGTGGATGATGGGAGCACTACTAATGAGGCAAGCTAATATAGCGGGCTACCTCATACATGTCTGTATCTGGAATAAACAAATCCAAGGTTCTTTCTGTGGTAGCCCTTATTACAAAAGGGTAGTTAATCATTAATGTCACTTCGTAATCAGTTTACTATGAGCTGCTTACTGGCCTCTTTCCACCATGCGAAACAAGATCTTTTTATCCAACACCTGGTTAAAAATGGCTGTGAATTACTGTGGGTGGAACAGGATGTCATTAAATACGAGATAGAGCCTGAAGGGCTGTTTTCGTTGAACACTTTGAATCTTAACACCTGTTGAATTCTGCTTTGTTAATAAAATCATCAGCTCATCCCAAAGTTCCTGCTGCTGTTCGAATTTGCATTGTGTCCCATTCACCTACCACACATGCTCGAGGAAAGGCCACTGTCGAAGGACTTTGAGCTGTCATGCACAGGGAGTCTGGTAACTTATAGGACCCCTCAGGTTGTGTGCTTGTCACTGAATATACCTAGGAAATGTCACGGGCATTGCAATTGTATTGAGGAACCTGTGCAACATGCTCAGTAGCGAAAAGTTGAATATGACCACACTTTCTGTAATTTCCAATTTGAAATGTTTTGGAAAGTACTTTCAGATATCTTATGAATAATATATATATTTAGTGGAAAAAATTAGCCTGCACACACTGACCCACATTGGCTCCCACTCCAGCAATGCCTCAATTTTAAAATTCTCATTTTTCACATCTCTCCTTGCTTCTCCCTCCGTAACAGACTGACAACCCTCTGAGACTTCTCCACTTTCCCAAATTCTAGTTTGATTTTCATTCACAGCTTAGTCTTTGAATGCGAAGACCTGGACTTCTCTCCTGTACCATCTCTACCCTCTCCCCTCATTTTAAACCCTGAAACCTATGTTAATTTATCATATTGCGGCTCAGTATCTTGCAATGCTCCTGCGAAGCATTGCAGGACATTTTTTACTGGAAGGGTGCTATAAAGCCACAAGTTGTTATTGTAGAGAGACAGTGGACTGAAGTTCCAGTTACTTTACACTGCTTTCTAGTGGAGCGTACAGCAATTCCAGCTACTTCATTCAAGGAGCCGGTCTCAGAGTCTGACTAATTGGGAGGCTGAAATGGTAGCCCTACATTCTGCCAGCCTGACCCCTAAAGCGACATCGCAATGGGGCGTGGATGGTAACATTGAGTGAACAAAGCACCCACACCCACCCAGAATTTGTGATTAGCGTCAAGGAAAAAAAATACATTTATAAAGCAGTTTTTAAGACCACCAGATGCTTCAAAGTACTTTACAGCCCTTAGAATATTCCTTAAAATGTCATAGTTGTAATGTAGAAGGGGAAGGTTCAAATGAACTACACACAAAATCCCTGTCCCTTCCTTTCCTGCCATCTATAAATCTGCACCCCAAAAGCCCAGATCTCAAGATCTCAAGTGCTGTGCCTTCCCAGACATTGGCATTCCCAATGCTTCACCCAAATGTCTAAATCTAGATTTTGGCTGTCCAACCAGGGGATTTGGCCCAACTATGTCTTAATTCACCTGACATTCACACACCACTCCTTGGGTGAGATGATGGAGGAAATCTCTGATTTGGACAAAGGAGTGACATTGTTCAAACAAAATGACACAATGCCAGCCCTAATCTCCACCTCTGGCTGATCATTTTCTTTACTCTGGTAAAAGCTACAAACCCAAATATTTGCACAAAAACAATTCTGGTTCAATGCTAGGTTTAATTATTGACACAATCAAACTTATAAAACCTGGTTATTGGCTAGGCCTGGCTAAAGATTGAAATCTGACTTGCCTAGGCTACTAATTGAACATATTGTATCTGAGTGCTTTAATGAGCTAACATTGCTGCAACATGTCTTCAGATGGTTCTTGTCTTCAGTGCACTTTATGAACACAATGTACTATTTCTTGTTTCTGTAGGAATTAGGACCCTACACATAAACTCGTTGAGACTGTTCACTCACTTTATATTCAGCTGCCAGTCTTCTGGGTCTCTAGTATAAGTACAAAGCTCATCCTTATTCTAGAGTCAATCTCTCTCACTCTCTTCAACACTCTAATATTCTTTATTTACACTGACATACAGGATGTTGAAACAGCTCTCTGGGGTACTGCCTTACGTCTTCTTCAAAATGTGTTTCTTTCTGCTCTGTGCTTCTGTTTCTGGAGCCCATCATGTCCACGCCAGTCCAAAATAACCACCTAACTGTTCTAATCCATTTTCCAGCACTTGGCCAAATGCCTCATACACCTTGGCATCGCAAGTATGCAACTAAATACTTCTGAAATGCTATGAAGGTATCTGCCCCCACTACCCTTACAGGCAGTGAGTTCTAAATCCTACCACTCTCTGGGTGAATACATTTTCCTCACATCCTATTGAAACCTTCTGCCTCTTACCTTAAAACTCTGCTCCCTTGTCATTGCTCCCTCCATCAAAAGGAACAGTTTCTTCCTGCCTATCCTACCTATGCCCTTCATAATTTGATGCATCTCAGTACTTTGTTTTTATAGATGATTGTAATTACTTAATGTTTTAACAAAGATCTGTAGCTCGGGTCGCGGTTGGAGTTGTTGGTTGATTCACCGAGCTGACTGCGTTTCATGCAAACGTTTCGTCTCCCTTCTAGATTACACCATCAGTGCTGTGTAGCCTACAAGCGAGACAAAGACAAGCACGAGAATTTCTGAAGGCCTGGTTTTCAACCACCGATGCAATTAACAAACATGTTGAAATAGACCCCATCTAAATACCACTACGGTACAAAACCGGAAACAAGACTGCCCACCATGACAGACCGGACCATATCAATTCAGAGCAGGACAGAATAACAGTGCTTCAATGGAGGCTACACAGCACTGACAGTGTCAGCTAGAAGGGAGACAAAATGTTTGCATGACAACCAGTCAGCTCGGCGAACTAACCAATATTTCCAATTTTAATTACTGTCTGAGTACTGATACCCTATCCTCTCACTTCCACACCACTGGACAAAGGCAGCATTGCTTGTAAATGCATGTTGGCAAGTATATCCAGTTCAATATCAGAGAGAAAATCAGCTCTGTGCCCTTGTGCAGCCAGTGAGATGTTGCATTATCTTTGCACACTTTTCCCCACAGGTGCTACTTTAAAGGTTGCCTTTGATTACTCTGGTTTCATAGAACTGTCAATCTTCAATCTGTAAAGACCAATGACATGGTCAAGATTGCTTCCAAGGTCCTCTCAAAACCTTCATGTTTTTTTCTTCCTGGCACTAGCTGTTGACCCCATCAGGACCAAGCTTCCAAATGAGCTTATCACAAACCAACTCAAATTACAAATTCATCCTCAATATTACCTCAACAGTATGTGGAACATTATGAGGAATGTACCCCACAAAAAGCTACTTAAATGCTGTAACTGCAAATTCAGGACAGAGTTTTGGAATACAGCAGTGAGTATCTCACCTCCGGACTCCCTAAAACCTCTCCACGACCTACAAGGCACATGTCAGGAATGTGGTGGAATACTCCACATTTGCCTGAATAAGTGCAGCTCCAACAACACTCAGGAAGCTTGACAGCATCCATGATAAAGTGGCCCATTTGATTGCCACCACTTCCATGAGCATTCACTCCCTCCACCAGTGATGCTCAGTAGCAACAGTGTGTACCATTTACAAGATACACAGCAGAAAATCTCCAAAGCTTCTTAACCAGCACCTTCCAAGTCCACAACCACTTCCATCTAGAAGGACAAGTGCGGTAGGTACATGGGAACACCTCCACCTTCAAGTACACCTGCAAGCCACTCATCATCTTGACTTGGAAATTTCTTGATGTTTCTTCAGGGTCATTAGGTTAAAATAGTGAAACTCCCTCCCCAGTGGCATTGTGGGTGTATCTACAACAAATGGATTGCACTGGTTCAGGAAGATAGTTACTACTATCTCTCACCACCATCTACTCATGTTCTATGTTCTCGAGGGTGACTCGGGATGGACAATAAATGTTAACCCAGCCAGTGAAATCCACATTGCATGAGTGAATTTAAAAGAGCTGCACATTGCTGATGTCACACAATTTTCCCAACTTGCTGGGTTCCACATATTATTATTATCTATATATTCATATCATATTGTACCACACCAATCACGCCTGACAGCTGAGGCCTTAGTACAGACTAAGCCAAACAAGAGAGTCACCTAACTATTGACTGAGCCTGACTACAGAGTAAGCATGACCTTTGACTAGGGCTGGCTTTGATGAAAGTCTGCATTAACTAGGTCTCTCTCATGAATAGACATGGCTACTGAATAAAAACTGAAAGAATTGCAGATGCTGTAAATCAGAAACAAAAATGGAAATTGCTGGAAAAGCTCAGCGGGTCTGGCAGTACCCAAGGAGAGAAATCAGATTTAATGTTTTGGGTAGAGTGACCCTTCCTCAGCCAGAACTAAGGAAGGGTCACTCGATCCGAAACACTAACTCTGATTTCTCTCCATGGGTGCTGCCAGACCTACTGAGAGTTTCCAGTAATTTCTATTTTTGATCTGACTACTGAATAAGCTTGATTATTGACTGGACCTAATTATTGATTTGGTTTGGCTTCTGCCTATGGCCAAGTATGACTACCAAGGCCTTACTGTTGATAAGGCCTTATGTTCACTTCATACCAAGTTCATTCAACTATCACCCTGACTCTAGTCTCCTGGTTGAGCAGTTCTTCAATTTTAAAATTTTCTTTGTTATTTTCAAATTTTCCTTCATGGCTTTGCATATCCTAATTTCTGTAATCTCCCACACCCTCTACAACCTCATAAGATAATTCCGTTCCTCCAATTCTGGCTTCTAGAGCATCCCTGATTTAATTTCTACATTCAAGACAATAAGGACTGCAGATGCTGGAGGCCAGATTCTATAGGTGTGAGCCTGGAAAAGCACAGCAGGTCTCACAGCATCCGAGGAGCAGGTATGTCAATGTTTTGGGCCAAAACACCTCGCCAGGACTGGGGAAGGGGAGGGGAGCCCAGAAATAAATGGAGCGGGTGGGGTGGGGCTAGGGGGAGGGTAGGAGAGATGGTGATAGGTGGATGTAGGTCGGGGGTTATTGTGATTGGGTTAGTGGAAAGGGTGGTGCAGATAGGTGAGTAGGAAGCTGGACAGGTTGGGTCAGGTCAGGAGGGGGTGGGCTGGATCTGGGATAAGGCTGGGATAGAGGGATTTTAAACTGGTGAAGTCAATGTTAAGGCCATTGGTCTGTAAGCTTCCAAGGTGAAAGATCAAGTGTTGGTGCTCCAGTTTACGTTTGTCCCTACCCCCCTCCCTCTATTTATTTCTGGTCTCCCCTCCCCCTCCCCAGCCCTGACAGAGTGTTTTGACCCAAAACGTTGACTTACCTGGTCCTCGGATGCTGTTCGACCTGCTGTGCCTTTCCAGCCTCACACCTATAGACTTTAATTTTTACATTGCTGTGCCTTCAAAGGGCAAGGCCCCAAAACTGTAGAGAATTCTCCTTCTAAATCAATCATCTCTTTTCCTATTCCTTTAAGCCATTCCTTAAAGCCTGAACACGCACTAGGGCTGTTGGGTCTACCAGTTAGCCAAATCATTGACAAAGCCCAACTATTGATTAGCTCTGGATATCCATTAAAACTGACAAGAAGCTAAGTCCTTGATATCATTCCTTAACTATCATTGCATCCTAGCAAAACAACTCCTTGACCTGGCTACTGTTTGCAAAGAAACATTGCATTGATAAAAATGGTTACATTTTCTTGAATTATCACAACATGAAGCAAATTCTTTCAGTGACCTCTGATCTGCCACATTAATGAAAAACTAGTCAGGGACAGAGACTGCAATACACAAACAAGTGCCTTGAAAAATGAAATTAAATATATTTATGTTTTCTTGCTGAGTTTCCAAATAATCCACTTATTTTCCTGACTCGCTTAAAAAGGAATGAGAGGCCTAGTTCTCAAGGTTATAAAGGACATGACAGTGTTGATCCCAGGGAAATTAATCACTATGACTAAGGTCTGAAATACCAGAGACTCAAGTTAAAAATAAGGCAATTAGGAGTAAATCGGAAATGTTGGTATTCAAAGGGCAATGGAATTGTCAAATAACTTTGCAGAGAAAGAAAGCGATTGAAGTAGCCAGTATGAATCGATTCACAAAACAATTAGCTGTGTTCCTGTGGAGAGAAGGAATCAAAAGATTTGGTTAACTTGCATGAGTTCAATGAGAAAATGTGCCTTCAGTTGGACCTAACAAGAAAGATTTACATTTCTATGGCAGTTTTCAAAAGCTCTGGGCGCACTAAACCACTTTACAAAGAACAAGAGTTCAGTCACTGTTGTATAGTAGGAAACCCACCAGTCAATTTGTGCATATGCTCCCACAAGTAGCAATGATTAAAGATCCAGATATTTTTATACCAAATGTTGGTTGAGTATTAAATTTCAGCCAGGAAGAACATCCCTGCTCTTCAAAATAGTGCCATTGGATCTTTTACATCCACTTGACGAGATAGACAGAGAACTTGGTTTAATTCGTTTGACAAAGACAGAAATACAATATTCATAAGTCAACTAAACAGGAAAATGAATTTGAAAATAACGTGGAAATAAGCCAGTTTTTAAACCCTTTGTGATTTTTATTGGGTTCTTCATTGAAAGTGGACTGTTCACTTTGTGAGCCATTACGAATGAAGAAGGTCACCAGATCTGTCCCTGCTCCTTGTTGAAATAGTTGATCTTGGCAGGAAAGGACATGCTGATTCTAATTGGACATCCTCTGGAGATTTCATGACAGAGGTTCCTGCCTCAATCCAGACTCCCCACTGTCTTGTTTTTGGCCCTTTCCTCTGATGCACTACCTTCCTAAGGCTCATTGGAAGAGGAGCAGACCTTTTGGACTCAATTCTACCAGCCCAACAAAGGCAGGGAGAGAGAAGGGGATGGTTAGGGTGGTGAGTCTGGGGGGCATGGGGCTGCATGGGAAGTAAGAGGAGGGATTTTGGTTAAAATACAACGTTATAAGGTCATAGAGTCACAGAGTTGTACAGCACAGAAACAGACCCTTTGGTCCAACTCGTTCATGTTGACCAGATATCCTAAATTAATCTAGTCCCATTTGCCAGCATTTGGCTCATATCCCTCTAAACCCTTCCTAATCACGCAGTCATCCAATTGCCTTTTAAATGTTGTAATTGTACCAGCCTCCACCACTTCCTCTGGCAGCTCATTCCATACACACACGACCCTCTGCGTGAAAACATTGTGTCTAAGGTCCCTTTTAAATCTTTCCCCTCTCACCTTAAACCTATGCCCTCTAGTTTTGGAATCCCCTACTGTGGGAAAAGATCTTAGCTATTTACGCTATCCATGCCCGTCATGATTTTATAAACTCCCATTAGGTCACCCCTCAGCCTCCAACTCTCCAGGGAAAATAGCCCAGTCTATTCAGCCTCTCCCTATCAACTCTGCAACCAAATCCTGCCATTGGGGAATTGTGGCAGTGGGACTGGAATTGAGGGGGGGAGCCAATTAAAGGCTTAATTAAAGGCCGTTTCACAGTATCATTGTGATTTCGATGACTGGGAAGATTCCCTGCTTGTGATGGAACTGCGATCTGAATGGTGATTGCATCGGGGGCTGCAGGAATGTGTTGGGGGGTTAAGGCTGAACTATTTTGAAGCAAAGAGTGGGGTCAGGGGCAGAGAAGGCTGTGGCTGTAGCCCCAGTGATATCACCAAAAGGGCTTGCTCTCCAGCATATAGCCGATCAATTTTTTTGAAAGGTTAGCCTTTAGGCTGCAAAGTCAATGCCTGCTTCACGTCTATGGGTGATACGCATCTCCTCCCAATTTTTTTTAATGGAATCCCTACAGTGTGGAAACAGGCCTTTCGGCCCAACAAGTCTGCACCAACCCTCACACCATCTCACCCAGACCCATCCCCCTATAACCCACCTAATCAACACATCCCTGAACACTAAGGGCAATTTAGCATGGCCAACCCACCTAGCCTGCACATCTTTGGACTGTGGGAGGAAACCAGAGCACCTGGAGGAACACACACAGACACAGGGATAATGGGCAAACTCCACACAGACAGTCACCTGAGGGTGGAATCGAACCTGGGTTCCTGGCGCTGTGAGCCAACAATGCCAACCACTGAGCCACCCAAAGTGCATGAGCCCTTCGCCTCTGCATGGTCTTGAACCACCGACTTTCTGGTTAACAGCTGAACACACTAACCTATTGCACATGGGGTTGTCACACCTATTGCACCACACAGATGGGGTTGTCACAGAGGAAGCTGTCACCATTCCCAAAATGCACCACTGCAGTTCCTGGATTGTACAGGACCCAGGACAAAGGTAAGTGACATGGGGTGATGTTTTCTCAAGTTTGGGGTAACGGGAAGAGGGAGGAAAGGGAGCTAGAAGCCAAGATATAGCGTAGTGGTTCCCAGTGAACAACACCCTCCCAATGTCCAGTCTGTCAATCAGATATGGATCATTTTTGATTGGGGGACCCCTATATCCAACCCCAGCCAAGTTGACGAGTGGTCTACATAGTCTGGCCTGTCCTTTTCGACACATCTTAAGAGGTCCACCTACAGCTGGGTTCATCCCATTAGCATCAGGCTGGGACCCTTCAATGGTCTTTAATTGGTGACGTAAAGGCTTCAATTGGCAGCAGGATGGAAAGTTCAACCATGGACTTTCTTGTCCTGAACTTAATTCTGCTGGAGGCAAAAAGGCGCTGAGTTTTCCGCTGCTCTGACTAATGAAGTGCTCTTCATGCCTTCAAGCTCCAAGGAGTAAGATGGTTCTGCCCATAGAAAACATAGAAAGGTGGCACGGTGGCTCAGTGGTTAGCACTGCTGCCTCACAGTGCCAGGGACCCAGGCTCAATTCCAGCCTCGGGCAACTGTCTGTGTGGAGTTTTCATGTTCTCCCTGTATCTGCATGAGTTTCTGCTGGATGCTCCAGTTTCCTCCCACAGTCCAAAGATGTGCAGGCTAGGTGGATTGGCCGTGCTAAGTTGTCCATAGTGTTCAAGGATGTGTAGATTAGGTGGGGATAGGTCTGGGTGGGACGCCCTGAGGGTTGGTGTGGACTTGTTGGGCTGAAGGGCTTGTTTCCACACTGTTGGGATTCTATGAAACACCACTTCTGAATAACTCTGAGATAAAAAAAGAGATACTACAACAATAACTAGATTTATGAAATGCTTTTAACACAGTAAAGTATTCTGGAAACCAAACTCACCACTTCTCCTCATAAGGAAATACTGGGTTGTTTGATCAAAAATTTCATCAAAGAGATGGATTTTAAGGTGCATCTTAAACAAATGAGTGAGAGGTGGAGAAGGTTAGGAAGGGAATTCCAGAACTTGAGGCCTAAGTCAGGGAGCACCATACAAAACGGTGAATATGACTTGACATGAGTTACAATGTGGGTAGTAGAGCTTTTGGATGAATTCCAGTTTACAGATGGTGCGCACCGGGGACATTCCAATAATTAGAATGCTTCATGACAAATCTTTTAAGCAGTATATGACCAAAGAATTGTTTTTTTTTCTGTATTTTAATTGCAGTGTTTGCAAGGGTTCAGTGTCCTAGAATCTTTTGGGACCACCTCAAAAGGTACACAGGTCTGCAGTGTAGCATCCAATTTGAAAGATAAATCTATCATCTGCTACATTTGTGATGAAGTTGACTTAAACATTTTGACTTGGAATCAATTATTGCACTAAGGAGTTAATAATATTTTATTCCCTTAGGATATATTAATGATACATTTTTGGGATTGGGATTTTTTTACCTGGTTTTGTATAGTGCTTGGATTTGTTCAGCTGCACTGGAACAAGAACTGAGTCATATAGGGACATTCACTGAGAAGCTGTGCATTCTCTGAGGACCAGTATTGTATTGCAGTTTTTTGCTGGTAAGCAGAAATGATTGAGCTCCATTGTGATTAATGAAAAGTTTCCTTTGCAAATTGATTTCCCCCAAAAATCCAAGTTTACTTATATTTGGATGAGTCAAATGTTGTATGATCAAATTGACTCATTCTGGAGTGGGATGGATATTATTAGAAATTTTAAAAAATTGGAAGTGATATAATTGCTGATTCACAAATATCTATTTGACACTAAAGTCAAAATCAGATCTATTGATTATTGCTGGGTATAACACTGTTCTATGTATATCATATAATGACATGCTGTTTGTTGCTGAATATAGCATTTCTTGACCAAATACATATCAGCATACAGGGGGTTCCTGATTTATGAATGTTTAACTTGACAAATGCACATACTTACAAACACGGTCCCATACAGGGGTGTGATTTTAAAGATCTGGCATACAAACATTTCTTGTACTAGCAAATGACTAGTTTATATATATATTTTTAAATAGACTCCCCACAGTATGGAAACAGGCCATTCGGCCCAACAAGTCCACTACAACCCCCTGAAGAAGATCCCACCCAGACCCATCCCCCTGAAATTCCCATGGCTAATGCACCTAACCTACACGTCCCTGAACACTATGGATAATTTAGCGTGGCCAATCCACCCACCCTGCACATCTTTGGACTGTGGGAGGAAACTGAAGCATCCAGCAGAAACTCATGCAGATACAGGGAGAACATGCAAACTCCACACAGAGGGTTGACCGAGGCTGGAATTGAGCCCAGGTCCCTGGCACTGTGAGGCAGCAGTGCTAACCACTAAGCCACCGTGCCTTCATTGTGTTCCAACTTGTGTACAAATCAACTTGGGAACAGACTCAAGAACAGAACACATTCACATTCACCAGGGACAGCTTGTATTGAATTATTTGGCGTAACTGTGGTGTATATATTATACAATAACACACTGCATGTTGCTAGGTGCAACATTCCTGAGCATATTATATCACAATACATTTTGTCTTCATGGATAAAACACTCCATTGTGTTACTAGGTGTTAAACTGTTGTGTATATATCATAAAATAAAACATTACTGGGTGTAGTATTCCTATGAATAGTATAAACTGTAGTGCCACACTGTATGCTACTAGGTATAGCACATCTTTGGGATTAATGGGATTGTAGATTAACGTGTTTCAAAATGTTTAGATTTGTCTTGTGGGTAAATAATTTGGTCTATTCTATTTTATCTTCATTTGTTTTGCTAAATAAACTTTGGTTTTATTGTTAATACAAAACCTTGTGTGTTTGTGTTTTAGTGAATGACAACCTTGTTAAAACCAGGAAGAAAGCAAAAAATGTCCTTTTAAGTGAGATTTCACCCTGGGAGCTGACTTGTCCAGTAAGAACATCAGCTGGGGTCATAACAAAACCTGGGCTTTTCACGTCTTTATGCATACGTTCCCTAGAGGCCATTAAACTGATCAAGCAACTTTTTCACGTAGAGGGTGGTGCTTGTATGGAATGAGGAAGTGGTAGAACCTGGTACAATTACAACAAAAGGCATCTGAATGGGTGTATGAATAGGAAGGCTATGGGCCAAATCCTGGCTAATGGGACTAGATTTATCTCGGATATCTGGTCGGCATGGACGAGTTGGACTGAGGGGTCTGTTTCCATGCTGTACATTTCTATGACTTTTAAGTTAGGTAATGTCAAAGGATTCCCCATTTTATCGTGTGCAAGATTTTAGTCTAGCTTCAGGTGGAGTTAGTATTCAGTTGTGGTCTCCACACTTGATTGGTGAGTTGAGACTTGGGAAAACAAGGTGGAGCAGGCCATTCAATTAGTTTGCAGAATAAAGTATCAAACTTGCATAGGTTGGGAAAAGAATACAGACAATGGGCTTTGGCTATACACAAGCTTTAGGGTGATCTGATCAAGGTTTCTAAATAGATGGAAGAAGTTGATTGCATTCAAATATATTAGGGAGAAGCACAGGTCACAATTTTAAGTTGTAGAAAGTTAGGTCCGCTCAATAAAGGCATTCAAGAGGGATATTAGATGATTATTTGCATTGAAACAATGTACAGAGTTACAGGGGCATGGCAGGAGATTGGCACTAAGTTAAAATGTTCAGAGAGCCAATGCAGTCATGATGGGCCAAATGGCCTCCTTTTGCATCTTATAAATTCTATGATAGATTGAGATTAGATGTCAGGAGGTGTTTTCCAGGGCCTAGTGGATGCCTGCTAGCTTGGGCAGACAATGCCTATGCTCAAAATTCCCATTATGCTTGAGTCCACTCAAGGACTTTGGGACAACTTTCTAGGCTGCATTCCATTGCAATACTGAGAGAGTGCTGTACTGTCAGAGGTGTTACCTTTTGGATAAGATGTAAAACTGAGACCCCATTTGCAGTGGCTTGTCCAATATTTAATCCTTAACATCACAGAAACAGATTTATGATCATATTGCTGTTTGTGGAAGGTTTGCTGTGTGAAAATTGGCTGCAATATTTCCTACACTACAGTGACAACATTTCAAATATATTTCTTTTGCTTTGGATGTCTAGCACTCATGGAGGATACAACGTAGATGTAAGTCTTTCTTTTTTGTCCTGTTAGGAGACAGCGACTAGTTCAAATTATTGGGGCTTGGGTGCTCTCCTGGATTAGTTTCAAGCACCCAGGTGAAACCACAAGAAAAATCTCCTTGAATTTTACCACCAAATTGTCCAGTGTTTTCATCTACTTTCCTCCTTTTCCAGTAGATGACCTGATTATGAATGGAGTGGGGAGAATGTGGTGCACAAGGTATTACAGTAGTGTTGAGCAAGATGGGTGTGCCAGAGGGCCACATCCAATTTGTCATTGTGTGTATCTTCATATTGACCTTCTTACTGCAATCCTAGAACCTCTATCCTCCCAAAGCCATAGACACAACATAGATTTGAGGGCAGTAAAGTCAATATTGGGTTTAATGTCATGATTGTATCATTGTCCATTTCAAATTCGGTTGATGTAACCATTGTGAGAGAAGTTAAACTCTGTTCTAGATTGTGGCACTGTATATACCATAGTATAGTCAAAAAGTCACATGACACCAGCTTATAGTCAACAGGTTTATTTGAAAACACAAGCTTTCAGAGTCTCACTCCTTCTTCAGGTGTCAGTGAGAGAGGTGGCATCAGACACAGCATTTATAAGCAAAAGATCAAAAGGTCATAGAACTGATGCAAATGTATTGAATAAACCTAAGATGGCTGTTAAATCTTAAATCAGTTACAAAGGAGATGCAGGTTTCGATTGATTAATATGCAAATCCCAGAATTTCTTTCAAGTCTCTTCCCCGAGATAACTAAAGGTTTTATCAGACATGACATTTCAGGTCAGACAATGCTTTTTAGGTGTGAAGCCTTGAGTAGAATCTGTCTGTGTTTTAACTTGCATTAAACACCATGCAACAATCACCAGAGAGGGATGTTCCCTCCCAATGGGGCAATACTTCAGCATTTGGCCTTGGATCTTCGGGTAAACATCCTCCAAGGTGGACTTTGGGATACACAACAACGCAGAGTCGCCGAGCAGAGGCTCATAGCTAAGTTCGGTCTCCATAAGAATGGCCTCAGCGGGATCTTGGGTTCATGTCGCACTACAGGTGATGCAACCACACTATACACTCTCACACACATGCACACACATACACACACTCTCTCTCACACACAGACACACTCACACACACAAAACCTCTCTCATACAAACACTCACACATACACACACACACACTCTCTCTCTCTCCCACACACATACACACACTCTCTCACACACACACACACACACACTCACACACACACACACACAAAACCTCTCTCATACAAACACTCACACATTCACACACACACATACACACACTCTCTCTCTCTCTCCCACACACACACACACGCACACACATGTAAATCTATGAGGTGAATTTGCACTTGCAGATTTGTAATTGCAGATACATTCTATTTTGTTCAAAAAGCACACAAATTGTAGACAGTCAATGTGGCACTTTATAAATTCCTACTTTGGAAATAAAACCAGTCTGACTCCAAGTTAAAACACAGACAGATTCTAAACAAGACCTCACAACTAAAATGCATTGTCTGACCTGAGATGTCAACTCTGTTATACTCATAAAACCTTTAGATATCTTGGGACAGTGACATGAAAGAAATTCTGGAATTTGCATATTAATCAATCGAAACCTGCATCTCCTTTCTAAATGTTAAAGATTTAACAGCCATCTTAGGCTTGTTCAACACATTCGCATCAGTGCTATGACCCTTTAATCTTTTGCTTATAAATTCTGTGTCTGATGCCTCCTCTCTCACTAACACCTGAAGAAGGTGTATGACTCTGAAAGCTTGTGTTTTCAAATGAACCTGTTGGATTATAACCTGGTGTCATGTGATTTTTGACCTTGTCCGCCCCAATCCATCACCAGCACCTCCACATCATGTATACCACAATTAAAGCATTTGATTATGCCCATGTTTATTGACTGATACAAATAGGGCAATCAACTAGGCCAACACTAACGGGTCAGGGACAAACCAAGCCTTAGAGGAAGGGCTGAATGGACCTTGGTACAGATTTCCATTTCATCTCAAACTAGGTATCAAGTCACTGCGGTGTCAGAGAACACAAATTTCTCTGAAAAGCAATCATTTGAGGAACCAGAGAGAGGAAAAATAAATGCTTGCATTTCCGTTCTGCCTTTCAAGAAATTCAGCACGTTCTGAAGTTCTTTTTACCAAACAAACTACTTTTGAAGTGTCGTTAATACAATTGCAGCAGACAACTTTCACACAATCCGAAGTTGCTGGAAAAGCTCAGCAGGTCTGGCAGCATCCGTGAAGAGAAAATCAGAGTTAACGTTTCGGGTCTGGTGACCCTTCCTCAGAACAGGAAGGGTTTCACCAGACTCAAAACGTTAACTCTGATTTTCTCTTCACAGATGCTGCTGGACCTGCTGAGCTTTTCCAGCAACTTCTGTTTTCGTTCCTGATTTACAGCCTCCGCAGTTCTTTTGGTTTTAACTTTCACACAATATTTCACAAGCAACAAAGTGTTAATTGTTTTTTATTGATGTTGGTTGAAAGATAAATATTGACCAGATCAGCAGGGAAAATTTCACTGTTCTTCAACATAGTTCCATTAAAAGACTCACAAATAAAGAGCATTTTGCTTAACCACTGGATGTCTCTAAGTGCTTTACAGCCAATTATCTACTTAAAAAACTAATGGATGCAATGTTCTCAGCTCCTGAATGACATGAGACTGGTGAGAATGTTGGGAAAATAGGGTGACATAGGCAGTAATGAGATTCGCGATATCAAGAGCAACACTTTCCATTACCCAATGAAGTGTTAAACAGTGACAGTGAGATAACAAGGTGTAGAGCTGGATGAACACAGCAGGCCAAGCAACATCAGAGGAGCAGGAAAGGTGATGTTTCGGGTCGGGACCCTTCTTCAGAAATCTCACCTCATTGATATGCAGTTTCCTATTCTCCCACAGTCTGGATAAAAACTACATGGCAACAATTCCAATGAAAGTCAGAACAGGTTTCTGAAGAAGGCACCTGACCCAAAACGTCAACTTTCCTGCTCCTCTGATGCTGCCTGGCCTGCTGTGTTCCTCCAGCTCCACATTGTGTTATATCTGGTGTCTATAGTTCCCCACTTGTTTCTCCGGCTATCTATCCAGTTAGCCCCAAAATCTCTGAGCACAGTCCATGGGCAGTAGCCAATATGCTGAGAGAGTTTAGGTCAACAGTTTTATGTCATATCCCAAAAAATTCTCTTTTGATTGCGGTGTACGGGTTCAATTCCTGCACTAACTGAGGTTACCATGGAAGACATGCCTTCCCAACCTCTCCCCTCACTTGAGGCATGTGACCCTCAGGTTAAACCACCCAATGAGAGAGCAGACCTATGGACTGTGATGTCTTTATCTTTACTTCCTCAGCACTGAACTGTAAGGTCAGCCTAGTTTTTGAGATCAGTTCCCAGAGTAGGTCTTGAACTCTCTGACTCAGAGATGACACTTCTACCCATTGAACTACAATTGACAGCTATGGCTAAAGGGAATCGCACAACCTTCCAAAATGGGATGCATTAATGAGCACCAAGCAGAAAACAAAATATTATTCACAAAATATTTCTGAATGTTCTCTGCAACTTTAATTGATCAAGTGGAGACAGTCAGGGCCAACAGTTTCCCAGGCATTCTCTTTCTGCTCTCAATGTCACAGAAATGATTAATTGAAGGTTCGATATGATGGAATTGTAAATCTTCTCAAAGTGCTTTTTTTGTATTGTGCAACAGAATGTCAGAATATGTTGGCAAATAACAGAGGAAAGTTTGAGTAAGTCAGAACAACCCAAATCTGAGTTAAGACAAGAGGTTCCTGGATCACAACATTCAGACTTGTATCAGAGAATTGAGGCAGGCAGGTCAATGTAAACTGCTTCTCCCCCATTTGAAATTTAAGCGTAGGGCATTGGTTGCCTGTGCTGTTCACTGAAGTATCTGTATTTCTCCAAACAGGTAATGAATTCATCATCTTGAATTGGCTTCTGAGGTGTTGCATCTCACTGAGATTCAGCTCCACTCTGTTGCATGAGCAATTGTACAACACTGCAGACCACTGCGTTGTAGGAGGCTGTCTGCATGATTGCTCACTATGGAGTAGGTTTCTCACTTCCACCGTTATCTTTTAGGCTAGGCATCAACAGGGCTTGCTTAGTTTGGTATGGTAGAGGAGACCCATTTGCCAGGACAAAATTCCCAGTCTGTACTGACTAAGTGGCACGGCGGCTCACTGCACCAGGGAACCCAGCCTCAATTCTAGCTTTGGGTGACTTGTCTGTGTGATGTTTGCATGTTCTCCCTGCATCTGTGTGATTTCCTCCAGGTGCTTTAGTTTCCTCCCACAGTCCAGAGACATGTGGGTTAGGTGGATTGGCCATGGTAAATGCAGGATTATGGGGATAGGATGGGGTGTTGGAATGCTCTTCACAGAGTTGGTATAGACTCAAAGATCTTTTTCTTTACTGTAGGGATCCTATGATTCTAGGCTCACAATTATCATTCAGCTAATGCTACCAAAGAGAACAGAGAATGACTAAATTCCTCTCTTTTTACTCCTGAGATCAGCTATAACAGAGTTTCATTTTTTAAGATATGGTAACAATCCAGGCAGACCTCTTGAGTTTGCAAATGAAGGGTTAATTTTGTTGTTCAAGTACTCACTCAGTTAAAAGTGTAATAATTAAAAAGTAAAAGTAATTCTGAATCACACCACACACACACACAAACAGACGTTATAAAGTAGAGGAAGTAGATTTGAAAATAAATTGGTCCATAAGGTAAAGACTTATATGTACTTTTGGAGGCCTTATAGTCCTAACAGGGGTTGCATCTAATGTAAGCTGGTTGTTCTTCTGAAATCTCTAAACTTTTCCAGAGTGGGTATTATGGAACTTGAAGTTCTTTTCATTTTTAAAGTAATTATTTCTGCAATGTATTATGATTTGTAACAGAAATAGGTTCAGAGTTTGAAAATACAGTTGAGACAGCTGGTTTTATGAGTCCATCCTGCATTCCTTCTTCATGTTACTCCATTTTGTAACAAACAAACTGAGAATTGCAGCTTTTCAAAAGTGGGAGTCATGTGATAGCTCATTAGTGGCACAGAATGGAGATAATCCATGTTAACAAAGGAGTTTCAATCTCCCATTGTTTGAGCTATCAAGATGCCAAGGAAACAGATAAGAAGTTGGAGCACCTTTATTCTGCATAACTAGTTTCGGTAAACTTAGTTTTGTCTCTGGCTGTGTCCTACACATGAAATCTCTGTTATTTATTGTCAGTTTCAACGATCCTAATGCAAATATTGTCCTTTTTATTCAAGATGGACAGCATGGTGGCTCGGTGGTTAGCACTGCTGCCTCACAGCCTCACAGCACTAGAGACCCAGGTTCAATTCCAGCCTGCTTGGAGTTTGTACATTCTCACTGTGTCAGCTTGGGTTTCCTCTGGGTGCTCTGGTTTCCTCTCACAGTTCAAAGATGTTAGGCGGATTGACCATGCTAAATTGCCCGTAGTGTCCAGGGATGTGTAGGCTAGGTGGATTATCTATGGGAAATGCAGGGTTATGGCATTAAGGTTGGGGAGTGAGTCTGGATGGGATGCTGTTCAGAGGGTTAGTGGGAACTTGTTGGGCCGAATGGCCTGTTTCCACACTGTAGGGATTCTATATCTAAATCAATTCATTAGCAAAGACTAGGCATCCATTTTATAATGCCCAGTGGAGCTTGGCCACCTGATTTGTACAGCCATTTTAAAATCGAGAGTCCTGGATCATTTAAAGGTGTTTTCATTCAAAAACAAATTCCAGGTATTAAATCAATTGATGGAATTAAAGATTAATTGTCCATATATTACAATTTCATAACAATGTTCACTGAACTTTCAGTTTATTTCTGCAATCATGTCTTGCCCAAAATGGTTGCCATATTTGCCTACATGAACTGGCAACTATATGGGATAAAAACAGAAGGTACTAGAGAAACTCAGCAAGTCTGGCAGCATCTATGGAGAGAGAAAAACAGAGTTAACATTTCAAGTTCAGTGATTTTTTTTTTGGAATGTTGGTTTGTCAGATGTACCGTGGAGTGGAATTAGATAGCTCCATCAAAGAACTGGCACCAACATCCGAGGCCAAATAACCTTTTCGTAAAAACCGAAAGATCTGCGGATGCTGTAAATCAGAAATTGCTAGAAAAGCTCAGCAGGTCTGGCAGCAACTGTGAAGAGAAATCAGAGTTAATGTTTCAGGTCCAGTGACCCTTCCTGAGAACTGGCCTCCTTTTTGTGTTGTATCACTCTTTGATTCTACAGAAAATAAAGGAAGGCCTTGCGTTTCTATAGCACCTTTTAGGTCTGCAGGGCATCCCAAAGCACTATACACCCATAGTACTTTTGAAATGTGCTTATTTTTCTAATGTGGGAAATGGCTGCAACTTCAAAAGTGAGCAAACCATTGGCCTTAAGAAGTTTCAAAGAGATGTGATAAGAAATGTAAAATGAGGATGAGACCAAATAAAATGAGATCAAGTGAGAAGAACAGTGCTGATACAGACAGTAAACTTTCTCAAAGAAATATAAGGTGCAATTTTTCCTTTTCTGAAAAGTGTGGAGAGGGAATATTAGATGGAGACCAACATTCTGACAAGCCTGAGTGAGTATCTCATCCTATCACAGGTCTTGACACTGATGTCCAGAAGCTGCTGGCCACTCAGAGTCTGGCAGTGTATGGTTTCTAAAATCCACCAATCAAAGAATACAGGGGGAAATCCAGTGGCAGGAAAGTAAGTAATTTTTATATGAGAGATCAGGACTGTAGGGAGAGGAAATCAGGTGAGTTGCAGGCAAGAACAGGTTGGCTTTCAGAAATCACCCATCCATGCCTCTGATTGCTGCTGAGACTCCACGCCAAACCCAGCAAGAAACTGTCATTATTTCGCAGCTAGGAAACTAGCTAACCTTCCTCACCCATTAGGAAAGCAGTTGATTAGGGATTGGTGAACTGAGACCCTTAAGTGGCCATTGATTGACCACTTAATGGCTTTAATTGATGGCGAGTTGAGAATCCCCATTGGACATTCTCACCCAGCACTCAGTTCATGAACTGGCGAGAGAGGGTTGAGTTTCTCTCAAGTGTTGTCTTTCCCTATTATTCCCCCTTATTGCCATAGTCTTGCCACCTTCAGGGAGAGGAAAATCGTACCTACCAAGTACATTGTACAAACTTCAGTGAAACATCCTGTAAAGCTCATCGAAACATCCTGTCGCTCATACTCATGGAATTCATTGCAAGGTCACTCTGTAATAGGCTGGCAAAATGTTTCCTTCGCACAGGCTATCAGAACATGACAGCCTGTGTTTGTTGAACAATTTGCACCTCTTTAGAAAATCTAACTATTTAATCCAAAGTATTTAGTCACTGGCTGCTCATTGTCCATGGGTCACCATTTATACATTAACAATGTTCTCTCTCATTTATACTGCTGTACTAATGGTATTGTTGGGTGAGAATAGATTACAGACTGTAGTTAACTCTTTCTAGATCACTCATCAGAAAAACTGGATCAGGCGTATAGCCCATTCTCCCCACAACCAATCTAAAGCTTTCCACCAATAGTAGCAGGGCAGTCAGAAAAATAGAGTTGGTCCGATCAATTGGCTGAACATAGTCAATGGCTGAATGGCCTCCTCCTGCTCCTAAGTTTTGTGTTCTTGTAATAATGGATTTTATGGACACTTTTATAAGTGTTGAATCAGTGCCCTTTTTTTTCATATCCTAAGAATGAAAATAAAACGGCACTGATTCAACACTTACAAAAGTGTCCATAAAATCCATTAATACAAGAACACAAAAACAAAGCTTTTCACTGTATTTCGGTACACATGACAATAAATCAATCAATCAATCAATCAGAAAAGTTAGAGTATTATAAACCTACTCTATCTCCTGCGTAAACATTAACTGACACCTGTATCACCGCTGATCACAGCCCTAACTATGCCCCCACTGGCCCCATCATCCCTGACAACCACTGCCTAGGACCCCATTCCACAGCCTGGTTCTGACCTGGTTCCAACACCATTGGCTGAACTCTGCCATACTTGACACACATACCCAAACAGTCTGACCACCATGCCCACTCCCGCTGACCTGCCACCCCTAAATCTCAACTGGACCCTGGCCCAACACCCCCTCCCCACACAAACCCAACAACCTCCGACCCAAACCGACACTCCATCTCCTGGCTGGCCTGCTCCCACTGATTGTGACCATTTACTACCAGCCTGAACACAGCACTGTCCTTGCATGTGGCCTTATTCCAGACTGATCTCCCACCCTGGAATGACACCCTCTTCTTTGCCCACCACTGTAATGGCGCCCGGAACCGACCATCCCTCACACTTCCAGACCCAATGTCCCTGATTTCCGATTTACTGTGTACACTTATTCATTCGTTTAGCAGCCTGGAATTCTAGACACTTGACATCTCACCAATCTGGCACCAAACTCAACACACCCATCCAGTACCCTGCAAACCTCAACTACTAACCTTCTTACTCACTTGGCACACTACACTACCCACCTGGCACTCTAAACCTAAATTTACTTTACATGCATATCCTTTCACAGGAGTGTTGGCTGTGCCACTGGACATTGAACTCACAGATCACAGCACACAGGCTGCTGTAAACGGGTACATGGTATCTGTGAACGTTTCCTTCTGTTTCTTTGTGGATACCTGGACTGGTTTGTAACAGAAGGTCCCTGTCCAGGAATATCCAGTGCACAAAGTATCCAAAATTAAGTGTTCAATTATTAATCTGACCAGGGTTGGAAATTTCCACTGAAAACAAAAAATACTGGAGATCACAGCGGGTCAGGCAGCATCCATGGAGAGAATGCAAGCTAACGTTTTGAGTCGAGATGACTCTTCATCAGAGCTGATGTGAAGTGGGTAGGGGCAGCATTTATGTTATAGTTGGGTGGGGGGAGGTCAATAGTTTGGAGTACTGAGGGAGAAAGGATGTTGCTAGTTCAGATTAAGTGATTAGACTGTGAGAATGGCAGAACAATGGTGTGTTGAACTGCCAGAGTGGAAAGAACAGAGAGTCCCACCGGGGTGGGAGGAGGGGAGAGAATACATGGTGACAGAGAATGTAACAAGCAAAGCTAAAAGAAAGGGAGGGAATGGGTTCATAATTTGAAGTTGTTAAACTCAATATTGAGCCCAGAAGGTTGTAAAGTGCCTAGTCTGAAGATGAAATGTTGCTCCTCCAGTTTGTGCTGTGATTCTCTGGAATAGTGCAGCATGCCAAAGACAGACATGTGGGCATGTGAGCAGGATGTTGTGTTAAAATGACCGGCTACAAGGTCCTGCTTATACACAGACCGGAGGTGTTCTGCAAAGCGGTCACTCAGTCTGCGTTTGGTTTTTCCAATGTAGAGTAGGCCACATTGGTTGCAGTGAATATAATACACAAGATTGGAGGAGGTACAGGTGAAATGCTGCATCACCTGGAAAGACTGTTTAGGCCGTTGGATGGTGAGCAGGGGGAGGAGGTGAAGGGGCAGGTGTTGCACGATCTGTGCTTACATGGGAAGATGCCGGGGGAAGGGGTCTGGTGTTGGTGGTTGAGGAATGGACTAGGGTGTCCTGGAGGGAGTGATTCGTGCAAAATGCAGACGGGGGAGTAAGGGGAAGATGTGTTTGGTGGTGGCGTTCTGCTGGAATTGTCTGAAATGGCAGAGAATGATCCTGTCAATGCGAAGGCTGGTGAGATGAAAAGTGAGGACAAGGGGAACACAGTCATGCTGTTGTGAGTGATGGGAAGGGGTAAGGGCAGAAGCACGGGTGATAGGTCGGAGGCAGTTGAAGGCCCTGTCAACCACAGTGGGTAGGAAACCACGGTCATGGAAGAAGCAAGCCATGTCAGCAGCGATGCTTTGAAAGGTGGCATCATCCGAACAGATATGGCATAGGCAAAGGAAGTGGGACAAGATGATGAGAGGCATAGATAGAGTGGATACCCAGAGACTTTTTCCCAGGGCGGAAATGACTATTATGAAGGGGCATAATTTTAAGGTGATTGGAGGAAGGTATAGGGGAGATGTCAGAGGTAGGTTCTTTACACAAGAGAGTGGTGGGTGCATGGAATGCGCTGCCGGCGGTGGTAGTGGAGTCAGATACATTAGGGACATTTAAGCGACTCTTGGATAGGCACATGGATGATAGTAAAATGCAGGGTATGCAGGGTAGTTTGATCTTAGAGTAGGATAATAGGTTGGCACAAAATTGTGGGCCAAAGGGCCTGTACTGTGTTGTACTCTTCTAAGTTCCATAGGACAATGAGTTGGAAAGAGCTGTAGTGAAGGTAGCTATGGGAGTCAGTGGCTTTATAGTGGATGGCAGTGGACAGTTTATTCTCTGAAATGGAGAGGAGAGGTCAAGGAAAGGTAGGGAAGTGTCAGAAATGGACGATGTGAAAGTTATAGAGGGGTGGAAATTGGAGGCTAAATGTACAAACTTTTCAAGGGTCAGGCAGAAGCGCGAAGAGCACTAAAACAGTCATTGATGTACCAAGAAAAGAGTTGTGGGAGGGGGCCAGTGTATGACTGGAACAAGGAAATTTCCAACCCTACTTAGAATATCTGGGCAAATATCTCTTCATGTGCTCCAGTGTTAAATTAATCCTGCTCCTATGTTCCAATATTTTATGGCCTTGAAGGTGTTAAATAAATTAAACATTTTCTTGTTGGGTCTCATGCTACAACTATGGAGTAAATTTGTAAAATTCGCAAACACCAGATGCAAGGAACTTGATTTCAAACACATTTCCAGTTGTCCAGTTTTAGCAAATCCAGCAGATTTATTTCCAGACAAAAGCACAAAACAGGTCAGCATCAGGATGCAGAACGGACAGATGCTGATGAGGTTTTGTGATGAAAAGACAGAATTTCTATTGCTATGGCACCTTTCACAACTCCAGGACATGTTGAAACCCATAACAGTGAATGAAAAATGTTTCTGAAGTGTCATCACTATCACAATGTAGGGAACATGACATCAGATTTACCACATTGCAAACCTCCACAGTAAGATAAATAAACAAGTAATCTGTGTATAAATGCTGTGTGATGTATATTTGCCTGGACAATGAGAAGCATTCTCTGCTTTTCTTCAAATCACACCTTGGTTTCCTTTCAATTCCACCTGTGATAGGGCCTCAAGTTAGCATCTCATCTAAAAGATAGCATTTTAGACTGTATAGCACTCCTTCAGCGCTGTGCTGGAGAGTCAGCCTGGGATTTGTGCCCAGACTTATTGACACCAAAGAGAAAGCTGCCCTTTCTCTTTCCAGATGCAGGCAGCTATTTCTGGCTTTTTCAGTTTTACTTGAGAAACTACATCGTTCAGAAGCAAATGAAGCTAATCCGAACACTATCAAACACTAATTTCAGCCAATTTTACGCCAGCAAGTGAGGTGAGAGATGCCAGGAGCCACTAACGGTCACTACAAACATTATGTTTGATGACATTTTCCTCTAATTGGGTTCTGTTTCCTGATTGTGCTTGATTTGAATCTTACTGTAATCCAGTAAGACCTCATCAAACAGGCCCCACTTCATGAATATAATTATGCAATTCTCAATTTCTGTTTCACAACACAACTAATTACCTTTGATGAAGACATTCACTGGAATTGGCTCATACATCAAGAGGTCAACATATTAAGGTCACTGTTGCCAGTAGCAACAAGCAAAACACTGAGATTTGCTCAGCATTTTGCTTTTCCCATTTGCACAGAGTTTCTTTCTTATATCTTAGAGAACACAGAACTGTATGGCACAGGAATGGGCTCTTCAGCCCACGATGGTGTGCCAAACACGACACCAAATTAAACTAATTCCTTATCCCTTTTGCCTGCCCCAGGTCATATTCATACATTCCTTGCATATTCATGTGCTTATCTAAAAGTCTCTTAAATGCCCCTACTGTAACTGCCTCCACCACTACCCCTAGTGGTGCATTCCACATTCCTACCACTCCTTGCGTAAAAAAAAGCTTGCCCCTCACATTTCCTTTGAACTTACCCCCTCACCTTTAAATGCATGCCCCCTAGTTTTAGACATTTCATCTCTGGGAAAGAAAGATTCTGACTGTCAACCCTATCTACACAACTCATAATTTTATAGATAACAAGGTGTAGAGCTGGATGAACACAGCAGGCCAAGCAGCATCAGAGGAGCAGGAAGGCTGATGTTTCGGGCCTAGTCTTCCCTAAGCCTCTGCTGCTCAAGAGGCAACAACCTGGCTTTTTCTAGCCTCTCCTTATAGCTCATACCCTCTAATCCAGGCAGCATCCTGGTAAACTTCTTCTGCACCTTCTCCAAAGCCTCCACATCCTTCCTGTAATGTGGCAATCAGAACTGAATGTAATACTCTAAATGTGGCCTAACCAAAGTCTTACAAAGACGCAATGGGACATTGTAACTTTTGTACTCAATTTCCTGACCAATAAAGGCAAGCATGCCCCATGCCACCTTCACCACCCTACCTACTTGCGTGGCCACTTTCAGGGAGCTACGGACTTGAACCCCAAGAGGCCTCTATACATCAATGCTGTTCAGGGTCCTGCCATTAACCATATACTTTTCCTTTACATTTGATCTCCCAAAGTGCAGCACCCTCACTTACCCGGATTAAGCACCATCTGCCATTCTCTGCCCGTATCTACAACTGATCTGCATCCCACTGTATCCTTTGACAACCTTCTACACTATCCACAACTCCACCGATCTTCGTGTCATCTGCAAACTTACTAACCCACCCAGCAACATTTTCGTCTAAGTCATTTATATAATACATATCACAAACAGCAGAGGTCCCAGTATGGATCTCTGTGGAACACCACCAGTCTTCAGACTTCCAGCCTGAAAAACAATCTTCCACCACTATCCTCTGCCTTCTATAGGTAAGCCAATTCCAAATCCATGTGGCCAAAGTCACCGTGGATCCCATGCATCTTAATCTTTTGGATGAGCTTATCATGAGGGATCTTGTTGAAAGCCTTATTAAAATCCATGTAGACAACATCCACTGCTCTCCCCTCATCAATTACCTTTGTCACCCTGTTAAAAAATTCAATCAAGTTAGTAAGACATGACCTGCCCACACAAAGCCATGTTGACTGTCCCTAATTAGGCCATGCTTTTCCATATGTGCATAAATCCTATCCTTAAGAATTCTCTCCAATAGCTTCGCAACCACCGATGTAAGACTCACCAGTCTACAGTTTCCTGGATTATCCCTATTTCCTTCCTTAAATAGAGGAACAACGTTAGCTACTCGTCAGTCCTCCGGGATCTCATGTATTCTGCATTCCTACCAGATCCGATTTCATACCTGATTTGTTTCACCTTGCTGCCCATTATCCAGTTTTTGTTTTGTCTTTGGTCCCCAGTGTAAACAATAACAACCTCTCAGATTCTTGCACCGATGATGATGCCTCTGCTGTTGGTGCCAATCAGTCACTGATAATTCTGATCCTGGGCCGAAATAAACTGGGAGATTCAGGAGTGAAACGATGGTCTGTGACTGAGGAATTCAAACTGTAAAATACACACGCTGCAGTGAGTCCCTGACTTTGTGTGATTGTGTTTGACATTGTCAGACAATGTACTGTATCGGTGACAATGATATTAAAGAACACTGCACATTATTAATATCAATAATATTACTGTGAATAAAGTATATATCATTAGTATCTGTGAGAATAATACATACTGTACATTATCAATCATGTTATTGTAAAAATGATGTATTACTGACATCGGTAATAGTATTGTTAAATATGGTTGATTTTTATTAGTATTGATGGTAGTATTAATATACACTACATTATTTCTATAAGTAACATTGTTCTTTATAAACACTCACATTGTCATTGATATCTGTAGTACCTTTGTCCATAATGAATTTTACACATGCTCTGGTTTCTGCTGGTTTCTGCTATCCATTATTTCATTTGTCTGATCCAATCCTTAGCCTGAATAATGTCAGTCTCTCAGATTCTGGGACCCAGGACACCTCTGTTCTCACTGCACATTGGTCAGTGATGGATCTGAACCATTCCCGCTGGGGTTTTAATGATAAATATGAATGTACACTGATGAATGCAACTCCTCATTACTGCCTTAGCACATTGATCTTCAAACATGAACAACAACAAAATCATAGATAGTAAGAACTGCCGATGCTGGAGTCAGAGATAATCTCTAACAACAAAATCATGCTTTTGGTAGCCCCTTCAAATATATAGTTAAACATCATAATTAAGGTGTTTCACAGGAGCAATTGCCAGATAGAATTTGACACTGAATCACATAAAGAGACAATAAGACAGGTTGCAAAAAAAAACCTTGGGCAAAAGAAAGTCTTAATGGAGAAGAGAGAAACAGAATTGGAGAGGTTGAGGGAGTGAATTTAAAGAGTTTAGGACCAAGGCATCAGAAGGCACTGCTGTCAATGGTGGCGCAATTAATCATGCACTCAAGGACAGATTTAGAGGAATGCAGAGATCTCAGCAACAACAACTTATATTTACATAGCACCTGTGGCTAATGAAATACCTCAGGATATTTCACAGAACTATTATAATACCAAGAATGACACCAAGCCACAGAAGGAGACATTGAGTGGATTTTATGGCCTTTCTTATGATATGTTTGGAGCAGTTCTGAGACACTCAACCCGTAACATCAACTCTGATTTCTCTTCACAGATGCTGCCAGACCTGATGAGCTTTTCAAGGTAAAACTGTACAGTCTGCTTATGGTCTCGCAGGATGGAGGAGGAGGGGTCCCTCCTTCAAAGATACTCTACCTGATCGAGGGAAACAACATCCTTTTCTCTTGCAACCAATTCCTTTCCAGATACCCTACCTTGCGAAACACTTCATGCCAGAATTGCCTTTGGACTCCATCACTGTTGAACTGAGCCTCTAGTAGATGTTGTTCTGGTAGCAGACTTCCTTGTGGCATGCTGTTCTCCTGTAGTGAGTCCTTGATCCTGGGGAAAGCCTGCCAATGGCCATTTGTAGTGTCTAAGTGGCACTTAATACAAATAGGCCTACCCAGAGGAGGCCATGTGAGGCCATCTAGCAGGGAAAAGCCCCAACGCCTCTAGAAATCCAGTCCATTAGGTCAGATGATTAAGAGCTTGATTGAAAGTGTTAGGTTTTAAGCAATGTATTAAAGGAGGGAAGGAAGTTAGAGAGAGACACCACGGGGTGGCACAATGGCTCAGTGATTAGCACTGCCGGCTCACAGCATCAGGGACTTGGGTTCGATTCCACCCTCGGGTGACTATCTCCATGGAGTTTGCACATTCTCCCCCTGTCTGCGTGGGTGCTCTCGGTTTCCTCCCACAGCCACAAAGATGTGCAGGCTGGGTGGATTGGCCATGTTAACTTGCCCATAGTGTTCAGGGATGTGTAGATTAGTGGGGTGGGTCTGGGTGGGATGCTCTGCGGGTCGGTGTGGACTTTTTGGGCTGAAGGGCTTGTTTCCACACTGTAGGGATTCTATGAGGAATGAGACAGAGAGGCATATGGAGCGTTTTCCAGGGCATGAGCCCTAATTAGATAAAGGCACTCCCAACAATGTGTTGGAGGCCATTCAGAGGACATTTACTCGATTGATCCCTGGAATAAGGAAAGGTTGGTCAGCCTGATGAAGGGTCCAGGCCAGAAATGTCGACTTTCCTGCTCCTCCGATGCTGTCTGACCTGCTGTGCTTCTTCAGCTCCACATTTTATCGACTCTGACTTCCAGCATCTGCTGTCCTTACTATCTCCTGGACTTGTTTCCACTGGAGTTTAGAAGAGTGAGGGGTGACTAGCCTGAATTGCATCAGATCCTGAACGATCTTAAAAAGGTGAACATGGAAAGGATGTTTTCTCTTGTGGATGAGTCCAGAACTAGGTGGCATCGTTTTAAAATGAAAGTTCGCCATTTTAGGGGCAAGATGGGAATGAACGTCTTTCTCTGATGGCTGTGCATCTTTGGAAGTCTCAGCCTCAAGCAAAAGTGCAAGTGGGCTCATTGAATACTTTTCAGGCAGAAGTAGATAGGTCCTTTTTAGTTAGGTCCTTCTTAGGCAAGGGAATCAAATATTATTGGTGATAGGCCAGAATGAGGAATTTGAAACACAAGCCATGAACTTATTGAGAGGCAGAGTAGCTTGAGGGTTTGAATGGTTTATTTGCGATCCTATTTTGTGTGCTTATATGCTTGTATGTTCTTATATTCCTAATGAAACTCTGTCTGCGGAACAGATTCAGCTATTTATAAATGTAAACAGAAAGTATGGCTGTCTCCTGTGTGAGGCTTTTTGAGTTAAAAGTTGTTTTCAGACTAGGTGGCTAGGTTGATTATACATCCTGAGTTGTGGCTTTCATATCATGAGAGATTGAGGTAGCCATTACTCTCGTTACAGAGTGACCCATCAAGTTAGTTTGAAGAATTGGCAGAGATAGTAGGAACTGCAGATGCTGGAGAATCTGAGATAACAAGGTGTAGAGCTGGATGAACACAGCAGGCCAAGCAGCATCAGAGGAGCAGGAAGGCTGACGTTTCAGGCCT
>NC_063358.1:15524800-15564544 GCF_021869965.1 Rhincodon typus | reverse complement strand
GGTCTTTCTGAAGAAGGGTCTAGGCCCGAAACGTCAGCCTTCCTGCTCCTCTGATGCTGCTTGGCCTGCTGTGTTCATCCAGCTCTACACCTTATTACCTCTTTTTTATCTGTCAGCTAGGGCTCCTTGATTGGACCAGATTAACATCTCCAATCAGGGAACTCATATTTTACGATGTCCAGCTGGCTGATCTCATTACAACCACTACACTTTCCTCTTAACATTCACAATTCAGGTCTCAGTCAAGTGAACCATCTCTGAACTGCATCTAGCCCACTTGGATCCTTTCTTGAATAATAAGACCAAAACTGCACACATTTGTAAACTCTGATGTGGCATCACCAATACTATATAGCTGTAGTGAAATTGCCAACTTTTATATTTGATTCCCTTTATAATAAATGGTAACATTCCATTTACCTTCTCATCCATTTGCAATACCTTCGTATTTACAATTTGTGATTCATGGACCAGTTTCTCCATTTAAATAGTAAACTGCTCTTCCATTTACCCTGCTAAAGTAATTATATTCAAATTTACTCACATTATACTCCATCTGCCAAATATTTACCCACTCACTTACTTATATTTCTTTGCAGACTTCCAATATCCTCTTCACCACTTAATTTTCTACATATCTTTGTATCATCAGCAACTGTTGTTCAATCCTTTCACGTTCGTGCAACATCCAGCGTCATCTGAGGAGCAAGTTTCAAATTTCCCCATCCTTTGTACGTATCCTGATTTTACCACTGGATAGCTGTGGCATTGATTGGCTAGAGGATAGCCACTGAGTAATACTGGATGCTGAATTGGCGTATGGGGGTTCCTTTCACATTGAATTTTACGAGAAAGCAGCCTTTCTCAGAGCTGAATGTTACAGTATATGTATTCCACAAGCACTGTTTATGTCCATCGTTTAGACAAATAGGTGTTTATTGATAGTAAAACATAGGAAAATAACACGGGGGTATTACAATGGTACTCCAGAGTTTTCAAAATGCAAACAAGGGTTTAATGTAGAGGGGCCAGAGTTAGAGTCAGTAGCAGACAGAGAAGAAAGTTAAATCATCTTAATATTGAACAGGAAGTGGAACTTAAAACTTAGCTCAAGGTTGAACAAGGCACCAAAGTTTTGCACTGTCCAGTTCAGCCTGAGAGGCTATCTCAGTGTCAAGGGAACAGAGTTTGTGGTGAGCACTGATAATGATGGTTATGGTCTTCCTAATGATAAGTTTAAGGAAGTTGTGACTCACAGAAGAACCTGATGTCAGACAGGCGATTGCATGCGTGTTTGTAAAGTGGAGAGAGGTGAGGAAGAGTTAAGTCTTGTTGATGTCAGTGAATATATAGAATATAATACCATTTTTGTGGCTGATGTCATTGAGGGGCAGCATGTTGATAAGATCCAAATCTGTAGAGATGCCAGTTTTAGCTAGGGAAGAAGAAACAAAGTAGTTCCATTGATGTAGCTTTAGTTACATAACCAGTGCTTCACAGACAATTTATTTACCAGGGGAGTCGCTAAAATGTTTTTGCCAAACACAGCAACCTATTTGTGTAAGGCAAGCCACACAAAGAAACCTCTCCTGTTATTTTTTTGAACAATATTGCAGGATCTTTTACATTTACCTGGCAGGGCACAAGGGGCCACAAGTTTCTTTGTGGAGGGGTTTGGCAGGAGTGGGGAGGCAGGGGTGTCAGAAGTCCATTCCAATGTGAGTTGCCAACTAATCATAACCATACTCATAAACAATGTACTCAGCAGCGCCGATGGGAAGACACTGGTTGCAGCTAGTATGACACACACCCAAGGCCCCGGATCATGAGCGTACCCATGTACAAATGAATGATGGCAGGAATGGAGAGGGAGTTACATGGTGGACAAGGAGAGAGATGGGAAAGCAGCAAGGGCAGGTACATGGTTTTAAGTGGCCCTTCTTCCTGATATCGAGCCACTTGATCAGGCACTCAATGAGGAGGAATTTTTTTAGCCAGAGGGTGGTAAATCTGTGGTGCTCATTACTGCGGAAAGCTGTTGAGACCAAGCCTTTGAGTGTATTTACAACAGATATAGGTTGGTTCTTGATTAGTAAGGGGATCAGGGTTACAGGGAGAAGGCAGGAGAATGGAGTTGAGAAATATATCAGCCATGATTAAATGGTGGATCAGATTTGATGGACCAGTTGGCCTAATTCTGCTCCTATATCTTATGGTCTTATGGTGCTGAACTACATGCCCCACCCCCGACCCCACCTACTGTCCACACAAAGTACCCAAACACAGGAACCCACAAGTTATCATTCCAGTGTTTGTTTGTTGAGATCCCTGCACAGTGAGTGGCCCCCATCTGCCTATTGTGGGTTAATGCCAGGGACAGTGGGATGAGGGACATAAACAGCCATCAATTGCATGCCTAAGGACCTCAATTGGCAGTAGGATAGGAAGGCCGTCTATGGGCCTTCTCAACATGGGCTAAATTAAGATGGAGGTACAGAGGGCCGGAGTCCCACATGGTGCCTCCCTGCTGATTAAAAGCCCCTGTTACCAAACTTGCCACAAAGAGGGTGCATGATTCCATCCACCAACATGATAACTCAGACGTGAGAGAGCTTCTCCTTGAACAGCAGTTGACTAAAGCAGTGGAATGGTTTCTTAAATAGTTGGAAAGTGTTCTGGGAATTGTAGCAAGTGGTCAATTCTGGGTGAATGAATTTGGGTTTGGATGAATGGTCATTCTTGTTCCTAACAATATTGCAGTTGCTGAATGTAATATTTTTACTACATGTTGGTTGAAATAGCAAGTCAGAGTTTCGGCGAACTAAAAGAAGTCTGCCATCTCATAAGATAATGGTTTGTACCATGCTGGCTAACTCTGTGTCAAACATTGCTCAGGGGCCTCACTAGCTGGCATGGCAATCTCTGCTGCATTTGCTGCACAGGAAGACTGTGGGCTGAGAGGCGTACAATTCACTAGCTTCTATTTTTCCTTTGGCCCTTCTTCTTAGCCAGCTGAACGTTTTGTTTCTGCTTGCCTCTATCAATGGGCTCCTTCTAAAAAGTTGGCCTCCAGAAGTCAGTGCCATTGACATTTGCAAGTCCATGGCAAAAAGGCAAAAGAATGGAGAGAAATTTGCTCTTGCAGAAAGCTGATACAGATATGAAGGGCTGAATGGTCTTTTTGTGCTGTGACCATTCTATGATTCAATTACGTCAGTCTAAAAGATATCTTTTGTAAATTTGTAATAAATACTAACCAAGTACAGCTGCATGAAAGCATCCATTTAAATTCCCGGTAATCAGAGTACAGTATCACTGCCCACTCAACCATCCTGGCTAATCACAATCTTATCTCCCAGGCTGCACCTTATCCCAACATGAGAAATAGTAATTGTTCCTAATTTCCTTAATGAGCTGTGGAGCTCTGCATTATCATGGAATAGAGTTATGCTAATTAGGGACCAATTATACCTCATTGTCATTATAATATAGCACTTGGGGGCCAAGCTGTGTAAGCTCTGGGAATGATGTGTAATAGTAAATGTGCTGCAGACATATCAAGTAACATGATGTGTCAAGCAGGCAGGATCTCAAATTCCAAGTTGCCTTCTGATACTGTGCTGTGAGTACTCTGTCAGTCACACTGCCCAAAATTAGCTACTGTGTGTATGTGTGTGTGGGCTCTTATTTTGAAGGAAGCTTTTCACAATAACTTAGTCACATGGCTAGGATATGGAGGAAGGGATGTCTCCTAGGGCTAGATCTGCCCTTCCTCTAGGTTTGCCCTGGAACTCCAGGTGTTGAAGATTAATCTCTTGGGGACTGATCTAAGCAAAAACCTAGGACAAAAAGTAATTGGGCATTAAAAACAATTCCTTTTTAGTTAGAATGGGGAAACTAAAAGCTGTTTGACTGTCACTGAAGCATGATTCAACAGTTAAATGAAGAGTTTTTGGGTTTGGATATGTTGGATGATCAATGACAAAAAAAGTATTTAGATTTACACTTGAAATATAAAGGCAAGTACAGTTCTGCAGGGATCAGTGATGGGTGCTTGCTGTTCTGGCATTTACAAGCTACTTAGATTTGAATGTAGGAGGGTTGATTGGTAAGTTCATGGATGATACAAAATTTGGGAGGATGGTAAGTAGTGAGGAGGATAGCCTGAGATTACGGAAGGATATAGAGGGGCTGGTCAGTGACAAATGGAATTCAATTGGGATAAGTGAGAGGTGGTGCACTGGGCAGGGCAATCAAGGCAAGGGAATACATTGTGAACAGTAGGACCCTGGGAAGCACCAAGGTTCCAAAGGACCTTGGTATTCATGCCTACCAGTCCCTTAAGGTATCAAGGCAGGTAAATAAAATGATTAAGAAGGCCTATGGGTTATGTGCTTTTATTAGCTGAGATATAGAGTTTAAGGGCTGGGAGGCTATATTGGAACAGTATAAAACAATGATTAGGCTACAACTCTAGTATGGTGTGCAGTTCTGGAATCCACAATATACGGGTGATTTCTTTGCACTGGAAATGGTGCAGGGGAGATTTACCAGGATGTTGCCTGTACTTAGAGGCTTAGTTAAGAAGAGAGATTGAATAGACCGGGTTTGTTTTCCTTGAAGTAGGTGAAACAGTGTGCAAGTAGACCATTTGGCCCATCAAGTCCACATTGAACTTCCGAAGATCATTCCACCCAGATCCATACCCCTAACCTATTTCCCATGACCAAGCCACCTAACCTACACACCCCTGGACACTATGGGCAATTTAGCATGGCCAAGTCACCGAACCTGTACATCTTTGGACTGTGGGAGGAAACCAGAGCACCTGGAGGAAACTCACCCAGGCACAGGGAGAATGTGCAAACTCCTCACAAACAGTCGCCCAAGGCTGGAATTGACTCGCATTCCTGGCACTCTGAGGCAGCAGTGCTGACCACTGAGCCACCATGTTGTCTATTGCATTTTCACAGCTAATACTTCAAACAACATCTGAAAACAGATTGCCTGTCAATATCACATCACTGTTTGTGGGGTCTTGCTCTAGATATTTTGACTGCTTCTGTTCCTACATCAAATCAAATGATATCAAAAGTACTCTACTGTCTGGAAAGTGCAATTGGGGAAAGACACCTAGAAATCCATTCTGTCTGTCTTTTGAATGTAAGTTTTAACCTAGGACCCTGCTGCTTCTCAGATTCATGTAAAAGAATCTGGGGTATTATTTTGAAGAAAAACAGGTTCTCTCCAGTGACCAAACTAATCATCATCCCTCAATAGTTCTGACAAAGGGCCACTTGACCTGAAACGTTAACTCTGACTCCTCTTCTCAGATGCTGCCAGATCTGCTGAGCTTTTCCAGCAGTTTCTGTTTTGATTTCTGATTTACAGCATCCGCAGTTCTTTCAGTTTTTATCCCTCAATAGACAACAGGAATATAAGTTATCTGGTCATTACCACACTGCTGTTTGTGGGAGCTTGCTGTGTGCAAATCAGTTGCCTCATTTTCTACTTTATACTAGTAGTTATATTTCAAAAGTGCCTCAGTGCTTATGAAGTGTTTTGTAACGTCTTGAAGTCATAGAAGTCACTTTATAAAGGCAAGTCTTTCTCTTTTGTATCTCTAAAACTGATGTGTCAGTATTTCCAAATAGTTCCTCTATTCACAGAAATCTTCCCCTCATGTGCAGTCCTTTCCACCTCATTCATGTCAGTTTTGAAAACTCAAGGCCTTGAAGTCAAAGTTAGTTAAGATGGGAAGAGTATGTAGAAAAGTCTGTTATTTTTTTTAGAACAGTTGTGGTCCCACAACTGTCAGACTTGCAACAATTTCCTTGTGTTGCAAGGCTTGTTTAACTTTTTCTATCTGATGTTGCCTAACCTCTACTTTCTTCTTTTCTTTACAAGGGCAACGGTCCAGTGACCTCCCGGTGATAACTTTCAACTACAACCATTTCCGATTCTGGTAAATTTCAGCAAATGCAACCTGTTTTGTCAGATAGACAAGAAAACGGAACAAAGGCAAATATGTAGAGCTAAGATACACATCAGTTACGATCTGCCCAAATGGTGGAACAGGTTCAAGGGGTTGAATGACCTGTTCCTATCACTGATACCAGGAGGTTCTTCATACAGTGAGTGTTCAAAATAAACTCTGAGCAGACAGAGGAGATGGAACCCATATAGTCAATTAAGAAACAATTTAGAATAGCAATTAAGTGGTGGTACAAATGGGAAGTGTAAGATTATTTTGGATAGGTGAACTGTGGGCAAAATGACTTCACACATCTGTAAGCATCTTGCGACGGTGAATGCCTCAGTGAAAGGGTTGGAGGTAATTCTAACCTTGCCGAATCAAAGCTTAATTGAGAAGGAGTACAAATCAAAGAGCTCTTTGTGAGAAGGTGTGATGTGTGAGTCTGTTTACTTTTGCGCTGTGGAGTATCTCAAACTGATGCCGTCTCCTGGCATGTAGCTGTTGAAAGGTCCACACCTGTACCTAACCTGAGGCAACAAACTGAAAACAGGATATACAGCCCTGAGAGGCAAACACCTGCTGCCTGGGCTGTGTGCAGGAAGAAAGGAGGCCTCTGAGGTTTGCAAAGACTGATAAACACAGTTTTCTCTCTTTTTTGGTAACTCTGTTTTATTCCCCTCCTTGAAAGAGTGGTAGATGCAAGAGCTGGTTCCGTGAAGCAAGAAATTCATGGGGGCACTGTAAACATTGTCACCTCTGAAGGTCACATGATGGCTGACAGGTGTTTCCCTTCATACCTGAAAATCAAATAAATGGGCTTGGGCCACTCAGACACTGATATAAATAGATACTGTGTATTTGTGATTTCTTGCACAGTTTGTGTTGCATGGGGATAAGTTAAGCGTGTGATTCTAAAATATATATGGATTTTAGCAAAAAAAAAGAACCATCGCAATTCAGCATGTTCAAGAGGGCAGTTTGTCTGGGAATACTCCAGATCCTCCATAAAATCATGGTGGGTGATTGGGAGAACCCTCAGTCCTAGTGGGCTTCTACCTAGTAAAGTATGCATAAAAAGATAGGGCAGAAGTCAGTGCTAATGTGAGAGTGTCCTAGAATTGAAGGGATTTGTTGTCAGAGGTAGGTAGAAGTTGCAGCACACAAGTAGGCTATTCCCTTCAACCTGGTCTTGCTGCTGAATGGTGAGGAAAATAGGAGAGAATTTGAGATAAATAAAGGAGTAAGCTCAACTGGGGTGGGGAAGGTGTGGTAGTGTGGAGGGATGTCACCAGATATGGGCTATAAAAAGCCCACAGGTTTTGGCACCGAAGGATACAGTTTCAGTCCGAGATCGCCCACAACCCCTATTTGCGTAGACCATTTGGTAGATACTTTTAACTTTGTGCCTAGTAAGGAGCTTTGCTTATAGGTAGTCCATAAGTGGCCAGCACAGGACATTCTTTAGAGAATCTACAATAAGACAGAGATATTCAGTCAATCAGACTTACACATAGCAACATGGGTTGGCCATTCTGCCATTTAATCAGACCATGGTTGAACTGAACCTTAGATCCATTTATCCATCTTGCTTGTACTATCTGTTTTCCTTGTGTTGAATTGTCAGTTATTTTGGAGTGGGTAGTGTTCTCATCTCTATGTAACAGCCTGTAGCTTCAAGTCCTGTTTGAGAGATTTGAATACCTGATATTGGCAGAGGCTCCCAGCGAAGTGCTGAGGCAAACATCTTTGGTTCTGATGCTAAACTGTGCTGAGGTCCACCTTCTCAGCTGGATATAAAAGGTCCCATCGTGTTGTGTAGTTAGCAGTTTTAACTCAAAGTCCTGAGATGCTGCTGCAAAGAATTGGCTATCAAGCCTTTTAGCCAATGATTCAGGGAATGTCCCTGATTCAGGAGATGTCATCCCCGCCCTCTCTGTGACACATCATAGCAGCCCAGAGGGTTCAATGCAGAATTAGGGGATTCCTTGTGGGAATTCCCCTTTGTGGTTCCTGCAGCAACTAAGACATTGTTCTGCAAAATGGCATATTGTCCCTGACCCTGCTTTGCTTCAGTGGGAGGGCAGCAAACACAGAATGAATAGTACTTCTGTTTCTTCATCATTGTCCAGACCATGTAATACAGCCAGCTGATCTAACTCTACAAACTGGCTGTTTGGATCCTTTCCCATTTCCAATCTTGAGAACTTTTCAGCCATACCCTGCAACTTGTCCGGGGTATAGGGCCCCACCATCTCCTTATCCATTTGTGGAGCATTATTCATTGACACAGGTAACATTCATTTCTGGTGTCTTCATCCTTCAGTTCCTTTTCAGTATCTTCCTTTGCTTTCCCTCCTTCCGTTGCATACCATAAACACCCATTTTATTTTTAACTTCTTTTTCAACTTTTTAGTTTTGTCCTAAAATCTGTGAGATCTGTTTGTGCCTCCCAGGTTCGGCATCATTCCTCCAGCAAACACCGGTGGACAGTCTTCAGATTTGCACACAGCTTTTTAGCTTCCTGCACCCTATGTGCTTTTGTATATTCCTCCTGTGCTCTGGAGTTGCATTGCCTTTGATGATTCCCACATAGACTTTACATGAATTACAATCAACTGTACCACTTTTCCTATTCTACCGCAGCTTTTTGCTGTTGCCATTTTTCCTCAAGTTCCATCATTAGCCTATGGACAATGGCTTCCCTTTCTTCTAATTTCTGTTTCAGTTGTTCCTTACCAAGTGTGTGGCTTGGATTTTTTGATGTGCTATCAGCCAGAGGGCTTTTTCTACGATTACCTTCCACGGTGACCACATCCACCATCTGCCTCATCTGGCAGATTCTTACTCTGTCAGATCATCCGGACACACATTTAATGAGGGATAACTTCCAGACTGGACTGCATGCTGAGTCATATTTCTGTTGCTACGCTCTCCTGACTGGCTCACCAGGGTCTATTCTGATCACTTGGGTTTGAAAGGCTCCTCTGGACCGCAATAAACCAAAATTCAAGGACTTTGCCCAGAACAAACACACATTGCTATTCGATTTCTTTTACACGTTTATTGAACAGTTCAATAATATTCACACCAGGGAATGCCCACTCTGCATTACAGTTGCTTAGTTACCCTGAGAAACAGACAGGATCAGATGGTCAGTCCATCCTCCTTTCAGTTGGTCAGGCTATTCCCTAGTCCTTGTCTGGCTGCAGCAACAGCCCCAAGTTTAATGAGCACCTATGTTCATATAGATCTCTGCTTCCAACCCAGCCCCATACACACTTTGCAAATGGGCCTCTTCTCCAATAGCAATAGGCCTATTTTCACTCCTGGCTATCTCCCCAGAGCAGAAAGGTCTCAGCTGCCCAACTTTCTCCTGGAACTCATGTCAAAGCGTTGAAGAGTCATATTGGACTTGAAATGTTAACTCTGTTTCAGTCTCTGCAGATGCTGCCAGACCTGCTGAGTTTCTCCAGCAGTTTCTATTTTCATTTCTTATAGACCTGTTAATTTCCATTGAAACCGGGCTCCGACTGGTGTAGCCGTGAGTTCACACCCTGTTTTTTCCGTCTGGGTCATGTGATGGAGGTGGGGGTGCTGGGGAGAAGAGCCTTCTCCACATCTGTGTTCTTCTCCCCATCTGTCCCCTGTTTTACCGAGAATCAATGCACAGGAGTCACTGCAAAAATTCTACTTCATATTTTGCACATCATATTCAGCTTTGAGCAGAACAGAATTAAACTGCAAGAAGAAACCACAATTGTCACTTGACCTTTGTTTAGACAGCTGTGTAACATTAGCAACACACCTGGACACAGCATCAACCGTTCATTATTAACATATTTGTAAAAGTTAGCCTATGTTGTGAGGAAAATGTACAGTCTAGGTCAACAGTTCACCTTAAACTTATAGTTCTAAGCTGAGCACTTAGCAATTCGAGGTCAAGCTTCCCAGAGCTCTGCATTTATGTTAGTTGTATAAATGCAGCCTAACAATTATATGCCTCTAACAGCTTCACATTGGCCCTACTAGCTTCTGCTAAGTCTGGAAATAATACCAGCAAAAGGCGATTGTGTGCCTAGCATTTCCCTAAATTCATCAAAAGGTTTCCTCAATGCAACAACCCTTTTTATTATATTCAAAATTCAGCAGCTGCCCACATATCTCATCCAAAAGATAACAGATAAAATTGAGCAGCACTCCATCAATACTGTACTGTGAGTGTTAGCCTAGATTAGGTACTCCAGTCTCTGCAGTGGGGTTCAAATCCACAATCTTGTAATGCTACCCAATGATACACTGCTGACTCTTTAGTTCATTGGCTACCACACCTATGTCATGGTTAGACATAGCAGAGACTTAGAGGGAACCTCATATTACACAGTTAGTTATTGTATTTCACCTGACCCTCCATTGTCAGGCTCACTGTCAATCAATAACACGAACAAGTTCTTTGCTCTACATTAAACAGGCTGGAAATTATCTCTCTTCAATGAGCTGATGTTATCTGGAGCAACACCTGCAGTGTTACAATTGGCCTCAGTATTCCTGAGATGCAGAAAAGATGATGTTGGGGGGTGGGGGAACAGTGATATCTGTCAGAATTCACACTTCTCAATCCTTTTAGTATCCTCTTAGTTATGATGCCAGGTGCAGGCTTTGAAAGAGTGAAGACATCCTGAGAATGATATCACAATCTGGTAGAACACTGAAAGCAAGAAGAGGAGGAGGAGAGTGGGTGGAGTTTGAATTGATTGGAAAATGAAAATGGGACAGAGCCTTGTACCAATTGGTGGAAATAGAACAGGAGAATTTTTGACAAAGGGTCACTGGACTCTGCTTTCTCTCCACTGACCTACTGAGCTTTTCCAGCAATTTCTATTTTTGTTTTTGATTTACAGCATCCACAGCCCTTTTGGTTTTTAGGAGGGCTTTAGGATCTGGTACACACATAGATGGCTACTTGAACATGCACTGACCACTGAAATTTCCATAATTTGGTTTATTTTGACTGAATTTGTCTTAATTCATTTGTGACAACCACAGAAGCCAGGTTGAGAATTGCTCAGTTTTACAATGCAGATGTCATAATTGGGCATTTGATTGTGCAGTGAATAACAAATTATTGATAAACTCACAACACTTATCCAGCATTCTCTGTTTGTCCTTTTCATTTGCTTCATTTTCTTGCATTGTAAGGTTAATGAAAATAATAATGTGTCTATTTAAATGATACTGTAAAATCCATATGTCGGAAGTTGCGTTTGATAATGCCTGGGTGGAAGAAAGCGGTTTCCAAGGAGAGGCACCAAGACAGCGCTGAAATGTCCAAGCTTAACTATAGCACGTTAATTGCGTCTAAATTATAAGGTTATAGATTCAAGTTCTACTCGAGGACTCGAACACAAAAATCAAGGTTGACCTTCAATGCGGTACTGAAGGAGTACTGTTGAGCTTGAGGTGCCATCTCTTGATGAGACATTAAACCGAGGTAATGTCTGTATTCTCAAGTGGACATAAGACATCCTGTGGCACCATTTGGAGAAACAGCAGAGTTATCCCGAGTGATCTGGTCAATACTTACCCTTCAACCAACTTTAAAATAGATTAACTGCTCGTTATCATAATGCAGTTTGTGGGAGACTGCTGTGTGCATATTAGCTTCTTTATTTCTTGTGTTATGCTGGTGACTTTACTTAACTGGCTGCAAAACACTTTGGGATGTCTGGAGATCATGAAAGGGGCTGCAAAAATGCAATTTTGGTTTTCTTTTTAGCAAAGATGGACAAAAAGTGACTAAGCCGAAGGGCCTGTACTGCGCTGTAATGTTCTATGTTCTATAAGGTCTATAAAGGAGAATTACTCTATTCAGATCTAAAAATGATGAAACAAGTTCAACAGACACCTGTATCTCCTCCAAGGCCGCTATGAGCTTCTGAATGAGCAACATTTCTGAATGCATTGCTTACAAATCGTCCTGCTGGTTGTCATTGCAGCAGGCATCATCCATTAACTCCCAGAGGATCCGGACCATTGTGCAATTACTGCTGCCATCCAGAGAAAGCCTGTGGAGCTCTGGAGTGGACAAATGCTATAAACAAACACGCCAGCTCTGAGTAAAATGTCACCATGTACCGCAATAAAAGCATATGTAGGCTCTTGTTCAGCTTGGCACATTCATAGCCAAACCTTCCTTTTCAGAACAAAAATAAAATTTTGTTTATTCTACTCAATGTAGAAAATACACAACACATTGATGGGAATTCCAGTTCAAGACTGCTGTCTCCTCACGACACCAACTTGAAATTAGTAGCAAAATATCTGAAGGTATCTCACCGGAAGATTGATGGATAAAACGTGAACCACATCGGAGATATTTGGACAGAAACTTGGTCAAAGTGTTAAGTTTTGAGAAATGTCTTAAAAGGGAGGAAGAGAGAGATTTGAGGTACAGAGAGATTTCAGAGGGAATTCAAGCTATTATTTGCAGCAGTCTTACTGACCTGGGAGAAGGTCATATCTGCATATTGTCTTTTTCAGGAGGTTATCACATAGTGTGTGACTGCCTTATCTAGGTTTACTATACTCATACATTCCCCCTGTTCAGTATCAGTTTAGTTTGATTCTCAGTTTACATGGTAATAGGCTGGTGGTGATATTAATAGTGTAAATCTCTCTGATGCAATGCCAAGGGTTTTTTTTCCTCTCCCTCAAAGTTCAAAAGGGAATTTAAAGTACAGATGACAGGGCTGTCAGTACACACAGGATAAACTGGACACATGTCAGTTCCTGATTAGAACTGCACCCAGAGAAATTACAGAGAACGAGCGCTTCACTGGTCAGTCACCAGGACAAACATGCTCATTAAATCGAGCCCATGTCAGTCGCTTGTAAGCCACAGGAGGAATAGAGATAGCCAGCAGGTTGTGAGAGAAAGAGGCAAAGAGAGCTCGTGCTACAGGAAGCCGATTATCAGAGGGCAGTGCATGACTCTCCTGCCTAGCACTCCAAGGTGAGCTGGTGAGATAACCGGCTAAAAGGATGCAGCTGTCAGCAAGATGATGAAGCAAGTTTGAGAGCGACTGACTGCATTGATTCTGCGCCTATACACTTTTGTAAGAGGTGCCTTACTTCTCCTTGCTTGACAATGCAACTTGTCTGTCTGTTAAAGGAACACTGATTCTTTAATCAGTTATTAATAGTCACCGCCGTCCTGCACCCCAACCCCACCCCGCAACATGTATTTTAATTTCGTTTGAAGTGTCCACAGCAACTCAGTGAGCCTCACTCATCTTGGCAGCAGGAATAGGTTCAATCAGAGATAATAAGAACTGCTGATGCTGGAGTCTGAGATAACAGAGTGTGGAGCTGAAGGAACCCAGCAGGCCAGGCAGCATCAGAGGAGCAGGAAAGCTGATGTTTCGGGTTGGGACCCTTCTTCAGAGATTTTCGAAGAAGGGTCCCGGCCCAAAACATCAGTTTTCCTGCTCCTATGATGCTGCCTGGCCTGTTGTGTTCCTCCAGCTCCACATTGTGTTATCTAGGAGTAGGCTCAAGCTCTATGCCTGAGGCTTGAGTAACAAATCCAAGCTGATACTCCCAGTGCCACTTTCCAGATGCCATCCTACAACTCACCCGCTTCATCCTCGACCCCCATGTTTTCACCTTCAACAACAAGTTCTTCATCCAGACACATGGAACAGCTATGACGACTAGATTTGTGCCCCAATATGTCAGTATTTTCATGCACAAGTTTCAGCAAGACTTCTTTGCCGTACAGGATCTCAGACCAAAGCTATACACTGGATATATTAACGACATTGTCTTTCTTTGTACTTATGGAATCGCTGAAACAACTACATAGCGATATCAACAAATTTCATCCCACCATCAGACTTACCATGGACCATTAGAAGCAGTCTCATTCTTGGACACACCCATCTCCATCAAAGACGGAACCTCAGTACCTCACTGTACTGCAAGCCTACAGATAACCTCATGATGCTGCACTTCTCTAGCCTCCACCCTAAAGATATTAAGAAAGCCATCCCCTATGGACAAGCCCTACACATACACAGGATCTGCTCAGATGTGGAGGAATGTGACAGACACCTGAAGGTGTTGAAGGATGTATTTGCAGATACATTCTATTTTGTTCAAAAAGCACATAATTTGTAGATACAGTCAGTCAATGGAGCATTTTACAAATTCCTGTTTTGGAAATAAAACCAGTCTGACTCCAGGTTGATAGAGACAGATTCTAAACAAGGCCTCACAGCTAAAATGCATTGTCTGATCTGAGATGTCACCCCTTGTATACCATGATCAAACCTTTAGTTATCTCGGGGCAATGACTTGAAAGAAATTCTGGGATTTGCATTTTAATCAATCAAAACCTTCATCTCCTTTCTAACTGATTAAAGATTTAACAGGAGGGAGCCAGCCATTCTGGGTTTATTAAATACATTCGCATCAGTTGCACGATCCTTTGATCTTTTACTTATAAATTCTGCATCTTGATACCTCCTCTCTCATTACACCTGAGGAAGGAACCAACACTCCAAAAGCTAGTGTTTCCACATAAACCTGTTGGACTATAACCTGGTGTCCTGTGATTTATGACTTTGTCCAATCCAGTTCAACACCAGCACCTCCACATCATCAGCACTGTGGTTACACTGTGAGAGCCCCTGTCTTTTGGATGAGGCAATAAACAGACATCTCTCAGGTGGATATGAAAGCCCCCATATCACTGTTGTACAAGTCAGAGTTCTCCCAGTGTCCTGGACCAAAACTTGTTCCTTAGTCCAAATGGATTCTCTGGCAATTATCTCATTACTGTCTGTGGGATCTTGCAGTCCTAAAATTGTTGTGTAAGGGTTTCAGGATCCTGGAGCAGCCTCATGATTGTGTCACAGAGGTTTACATCACTAAGCATAAGTACCACAATGTGGGTGGATTTGGACGCAAAGGAATATACTGGAAGACACACTAGAGTAAGAATCTCTGGAAGGAACACAGAAAGCGTGTGGGACTCGGCAGATGAAGATGATAGGTTAGTTTTTACCTAAAGCAACTATAAGATCAGAGTACTATCGTAATATTTTGTATTAACGTATAGTAGGGATAATTTGAAGTCTAAGCTTGAAGACTGGCTTAACTGCTTTTTCCTCAACCAGACTATAAAGAACACAGACACTTAGGGCTGAATCTTATGTTCTTGGTTAAGTGAGAGTTGTGTTGAGCTTTTTGGAGGGATTCTCACCATGAGACCCAATGAGCCCTCTCGTGGTATCTTACCAAACTACCTACTTGCCCCATTGGCATCCCTCACATCTGATTTTAACACCATCTTACCACGCAGTGTTCCTGGAACAACACATCACTCACTGGATATCCATCAAAAGACCAGCATTCTTGTACTCTGCCAACTTCAAGAGGCCACTGTACATTGGCAGAAGAATAGCACAGCAACCACAAAGCCATGCTGCCTATGGTACACAGTTAACATGGCTGGCATTCCCTCGCAGATGCAGCCCCATTCTCTCACCCTAGTCAATGTTTGACCAACATGTTACATACTTTAGATACACCTTTAGATACACCTTGTCTAAATATCTTCTCTAAGCATCTGAGTCTATTTCCCAGTGTCCTAGGCCATCCATATCTTGTCATTATCCAGCAGGGGAACATCACACAAAGACAAACATTAGGACAAACATAAGTCTTTATTAACAGTCAGCAAAAGAGAAGACAAAGTAAACAAATACAGGCTGCAGTTCCCACCCAAAACGTGGACCAAATGTTGACCATCCAAGATGCTCTCTTCACCTGGAACTATTAATATTAATCAGATCCTCTCAGCCCAATATCACCCAGTGCATCAGAGTTCTGTCATCCATGAGGAGAACTTTTTCCAGCTCGATGTCCTCATCCTTTTCCTTGTACAACTTCTCACATTCCTCTGGCTCCTCAACATTTTTCACATTGCCTCGTTGTCTGCTCCAATTGCAGGAACAAAGTTTGTCAGGATGGTGTAGCATGCTATGTGCGAATTGTATTGAATGGTCCTCCCCAAAATGCTCCAAGCTGTGGAACTGCAACTTCAGCAGCCCTATTGCAGCACGGTAACACAGTGGTTAGCACTGCTGCCTCACAGCGCCAGGGACCCGGGTTCGATTCCACCCTTGGGTGACTGTCTGGTGGAGTTTGCACATTCTCCATGTGTCTGTGTAGGTTTCCTCCCACAGTCCAAAGATGTGCAGGTTAGGTGGATTGGCCATGCTAAATTGACCGGCAGTGTCCAAGGGGGTGCAGGCTAGGCGGATTCACCAGGGTAAATGTGGGGATATAGGGATAGGGTCAGCAGCTAGGTCTGGGTGGAATGCTGTTCAGAGGGTCGGTTCTGACTCAATGGGCTGAATGGCCTACCTCCACGCAGTAGGGATTTTATGATTCCAGCATGTGTACCAGCTTGGTGAAGGTGCCATGCCAGCTGAGTAATCAACACATACTATCTAAAACAGTGTGCCTGAGACTCTCCTGCCCCTTTCCCATCCCAGACCAATCTCAACCACTCCACTTTCCACTGCACTCATTGGAGTCCAATATCAAATTTACGTGCCATTTGATGCAGCAATGTTTCCCTGATCCCTTGGTACATTTGGAAGTTCCACAAATGCTTTTGGCCAGTAATCACCTCCTTTAAAGTTATTGCTGTTAACTTCACGATCACTGAGATGACAATGTATGTTTGGCTGGCACCAATGGCATGATGTAACTCACCTTTGACCCATGGCTATTTCAATCTAGTAGGATCAGGGCAGCAGATATGTGGCAATACCACCACCTGCAAGATCCCCTCCAAACCATTCACCATCCTGATTCAGAAATCTATCAATATTCTTTGTCACTGGGTCAAAATCCTGGAATTCTCTCCCTAAGAGCATATGGATCACCCTATTGTTCATGGACTGTTGCGGTTCACAAAGGCAGCTCACCACCATCTTCTCAAGGGCAACAGGGATAGACTATAAAAATTGCTGGCCCATTCAACAATGCCCATGTCTCACAAGTGAACAAAAATAATTAAAAATAAAGAAACACATTCCCTCTGCGTGCATTATATCTGTACAAAGAAATGTTTGCAACTGAATTGTAGCTAGAGTATGAAAACCTATGCTTCATGTATCCCTTTCAATGTCCAAAACTCCAGGATACATGGATCTTGACTTTAGACCAGCAATACCAACCCTGGGCATTGACTGAGACGTTTTCCAGTCACATTGTCCAGCTACAGAATAGCAAATGAGGGTAGGGAACTCAGCTAGCAGTGGACACAATCAACACCAGACCCTGCCTGGTCACAAGTTACCCTCCCCAGAGTCTCCATGTCCCCTTTTACCTTGCACTACATCAATATCCCATTTCCAACCATTCCTCCAATGTGGAAATCCAGCACATGAAATTTTGTCTTCAACTGTCCTGACTGCCCCTGAAATCTGACATTACATCTTAATGATGTTCTCCCTGTGGAGGACACCTCCTTCCATAGATTCCCATGTCCTCCAATTCTGTTCCATGTAACTCCCAGTCACTTTGAACTTCCCCCATAACCGTCCCCCGATAGCCTCCACAAATTCCTTCAATGGACAGAAACATACAGAAATCCATGACTGTATTCACCACCGACCTCTGACCGCCTTCAACAGGCAATCCCTCGACATCATTGACCAGATCCCATCTGTTGTCTTTGCAGCTTTCTAGCTGATGATAGGGCATTCCTCTGACTGCTGCTGCTGGCCCGACAGGATAGGCTATTGCCTACTCCCTGGACTGCGGTTGGACAAGATTCCTCTGACCATGAATGTCCCAAGCTGATGACTGCTGTGATCACGCCCTTCAGATACGTGTGTGGACTGCGCCCCTGACTGAGGGTACTGGTACCCCCGACCAATAGCACCCCCACTCCTTGACTGGACTGACTCTCACCAGTTACAACCATGGCCATTTGGTTGAATAAACGTGTGGTGTGTTTGCTGTGCAGACAGCTGGCACGTGCTGTAGGTGTTAGGTTGATGTCTTGGTGTGCTGTGCATTAAGATGTCTCACAGATTATCACCGACAAGCAGCCTATCTGTGTACCTGCGCCAATGAAATTGTCAATGTTCATATCTGTGGGCGAGGACTGCTGCCCTGAGACGCTGTGTGCTGTTGATCAACATGGAGGTTCCTTGCATCCGGTGAGCTGAATTCGCCAGGTACTTGCTCTGACTTTCCATGTCAAGATTTCTCAATGTCTAGCTTGTTTGGAAGATAGGAAGTTGAATGTTAATAAGATGAGTTGTGGAGTTAATAAGACATTACAAAAGATATAATCCATCCTAACTGGCAACTCTATGCTGCCTAGCAAGAAACTCACCTCACTAATTGTAAAATGGAGTGAGATACTCATGACAGGCCTTGCGAGACGTCTCTCTGATTCTGTCACAAATCTTCCTGTAGCCCATGTCACTCAGACCCCTGTAAAATTCTACCATATAGTGTGGCATCAAACCACATGATAAAAGATTTACTGTATTACAGCATTGGCTGTGAAGCCTGTTGTAATGTTCAAATGCTGTGAAATGGGCTATATACTGGCAAGTTAATTCTTTTTCTTTCTCTTCAAATTTCACTTGTCGACCTGGAATGGGTGTCTGCTGGGTGTTGATGGAACTGAGGTTTAATGTATTTCTTTTCTGTTCCCCAGCATTAGAAAACTACAGAACATTCTTTTCGCCGGGCCACTCAACAATTCTCCAGAGGAACATGACTGAAAGCATGAGACTAAACTGAGGAGAAATGCAAATGCCAAGCTGCATTGCATCACTTTGTGACACAGCTTGTTGATGTACAATGGGTTCCCAAGCAAACACTGCATTCTGGGACATTATGACCCTCAGCAAAGCCACAGTAATAATGATTTCTGGAAAGAGGAAATGGGACTAAAAAACGGGGCACATTTTCACAGATACCAGACAGGAAGTTTTTTTGGAAGAATAGAAAATACATTGGGAATCAATATTTTATATTTTAACAGAGCAATTCTGAGGCATTTCTTAAAGCTACAGACTAAGCAAACTTATTAATTGTAGGCAAGTGCTGGGTAATAAATAGGGATTCACTTTGTGCTATTATAAACAGATGCTGACTTAACTTGTAGTTGTTGGGTTAGAAGGTGCTTGCTTGTATTTTGGAAATGTGTAAATAAGTGCTTATAAAAATGTGTAATGATAGGCTCCAATTAGATTATTTGCTGATTGTTTCTGGAATACAGCAAAACTGGTCACAGCTAATATTCTCCAATTGGCTTAAATGCAGCATTGATTCAGAACTTGTAGATTATTAGTGTTTCAATCCTTAAATAATAGAAGAAGCATTAAGGCACAAATACATGCAATAGCATTAACAGAAATCCAATATATATTGTTAATTTTTTTACATCCAAACCGTCTTTGGCCCCCTCAAGCTGAAGATAGAGCAAGCTGTCTTGATGATGATAATGAACACTTAAATTAAACTAAGTAAGAAAAGCTGCCACAGACCCAGCAGACAATAGGGCTGCTCCCTCATTGGAGAGATGTGACTGGTGGTGAGTTTAACCTGAGGGTCACTATGGCATGTTTGAGAAGGTGGGACAGTCACTGTAACCTCAGCACAGGAATTGAACCCAGCATTGCAAACTAGCCATCCAAGCTAACTAACCCGGGATAAACATCAACTGTGCCTGGAAGACCAGCAACTCAATGAAAGATGCTCTTTGGTTTGCCCAGAATTTGTTGGTTTCCCACAGCAAGGAGTTGATCCTGATCGAGTGTTGCAGACTGATACATTCCAAGGTCCAGGACTACATGCTAAGGGATGTACTAAAACTTGGGGCAGCTGATGCCAAGGGGAAAGACCACTTCTGAGGACTTTCTGCCAAAATTAAATGAGGGTCTGTTCAGCTATTAGATCCTCCCAGTGCCTCGAATGTATGTAAATATAGTCTTGTACAAGTAAGAAATATCTTGATTTTGTTTGTTCTCCATAAAAAAGAATATACAGCATTGAACTGCTCCAGGGACAATGCATGCATAATCAAGATTTTTTATGAATAGATCATAGAATCCCTAAAGTGTGGAAAAAGGCACTTTGGCCCAACAACCTTCAGACATCCTACCCAGACCCATCCCCCTATAACCCACCTAACCTACACATCCCTGAATGCTATGGGCAATTTAGCATGGCCAATCCACATAATCTGCACATCTTTGGACTGTGGGAGGAAACCCACACAGACATGGGGAGAATGTGCAAACTCCACACAGACAGTCGCCTGGGGGTGGAATTGAACCTGGGCTCCTAGTGCTGTGAGGCAGCAGTGCTAACCACTGAGCCAATGTGCTGCCCCAAAGTATAAAGTATATTTTTGAAATAAAAAGAAATCCTGTAGCACTATTTTGGAGATGAGCAGTGGAATTATTCCTGGTGTTCTTGATCATTTTATATTCCTCAGTCAATATCACTCAGCACAGAATATCTGATCAATGTCACATTGTTGTTCATTGGAAATTGCTGTGTCCAAATTAGCTGCCTTATTTCCTACATTACAACAGCGATATCATTTAAAATACTTCATTGATTGAGTTATTTATTGTCATGTGCACCGAAATACAGTGAAAAGTTTTGTTTATGAGCAGTATAGGCAGATCATAGTAAGCAAAGGATGTACAGATCAAAAAGACTTAGACAGAGGCAAACAGGTTACATTGTACAGGGCATGTGCTAGGTGAGATCAACGTTAGCAAGATCAGCATTATTTGAGGCTAGAGAGACCATTCATCAGTCTAGTAATGGCCAGGAAGAAACTATTCCTGAACCTGCTTGTGTGTGTGTTCTGGCTTCTGTATCTTCTGCCCGACGGAAAATGTTGTAGGACATCATTACCGGGGTGCGATGGGTCTTTGATGATGTTGGCAGCCTTCCGTGGCAGCGAGCCTTGTAAATGGAGTTCATGGATGGAAGGTTGGCTTCCGTGATGGTCTAGCTGTGCGCCATCATCCCCGTGCCTAAGAAAACCCATGCAGTGTGCTTTAATGACTACTGCCCAGTGGCTCTGATCTCAATAAACATGAAGTGCTTTGAGAGACTGGTCATGGCCTGCATCAACTCCAGTCTCCCAGCTCACCTCGATCCCCTACAATTTGCCTACTGACATAACAGATCCACAGAGGATGCCATATCTCAAGCCCTGCACTCATCCCTGGAACATCTGGATGTCAAAGACACCTACATCAGACTCCTGCTCGTTGACTACAGCTCCACCTTCAACACCATTATCTCCTCCAGACTGATCTCAAAACTGCGTGACCTTGGTCTCGGCTCTGTCCTCTGCAACTGGATCCTCAGCTTTCTGACCCACAGACCGCAATCAGTGAGGATAGGTAACTGCACCCCCTCCACAATAACACTCAACACTGGAGCCCCCCAAGGATGCATCCCCAGCCCCCTACTGTACTCCCTGTACACCTAAGACTGTTTTGCCAAATTCCAAATGCCATCTACAAGTTCGCTGACAACACCACCGTAGTGGGACAGATATCTAACAATGATGAGTCAAACTACAGAAGGGAGATAGAGGGCTTGGTGACGCGGTGCAATGAAAACAATCTGTCTGTCAATGTCAGCAAAACTAAAGAACTGATCATTGACTTCATTGGCTGATAAAGCACTTTAGGACATGGCAAAATTGTGAAAGGCACGATTGAAATGCAAATCTGTTTTTAATGACAATGATACGACTACCCTGCTATGTTCCTGAAGATATAAAACACGACTGATGAATCAACGATTGAATATTCTCGGAGCATAGCCCTGCATAAACCATTCATGCTGAACGTGTTTAACGTGTTACCAGCTCTCCTCATGTGAAACTCCAGGCAGCTGCTGCTGAGTTGTAGGAAGTGACAGGCCACTCTTTACACTGACAGTCGCTGACTGGTGACTCTTCTCTTTCCAGAAGAGAAGCGGGACTTTGGTGATGTATACTGATTGACCACAGCTGCTGAAGTGGGAAACAGTGAAGCAGGACATGGTCACATTACAGGCAGCACTTTGGCTCATTTGAGACACTTCAGTAATAGTGACTCTTCATAGACAGCATTGTGTTTCTCGGCCTATTAAACGGTGCCTCTAAATATATTCCAGGATTCTCTCAATTAAAGTGTTAGTAAAGGGCCTTTCACGTATGCTGCACCATTCACTGTGTGTTTGTTTTTGGATTATGTATATTTCAGGATTATAGCTTTCACAGATATAGTCTCCTTAACTCCCTGACTGGTGTTCAGATCCACAAGTTTCAGATTTCCAGACGTTTAACATGGATGACTTCTTAAATCTACACAAACATACACTTACTCGCGCACTTAAACATTTTCCAGCAAGATCTTTGGAATGCTCATTAATTTCTTCTCCCTTGCCCAGTTGCACCATTTAAAACATTGGCTGTAACCAAACTGGAATGTGAATTGAGAACTTCTATATTCTGTTGTGCTTGGTTATACAGTCATAGAGTTATACAGCACAGAAACAGACCCTTTGATCCAACTCATCCATGCCGACCAAGTTTCCCAAACTAAACTAGTCCCATTTGCCTGTGTTTGGCCCATATCCCTCTAAACCTTTTCTATTAATGTGCCCATCTAAATGTCTGAAATGTTGTAACTGCACCCACATCTGCCACTTCCTCTGACAGTTCATTCCACATACGTACCACCCTCTGTGTGAAAATGTTGCCCCTCAGGTCCCTTTTAAATCTTTCTTCTCTCACATTAAAAATATGCTGTCTAATTTTGAACTCCCCGACTCTGGGGAATTCAGGATGCTTATCCCCAGGAATTGGAACCTTAACAAGCTGAACCCATCATGGAAGCTCCAAACACACCTTGGCCATCATTCTTTGGTTATATTTTGAGTATGAATAGAAATAAAATTCAGATCGAAAATATGCAACAGTGAATTTCCATCAACTGCAGTTGTAGCAGCCCTGAGTTCTGTGATAAGACTGTAATGAATGAGATGCAATAGACTCGCAGAATGTTTTCAGAGATAAATGATTGACCCTTGGCATGAGCCAATAGAAACTAGGAATTTCAAGATTCAATGAAGAGAGATGACTTCCTCTGGTGGGCAAATTCAGGAAAAGGGGAGTATTTGTCAATCAAGTTGGAGCAATGCCAATTCAGAGCTGAGGTTAGTAAACACAACTTTCACAGTAGCTGGTGGAAATCTGGAATTCCTTCTCCAAAAACACTGGTGAGGACAGGGGTGACTGATGATTTCAAAACTGAGATTGGTAGTGTTTTTTGTTAGCCAATGGTGCTAATGAGTAAAGAACCAGAGAGGAGAAATAGAGTTGATTACAAAAATGTCATGATCTAATTGAATGGCATAATAAACTTGAGGCTTAATGACCTCTTCACTACTATAATATCTAATGCCCATGATAAATTCAGATAAAGTTAGCTCTTATGCTAAATGAAGGCCTAAAATGGACCTTAGGTCATTGCACCAGTGAAGGACACATCAGCTGTGCTCTTCATTGCTTAGATGTTAACTATGCACAAGCTCAGGCTGGGTACTGCAGACTGTCTGTCAAGTAGTCAACCGTTCCTTTGTAGGCTCATATGTGAAAAATGAAATCTTGCGTGAGAAAGACAAGGTGAGGTCAAAGTATCACCGGCCTGATACAAACTTGGCATCCCACTTCACAGCAGTTAAAGTGTCCAGCTTCCCAAGCCTGACTCAATCCAAGAGAAGGGATGGAAGTTTATAATCTCCAAATCTGACCCATAATCTCTATCCATAGTCTCCTATTTGACTTTGAGCCAAGCTTCCAGATTGTCTATCAACTTTCACGACCTTAATATCGCCCTTTGCTCCCCCGCCTCAGCTCATCTGTTGGAGTCATCATCTATGCCAAATATTATCTCTCAACTTGACTATTCCAATGTCTTTCTCTTTCACCAGCCATCTGCTGTCTTTTCTAAACTTGAGTTCATCCAAAATTCTGCTAGCTGCCTATATCCTAACTTGCATAACTCCCATTTACTCATTCCCCTATGCTCACTGCCTACATTAGAATTCTTGTAGTTTCTCAAATCCCTCTCTATCAGTGTAATCTTGTCTGGCTCTACAACTTTACAAGATTGCTGCACTCCTCCAATACCGGCCAGTTCACACAACCTCAACATTAGATTCAAAACAGAAGTTGCTGGAAAAGGTTAGCAGGTCTGGCAGCATCTGTGAAGAGAAATCAGAGTTAACATTTCCAGTGACCCTTCCTCAGAACTAATTTCTCTTCACAGATGCTGCCAGACCTACTGAGCTTTTCTAACAACTTCTGTTTTCGTTTCTGATTTACAGCATCTGCAGTTTTTCCAGTTTTTACATTAGATTAGAGGCCTTAGCTTCAGCTACTTAAGCCTTTAGCTCTGAATTCTCATCCTAAACATCTCCTTATCTCCATCTCAAACTTGTCTTTCAGATGCTCCTTACATTCTAACACGTCTGTCCTAACAGCTTCTTTTGTGGCCTGGATCAAATGTGATATCTCCTTATGAAGCTCAGTGTCAACTTTGACCTGATAACACCCTTGTGAAACTGTTTGGGATGTTATGCAATGGTAAGGGTGTAATATAAATGCAAGGTGCTTTTTCTGTTGGTGAGGCAGCTGGGATCAATTTACCGAAAGTCTACTACAAGCAGGACTTACGTGATGCAAAGTCTCATGAGTCATGAAGAAACAAAAATGGGAAATGTGGACCACAGGGCCTTAACCAGTGTCTCAGTTGTGGTCCCTTGCAAGCTCCATTATAAGGTTGTTTCTTTGGATATTATTTCCAAATGAGACAAACATTTCACAAATGTGAGCCTGCTACTTCTGTAAATGTCACTTTTGAAACCCAGAGGGACTTCGTCCTCCATCTTTGTTTGGAGTGCAGATAGCATTTGGTGTTTGCATCCTGATCATTTGCACAACACTCACCTCTGACTTGGCATCCCAGAGTTTCTCTTTTTAAGGATCTGTCACAGGCCTGTCTCCGTCCAGTCCCTTGTGGGTGTGAACCGTTGTGATAAATGACCCCATACTGATAATGTCTTTCAGAGGGGCTATAGGATGGATAATGGATTCCTGGCTTGGCCATTCTCACTCGCTCCAACGAAGTTTGAGCTGCACTTTCTCAGATAGGAGCAAAACCACACTGGAGTTAAAATTAACATTGGACAGCATAATGCTGACCCTTAGTGCTTTTAAAATTTCATTCTTCAGCACTACAAATTCTTTACGTTGAAGTCTCCAACATTTTTTTAAAGTTGAACTTAAGACTGCTTCTCACTGGTTTCAAATTGAACCGAGAGTCATCTTTCTGGCATTAATTTTCACAGGGCTGGGAGAAAATTGTCCCGTTGGGTTGGAGATACTGTTGAGTTCAGAAGATTGAGTCATGATCTCAATCAAAATCTTTAAAATGAGAAAAAGCATTTTATTAATGAAATAGAAACTTACGGCCCTATTGGAGGAGATCATAACATGGAGGAGTAACCTTTAAAATCAGAGCTAGACCATTTGGGAAGTGTGTCAGGAATCATTGTTTCATAAAAAAGATAGTGGAAATCACCCCAAAATGTTGTGGATGCTGTAGGTCAATTGGAACTTCCGTGACTGAAGTCGATGGATACTGTTAAGTGATGTTATCAAGATATAGGGAGTTAAGAAGCATAAGTGGAGTGAAGTGCAGATCAGCCATTATCTACAATGGCAGCTTCATGAGGCACCTTTGACTTAATAAATGGTCCCAAAATGCTTTGCAAGAGCATAATAAAACAACATTTGACACCAAGGCACATGAGGAGATGTTAAGACAGATGACCGTAAGGCTGGTAGTCAAAAAGGGAAGTTTTTAAAGTAAGTCTTAAAGGAGGAGAGTGAGATTTAGGGCAAGAACTCCAGAACTTAGGGCTTGGTTGATTGATGTTACAGCTGCCAATACTGAAGTGGAGGAAATTGGGATATACTAGAGGCCACAATTTTAGAAGCGCTTTAGGAATTTCAGGAGAATGATGGAACAGACACAAGATACACCTATTGATGGCCCTGTAGAAAACCTCCGTGTACCAAAATTTTCTGGCCACCAGCAGGATTAATTTTAAATGTGTAGCTGACTGTGCAGTATTACACATAAGGTGCTGAGCCAGCGAAAACAGGTCCCAGTAGAATATTACAGCAGCTGCAGATGCTAGTTTATGCCGGTCTTGGAGACAGTCTGAATCCTATTAACTAACACTAAAGATCTGGATGGTGGAGGAGGGGGAGGGTGGAGACAGGGATGATCAGAGCAGCAGGTTGGGGCATCCTAACCTCCCCCAGGAGAAGCACACGGCATGCAGGCAGACTTCCTTTCCTGTGCGACTTAATGGCTGAAAAATGGGTTGTCGTTTCTCACTGAGCTTCCTGCCGGTGCTGGGAAGATTGCTGCATCCATCATCAACATATGCTCTGCAGTGGAAAAGGATATTCCCCTGTCATCATCCAGGTGCTTGACCAGGAATTAATCCCGGATGGTATCTTAAATAGGCAGGATCCCTTTCCTTTCCTTTCCTACAAACATGGTTTTCTCAATTTGCAACCCAGTACGTTGCTGGAGGTAGGTAGAATCTGTTCCTAATTGTGGGTTTAAGTCCCACTGCATACATTTGAGTGTGTAATCCTGGTGAACTCTCCCAGCAGAGAGCTGTGGGAGTGCTGGGTGCTATCTTTCTGATGAAACGTTGAACCAAAATTCTGCTTACCCTCTCTGATGGCAATATTGAAGAACAGCAAGGGAAACCCCTCCGACCCCCACTTGTGTACTGGCCAATATTTAACCGTCCACCAATTATCTGACCATTATCACAGCTCAGTTTGTGGGAGCTTGCTGTGCTTCATGGTTTCTATATTGCAGAAGTTACCACACTTCAAAAGAGGCCTTGCAATTACATAACAAACTGCGCAACTTCAGTAAGTCCCTATTAAGCATAGAACATTTGAAGTGTGGCGACCTTTCTACTGTAGAATTTCATAAGGACTTCATTGGTTGCAAAGTGCTTCAGTCAGTTGAGGCATCTGGTTGGAGATACAAAAAATAAGCAAAATTCTGTCAAAATTCGAACCAGACCTTTCAGGAGTTAAATTAGGAAAACCTTATAACTGTAAAAGATGATAAAAGTTAGAGATAGCAAGAACTACAGATGCTGAGTCAGAGACAACACGGTGTGGAGCTGGAGGAACACAGCAGGCCAGGCAGCATCAGAGGAGCAGGAAAGTTGACATTTCGGGTCGGGAACCTTCTTCAGAAAAAGTTAGGATTCTTTTCCTCAAATAGCAATTGTTACTAAACCAATTATAATTTTGAAACTGATATTGACTGCTTTTTTAAAAAAAATGACAGCACCAAGGGACATGGGGCAGAGGTGAGTATGTGTAGTTTAGGACACAGATCAGCCAAGACCTCACTGAATGCTGAAACAGGCCGAAGGAACTAAATGGTCTACTCCTGTCCTCATGACCTGAGGTCATGAAAGACACAATAGAAATGTGAGATTTCTTCCCTTTATTCTCATGGAGCAGTTTTATGGATTATACCTGATCTTGTTGTCTTGCTAAAGAGACGACCCTCACAATGACTGTAGGCAGACTGAGATTGAGAGGTGGGACATGTCCCAGATTGGAGCCACTACTTCCATTCCATCTGATAATGGCCACATCAGCCGGACCCAGTAATCAATGTACAACAACAACCAGTATTTACATAGCATTTTTAACGCAATAAAATATCCCAAGATACTTAATAGGAGTGTTTTAAATGAGCCATACAAGTGCTGGTAATCAAAAGCTTTTAAGAAGCATCTTAAAGGAGAACAGCAACGTAGGGAGAGAGATTTAAGGGGAAATTCCAGAGGTTAGGGACAAAGGGATTGGCCACCAGTGGTGGAGAGGTAGAAAGTGGAGGTACTCAAGAGGCCAGAATTGGAGCATTGTCAAGGATTATACAGCTGAAGGAAGTTGCAGGTCGTTTCTTCATTCGCTCGTGGGGCGTGGCCGTCGCTGGCTGGACCTGTAGTTATTGCCCGTCCCTTGTTGCCCTCGAGAAGGTGGTCGTGAGCTGCCTTCTTGAACTGCTGCAATCTACATGCTGCAGGTTGACTCGTAATTCCCTTTGGGAGGGAATTCCAGGATTTTGACCCAGTGACAGTGAATGAACAGCAATGTATTCCCAAATCAGGATTGTGAGTGGCTTGGAGTGAAACTTGCAGGTGGCGGTGTTCTCATGCCCTTGTCCTTCTAGATGGAAGTGATTGTGGTTTGGAAGGTGCTGTCTAAAGATCTTTGGTGAATTTCAGTGGTGCATCTTGTGGATATTACACACTGCTGCTACTGAGCATCAGCCATGGAGGGAGGGATAGTTTGTGGATGTGGTACCAATTGAGAAGGTTGCTTTATCCTGGATGGTATCAGAGATAGTAGGAACTGCAGATGGTCTCAGGAGCTCAGTGGTCGAGAACGCCCTCGACCATGTCTCCCGCATTTCCCGCAACTCATCCCTCACACCCCCTCCCCGCAATAACAACCAAAAAAGAATTCCCCTCGTCCTCACGTACCACCCCACCAACCTCCGGATCCAACGCATCATCCTCTGACACTTCTGCCATCTGCAATACGACCCCACCACCAAAGGCATTTTTCCTTCCCCACCCTTATCTGCTTTCCGGAGGGACCACTCTCTCCGTGACTCCCTTGTCCGCTCCACACTCCCCTCCAGCCCCACCACACCCGGCACTTTTCCCTGCAACCGCAGGAAGTGCTACACCTGCCCCTACACCTGCTGCCTCACCCCCATCCCAGGCCCCAAGAAGACTTTCCACATCAAGCAGATGTTCACCTGCACATCTGCTAATGTGGTATACTGCATCCGCTGTTCCCGTTGTGGCCTCTTCTACATCGGGGAAACCAAGCGGAGGCTTGGGGACCGTTTTGCAGAACACCTATGCTCCGTTCGCACTAAACAACTGTACCTCCCAGTTGCAAACCATTTCAACTCCCCCTCCCATTCCTCAGATGACATGTCCATCCTGGGCCTCCTGCAGTGCCACAACGATGCCACCCGAAGGTTGCAGGAACAGCAACTCATATTCCGCTTGGGAACCCTGCAGCCCAATGGTATCAATGTGGATTTCACAAGCTTCAAAATCTCTCCTCCCCCTACCGCATCCCAAAACCAGCCCAGCTCATCCCGGCCTCCCACCTATCCCCTCCTCCCACCTCAAGCCGCACCCCCATCTCCTACCTACTAACCTCATCCCACCCTCTTGACCTGTCCGTCCTCCCTGGACTGACCTATCTCCTCCCTACCTCCCCACCTACACTCACCTTTACTGGCTCCATTCCCGCCTCTTTGACCTGTCTGTCTCCTCTCCACCTATCTTCTCCTCTATCCATCCTCTATCCGCCTCCCCCTCTCTCCCTATTTATTTCAGAACCCCCTTCCCCTCCCCCATTTCTGAAGAAGGGTCTAGGCCCGAAACGTCAGCCTTCCTGCTCCTACGATGCTGCTTGGCCTGCTGTGTTCATCCAGCTCTACACCGTGTTATCCTGGATGGTGTCAAGCTTCGTGAGTGCTTTTGGAATTGCACCCATCCAGGCAATGGGGAGGATTCCATCACATTCCTGACCTGTGCCTTGTAGATGGCGGACATGCTTTGAGAAATCAAGAGGTGAGTTCCTCACTGCAATATTCCTAGTTTGTGACCTGCTGTTGTAGCCACTGCATTTACATGGCAAGTCTAGTTGAGTTTCTGGTCATAGGAGACCTCTATGGTGTATGGGTAATTCAGTATCACACAAGGCAGTGCAGGCACAGTTAAGCCAACAGAGATCAGCATCAGAGATAGTAGGAACTGCAGATGCTGGAGAATCCGAGACAACAAGGTGCAGGGCTGGATGAACACAGCAGGCCAAGCAGCATCATAGGAGCAGAGAGGCTGACGTTTCGGGCCTCGACCCTTCATCTGATGAAACGTCAGCCTCTCTGCTCCAGAGATCAGCATCAAACTGGGGAATGGAGTTGCTTCATTAAGTATTGGTATTGCTTGGGTCCCACTGCTTTGGTAGGGGTACATGTTATAAGACACTTTGACTTCCAATCAAGTAATGACAAGAAGCATAAATATTGGAACACCTTCGCCTCCCATGTCATGTAACCTGAGATTAACTTTCTCCAAGTGCTGTCTTCGGTGGAATCATAAAGCAAAATGAAAGAACTTGCATTTTCAAAGCACCTTTGACCACATGCTTAGATCCATTGAAGTATTTTTGAAGCTTAGATGCTTTTGGAATACAGGAAATGTAGGAACCAATTTTTCCGTGCTTTTTTTAAAATTGGTGGTCATGGGATCTTTCCCATCCACCTGCGAGGACATAGTTTGGCACCTCCTCTGAAAGGTGGTAACCCCCAGTAGTGCTTCACTCCTTCACTGCTGCACTGACAATGTGAGGCTGGGTGTATACAATCAGTCTTTCTGATATCACCCACAATGGCCCAAGAGGAAATCCCGCCCATATGTGATAATGACACCCGTCAACTTATTGTTGGGACAGAGTGGCATGCGACAAGCACGTGTGTGCAGCAGAGAGGAGAAACTGACTGTATGCAACATGCCTCAGTTATCCTTTTTCAGCCTGAAAACATGCAAGTAACTGGGAATGTCAGCTCAGGAATCATTGGAAGGAATCCAGCATCTGCAAAATGCAAGCCTATGCACATTGGAATTTAATTTATGCAGTCTGAACTGAGTAAGAGGCTTGTTTTATTTCTTCCAGGAAAGTATTGTGCTTGAGTCCTAAGACAGGATGATTACGTTGAACTGTGCTTTGGGGGTGGGTGTGAGTGATAATTTCTTAAACTAAGGAGGATTTTGAAGACTGTTTCTCTTTTGTGATTGCAGGATTCTCAGCACTGCAGCTATTATGCACATTCCAAGATCTTTCCCACACGCTGCACTCAAAAGATCCCCTCGTGATGGTAGGGTATATATATTTTTTTGGGTCTGGGCGCCACTCTTTTCTTCATTGTGCAACTTTCATCTGGCGAGAGAGAAAAGGGACCCATTGTGCAACAGGGCATTTGAATGAAGGCGCTGTGGAAAAAAGAAGGGGGAGCCGATTGCAAATTATAAACGGTGCTTGTTGATAGCTGATTGTCTTGAGTGCAGCTGCACAAAGCCTGAACAACAGGGGAAAGAAAAGAACTGCAGACTAACTGACGCCGGGCCTTCAATTCTCCCACCCAGGCTACAGCAACTCCAGCATTGTTTCCCTGCCCTTGTCCCTACCACCTGATCTGTAACTGTGTGGGAAGTAATGGAATCTGAAAGCTATTGAAAGTTATAGGAGCTGCACTGTCTACAGATTAAAATCACTGCAACTGTGAGTTGAAAGGGTTCATTTTTGTTTCAACGCAAGGCCTCCAGTTCGAAGCTCTCTGTATAGCTCAGTGAATAAGTTCTTTGCCTGACATGGGAATAGGAAGATCCCAGGCCCATCCTTGTGGTCTATGATGGTTTAACTATTCTCTACTGAGTATTAGCTGTGGGATGGGTGGGGCAAGGAGATCCTGTGGTCCTTAAGCAGAGGTAAGGATGGTGGAAAAAAAGTAATGATTATGGCTTCTGATGATAATCAACATTATAACCGCTGTAGCTATGATCACAGCCACTTCCTGAACCATCACCGATCACCTTACATTGCCCCTCCATTCTCATTGTATCAATCACAGACATGGCCATCTCTGATCACTTCTTTGTAGTCCTCATTGTTCACAATCCTCTTCAAACTCCCCTTCTTTTGCACTTCCCTTTGGGAAAGAAGTCTATCCTAAGTTGCTTGCAATGCTAAACTCCCAGCTGTCTAGCATTTGGCCGACTCTTTTCCATGATACTTCTGCAGTTATTGATCTCGTCAGCTGTGTCCTTGAAGCCCTTTCCTCAGAAAAATAAACTGTCAATCTCTCCCACTCTGATCGTTTTTTTCCATTCACATGTGCGACAGGGTTAGAGTTAGGATCGAGACTGGCGTATCACTGGCTGGGTCAGCATTTGTTGCCCATCCCTGGTTGCTCTTGAGAACATGGTGCTAAGCTGCCTTTTAGAACCACTGCTGTCCATGTACGCTAGTAAGATCCTGTTGTTACTTAATTTATTCTCAGGATGTGGGCATTGCAGGCAAATTGTCATCTCCCCGCCACACCACCCTCCCCCTGCAGAAAACGTACTAATTCCAGCCAAAGAACGGATGCTGCTTTATTGAAACCCATCATGTGATATAACCTCTTTACCCATTCATCATTAGATCTGATTGGACCACAGCAAGCACTATTGGGTGCGTCTCTTCCGTGTCAAAACTAGTCATTGCTCCAGGATCATCCTGAGATGAGTCAATTTCTCTTCCTCACCGTTAACCATTCCAATCAAATCAAACACAAAAATCTTTGCAATCAATTTTTTCTCAACCCGCACCATTTCCTCTGGAATCCTTCAAGGATCTATCCTTAGCCCCCGCCTGTACGCTGTCCACTGGGAATATCATCAGAAAACGAAAAGTCAGATACCATGCAGGAATCGCAGGAAATCAGCATTAGCAAGGAAACAGTGTTGGGGGAATTGATGGGATTAAAGGCCAATTAATCCCTATGGACCCATAACCTACCTGCTAAAACGGTTAAGAAAGCGGCCTGAGAAATAGTGGATGCGTTGGTAGTCATCTTTTAAGATTCTACAGACTCTGAAATAGTTCCTATGGATTGGAGGGTTGCTAATGTAACGTTGCTATTTAAAAAGAAGATAAAGTGAAAACAGAGAAGTATAGACCAGTTAGCCTAATATCAATAGCGGGAAAATGCTAGAATTCCAGATTTAAGAGCACAGCACTTGGAAAACAGTGTCAGGATCAGACAGATTTAGTGGATTTATGAAAGGAAATTCATACTCTTCAAATCTACTGGGCTTTTCTGAGGATGTAGCTGCTGGAGTTGATAAGGGGAATCCAGTGGATGTGGTTTACTTGCACTTTCAGATAAAGTCTAACATAAGAGAGAAGCATGTAAAATTGAAGTGAATGGGATTGGGAGTAGTGTATTGACATTGATAGAGAACTGGTTGGCAGACAAGTAACAAAGAGTAGGAACGAACGTGCCTTTTTCTGAGTGCCAGGCAGTGACTAGTGAGGTACTGCAAGGGTCAGTGCTTGAAACACAGACATTCACAATATATACTATGGGGATCCCCAATTTATGAATGTCTGACTTACAAATACTCATACTGAAGAATGTGATCCCATACAGGGGTGTAATTTTAAAGATCCCATATACAAGCATTTGCTGTCCTTATGAATGGCGCTTTTATAACGTCCTGCATTGTGTTCCAACTTGTGTACAAGTCGGCCTGTGAACACACTCAAGAACTGCCTATAATGATTCATATGAGGGAACTCAATGTAATAGCTCAAGTTTGCAGACAATACAAAGCTAGTAGGAAGGGTGAACTGTGATGAAGATGCAGAGATGCTTCAGTGTAATTTGGACAAGTTGTATGAGGGGTCAAATACATGGTAGATGTAATATAATGTGAATTATTGTAAGGTTATCCACTTTGATAGCAAAAACAGGAAGGCCGATTATTAACTGAATGGCAACAGATTGGGAAAGGGGGAGGTGTAATGAATCCTGGATGTCCTTGTACACCAGTCACTAAAAGTAGATATGCAAGTGAAATAGGCCATGAAGAAGACAAATGGTATTTTGGTCTTCGCAGCGAGAGGATTCAAGTACAGAAGCAGTGATGTCTTGTTGCATTATACAGCGTCTAGGAGAGACCACATCTCAAATATTATGTGGAGTTTTGGTCTCCTTATCTAGGGATGGATGTTCTGCTTACAGAGAGTGTGCAATGAAGGTTTATCATATTGATTCCTGGGATGGCAGGACCAATGTGGGAAGAGAACTGGATTGGTTAGGTTTATATTCACTGGAGTTTAGAAGAATGAGGGGAGATTTCATAGAAACCTGTAAAATTCTAACCGGACTGTAGGATATCTAGTCAGCATGGATGAGTTGGACCGAGGGGTCTATTTCCATGATGTATATCTCTCTGACTCTATGACTCTACAGCTAGACAGGGCAAATGTTGGAAGGATGTTCCCAATAACTAGGAGGTCCAGAAATCCAGAAGTCTGGCTGTATCCTAAGTGACAACAACTTTCACCAATGTTCCATCTAAGTCATGAGGCCATGCAGCCAATCATCTGCCTAGAAGGTCTCACAGAGGCTGACCACATGATGGACCTTCTAACTTACTGTGTATATTGCCATTATAAAAGCAATAAAAATTATAAAAATTATAAAGGACCCATGCACTTCAACCAATAGGATGCACAGAAGCAGACTGAAATTAGAAAGTTGCTGCCTGTCACAATGCAGTTACTAATGTACTCTGGGCATGAGTCTGACAACATCTTGATTTAAAATTCTCATTCCTGTTTTCAAATCATTTTATGGTCTCACCCCTCTTTGTCTCTGTAATGTTCACTAGCCCTTTGTGACACCCGTATAAATTCTTTCTTGCTACCTTACAATCCATGTGGAGATACGTCTGGAGTCACCTGATGATAATAAAAATAGAAAGTTAGAGAAACTCAGCAGGTCTGGCAGTATCTGTGGAGAGCGAAACAGTGGGTGGAATCTTGTGGGGTCTTCTGCGACATGAACTATGACAAGATGTGGTAGAATGGATGACAAGTCCACCAAGACTCATCTTGACGTAGAGATCATCTCTCTCCATGTTATATTGCAAGACTCTCATTAGGCAATGGAGAGATGCCAATTGATGGGATTAGCGTTTGTTAAAACATCTTGTTATTGGCACACCTTGTCTCTGTAACATCCCCCACTCTGCCGCCACTGATTTTACCAAATTCTCCAAGCAAGCCAGACATCGGGAAAAACTGACAAGAAGTGCATTCCTGGCCGTTTGTTCCAAACAATCTCCATGTTGGAAACTGGGCACCACCATCTGGGGTCTCATCCCATGGCACCGGCCACCGTCACTTCATGCCCATTGTCATTGGTATCCAACATGTGCCAGCTTCTAAGAACGTTTATGGCACATGGCCAATCCACTTCCAGGATGCTTCTGCATTTCAATGCTGCAGCACAGACATCGGGTGTTCAGGGACATGCATTTAGTTCTTGGACTGGACCAGGCTGCATTTCTGGGCTCTTTGCTTGTTTTTACAGCACTGCCTCATTCTGAACCTACCTGGATCCTTACAGCATTCCTGCCTTGCATTTCCTTGCCTTGCCTTTTTGAGTTCTGCCAATGCAGCCAGAATTCAAGGCTCATAGCACTGCTGTCTTGCCTTGCCGTTTAGCACAGACACAAAACCAGGAAGCTTGTCATAGTGTCAGCAGTCCTCAGCCAAGTCAAGAGGAATAGCCTTCGTTCAATACTCCCAAGATAGTAAGTCAAGGGTGGCCTCTGATAACATTCTATGGCATGTTCAGGTCAGTCAGAGTCAGAATTTTCTGTGCATAAGGGGTAAGGAACTGACTGTCAGGCAGCCCACTACTTGTCATGACTTTTTTTTCCCTATTTTGGGCTGTGGTGATCCTGGAATGAAAGGGAAGTGGATGTTAGCTTATGTGAAATTGGGTGGCTTCGCTCTTGCTTTTGGTGCGAGTGGGGAGGTAGCCTGAGCAAGTGACTAGGCAGCACAGAGGCCATGCCAAGTTAGTGAGCTAGGAGGTTGGGATGGGTCACAGCAAGTGGGGAAGGTGTTGCAGGCAGATGAGAGTGGTAGACCCTGGGCCTTGGTGGGAGTTGGGTATGGTAGCAGAGTTGGACTGAATGTGAGGCATGAGAGAGAAAATAGTGGCTCTCATGTTGGTGAGTGGAGAAGGTCATTGATGGTGCTGGGCCATCCTCCAGACAGCTGAGACTGCATGAAGATAAGCAGCAACCTTAGACCAGGTTGGCATGGTCTGGTGCTGTTGGGTAAGACGACGTCCTGCATTGGCACCATCTTGTCCAGAACGACCTTCTGGTCTCTGCACACAAAGTGGGGGGTTGGTCGGGGTGGATGGAGGTCACATTTGGGGCAAATGTCAGCTACCGTGCAGGGCAGCTCCAGACTAACAGTTCTTCCTCCTGTGCCCAACATGCTTTTAAAGGTGGCACAGGCACAGGGGATGCTGGTGAATATCCACTAAGTGTTGTTCCAAGAAATCAGATGTGACAGATGACATTGGGGTGTGGTAGGCAATTAATAAGTCAGAACAACAAGATGAGAAAAGTCCTCAGTAAAGGACTCACCTTCATCCCCCTCTGCCCACACATCAATGATTACCGTTCATGCAGGACAGTTTTTCTGCCGCCTCCTCCTCCATGCCTATTTCTTTAACAGTGAGTCTAACCTACCCTCCACAGACCCCTTCTTGGGCCTCCAACACACCCCATCCTCCTGGATGCCACCCAAAGGCCTCCTACCCTCCCTTGACCTCTTCATTTCCAACTGCCATCGTGACATCAATCGTTTCAACCTCTCCACCCCTCTGACTCACTCCAACGTCTACCCACAGAATGTGCAGCCCTCTGCTCCCTCCGCTCCAACCCTAACCTCACCATAAAACCCGCGGACAAGGGAGGCGCAGTTGTGGCATGGTGCACCAACCTTTACATTGCCGAGGCCAGGCGCCAACTCTCTGACACCTCCTCCTACCGCCCCCTTAATTATGACCCCATTCTTGACCACCAAAACATCATCTCCCAGATCATCCATAACCTTGTCACCTCAGGTGACCTCCCACCCACAGCCTCCAACCTCATCGTTGCCCAACCCCGCACCGCCCGTTTCTATCTCCTTTCCAAAATCTGACTGCCCTGGCTGACCCATTGTCTCTGCCTGCTCCTGCCCCACTGAGCTCATCTCCACTTACCTTGGCTCTATTTTCTCCCCCTGGTCCAGGAACACCCCACCTACATCCAGGACACCACTTACGCCCTCCAACTCCTCCAAAGACTTCCAATTTCCTGGCCCCCAACATCTCATCCTCACTATGGACATCCAATCCCTGTATACTTGCATTCCCCACGTGGATGGCCTAAAATCCCTCCGCTTCTTCCTCTCCCGCAGGCCCAACCAGTCCCCCACCACCAACACCCTCAGCCGCTTAACCGAACTCATCCTTACCCTTAACAACTTCTCCTTCAAATCCTTCCACTTCCTACAGACTAATGGGGTGGCCATGGGAACCCGCATGGGCCCAAGCTATGTCTGCCTCTTTGTAGGATACGTGGAACAATCCCTCTTCCGCAGCTACACTGGCACTATCCCCCACCTCTTCCTCCGCTACATCGATGACTGTATCGGTGCCGCCTTGTGCTTCCACGAGGAGCTTGAACAGTTCATCAACTTTACTAACACCTTTCACCCCAACCTCAAGTTCACCTGGACCATCTCTGATACCTCTCTCTCCTTCCTGGATCTCTCTGTCTCCATCTCTGGTGACCACCTCGAAACCGATATTTATTTCAAACCCACCAACTCCCACAGCTACCTAAACTGCACCTCCTCTCACCCACCTTCCTGCTAGAATGCGATCCCCTACTCCCAATTCCTCCACCTCTGCCGCATCTGCTCCCATGATGGAGTGTTCCACTCCCGAACATCCCAGATGTCCTCTTATTCCAAGGACCGCAACTTCCCCCTTCAATGGTTGAGAATGCTCTCAACCGCATCTCTTGAATTTCCCGCACCTCTGCCCTCACAAAAACAAAGACAAAATTCCCCTTGTCCTTACGTATCACTCTACTAACCTCCGGATTCAACATATCATTCTCCGCCACTTCCGCCACTTACAATCTGACCCCACAACCAAAGATATATTTCCCTCCCCATCAATATCTGCCTTCTGTAGGGAACACTCTCTCCACGACTCCCTCATCTGCTCCCCACTACCCCCACCACCCCAGCACCTTTCCCTGCAACTGCAGGAAGTGCTACACACGCCCCTACACCTCCCCCTTCACCTCCATCTGAGGAACCAAAAAAACCTTTCACATCAGACAGGGGTTCATCTGCACATCTGTCAACTTGGTCTACTGTATCCACTGCTCCCGATGTGGCCTCCTCTGCATCAGTGAAACCAAGTGGAGGCTCGGAGACCGCTTTGTAGAGCGCCTTCGCTTGGTTCGCGACAAACGACAACACCTTCCAGTCGCAAACCATTTCAACTACCCCTCCCACTCTCTGGGTGACATGTCCAACTTGGGCCTCCTCCAGTGTCACAATGACGCCACCTAGAAACTGGAGGAGCAGTACCACATTTCCGCCTTGGACCCTACAGCCCAATGGTCTAAATGTGGATTTTACCAGTTTCAAAATCTCCCCAACCCTGCCCTCATCCCATGCCCAACCTGCCCTCTCATCCCCGCCTCCTTGACCTGACACAACCTGCCCATCTTCTCTCCCACCTATCTGCTCCTCCTACCTCCCTGACCAATCCCCACCACTGCCTACCTGCATTCACCTATCACCACCTTCTCCAGCCCCACCCTTCCTCTCTCTACTGATTTCAGAGCTCCCTACCCCCTCCCCCATTTTCGAAGAAGGGTCCAGACCCGAAACATCAACTTTCCTGCTCCTCTGATGCTGCCTGGCCTGCTGTGTTCCTCCAGTTCCACACTGTGTTATCTCTGACTCCAGCATCAGCAGCTCTTGCTATCTCTGAGTGAGAAAACTTGTTTGGCCTTGCAGCAAAAAACGCTCCAAAAAAACTCAACACGATTCAAACTCAGCCAAAAATATAAAATTCAGCCCTGAGTTAATGTTTCTCGTCCAACACAATTTTTCTTCAAAACCCTGGTAATTGCTCTCAAACTGGCAATGTGTTTCCTATATTACAACAGTAACTAAACTGCAAAAGTATTTAACTGGCTTGAAATACTTTAGGACATCCTGAAGTCATGGAATGAGCTTTATGGCACTTCCTTTCTAACTTAGGCTGTTCCAGTGCTCAATGCGAACTCTGAATAGTGACAGTGGAAATATTGTCCCTGACTTAGCATTAATGTCTTGCACCTTGTCATTTCACAAATGAACGATTAAAAAGAAAACTTGTTCACATAAAAATCTGACAGCATGTTATATAATTACAAACAACTCAGGTGCTGAGCACCCACACATTGTGAAGGCTTTCACTTTCAATTTCATGTTTCAGGCTGGAGATGGTGTTGGATTGCTACATGAGTCATTCTTCATATGTTTCCATGGCTGCATTTGGAAAGGTGCAGGAAGTTTTCCTACTGTACTGGCCAACATTCTTCCCAAAGCCAAGAACACAATCAATGAACCACGCATTAAAAACAACCATTTACATTTATGCAGCACCATAACACACTAAACATCTAAATGTGCTTCTTCACATGAGGATAATCAGATAACGTTAGACACTTAGTACATAAGGAAACATTATGGCAGGTGACCAAATACTTAGACAAAGTGAGATAACAAGGTGAAGAGCTGGATGAACACAGCAGGCCAAGCAGCATCAGAGGAGCAGGAAGGCTGACGTTTCGGGCCTCGACCCTTCTTCTGAAGA